>NC_089516.1:14472818-14810069 GCF_036850995.1 Saccopteryx leptura
TTTCCCACTGTGTGTATTTCTTGCCTACCAGGTGCAAGCTAGGATTAAAGCTAATGGCCCACCAGTTCTTGGCTCTGTTGTTTCATTACCATCTATCTGAATCAAATGCGAACCTGCATGGGCCAGGCGGCTGTGATGGTGGCTGTGGCAACTGGCTTTACAGGGGCATACTAATGATAAAAAATAGCTGCTTTCACTACCTGCAATAATATTGATCAGTCTTACAAATGTAATGTTGAGTGAAAGAAAGCAGACGCCAAGAGTACATACTACATGATTCTAATGTTATGAAGTTAAGTAAACAGAGGAAAACAAATCTATGGTGACAGAAACTGTAGTAAGGTACCAAAAAGCTGCAAAAATAATATTGATATTTTAGGAGGAAAGATCAGGCTTTCCTGTCCCGTTCTTCCTTTGGGGAGGGGAGGAAGAAAAATATAGAAGTTTCTGGCTTGCAAGAACAATGGGTCATTTAGTTTTAAATATAAAATAAAGGTTAAACAAGAAACTTCTTCTCTTACAATGGGTGACAGGATTTACATACCACCCTACATTTGATTGTAGTTCCTTCCCCTTCCTGGAATCCTGAGAGTAACATACCTCTAGGCAAACGAGGGAAGATGAACCCTGAAAGATTGTAAACATCTTTGATTGTGTTACCTTGAAAGTCTTAATGTTTGTGTGTATCCCCTAAACAAATGTTGTAAGCTTGTGCCATGATGTCATGCTCTCCCCAGCCTGTGTGTGATCAAGGGTATATAACCAGCCCCTGAGATATATTTGGTGCACATGATTTGGGTTTGCAACTGCCCCATGGCAGCCATATGCAGCCAGCATATTTAATAAATCTCCTCCTTTAATAAAACTCTTCAAGATGTCCCGGACTTGGTGTCTCTATGTAAACCCGTGGATTGAGGTACAGGTACTTTACAACAAAACTGTTGGAATCCATGGGAGTCCGAAAGACCAGAGTAACAGGCTTTATTGAAAGGAAGAAAGGAACCCTGCCGGGCACTCCTCCTGGGGGAGAAGAGCACCGGTTACAGACTAGGGGGCCAGTTATATAGTGTTTGGGAGAACCTGAGGGGATACTGAGGCAAAAGTCCTGGTATGTCCGGAATGCTCCTCCTTGGGGGGGCTTCGAGCATGTGGGTGTTGAACCAAAAGTCCTGGTATGTCCGGAGCCCCTCCTTGGGGCGGGTTGTCAACTTTTTTGGAATTCCTTTGTCTCAGGGGCGATAGTCCAGTAAGGGTGAGGTCTGACAGATAAGCGGAACAGCAAGAGGGCAGTTTGGAATTCACGTATCTATCATTTCTCGACTCTGTGGTTACATATAAAAGAAAGGTAGTTATTATTATTAATATATGGTGAGGGGTGATGAGGAGAAAGAGGAGAAACAATTGGAAAATTATTGCTTCTTCTGGAGAGAACTCGAGAAGGGAACCTTGTCAAGCCAAGTCCCTCATCCAGTTAAGGAGGTCGTCAATTTCCATGCTGTGAGGTCTGAACCAGGCGATGTCTCCGAAAACCTGAGTGAGGAAGTAAAAAAATTTTGCGAGGTAATAATTGTTAGTTGCTTGCTGCGAGTGCCAAGTGGACAGAGTGACATGGTGATGCATGGTCTCCTGGATGAGCCTCATAAGACGTGCTGGTCTGGTTCCTCTCAAATGAGAGGACATGTGGAGATTTTAGGAGACAGGGAACCTGTTGGTGTAAATTTTTAGAAGGACTGTGTATGTGTGGTTGAAAAGGAAGGGGGAGTTTGGGGAACATTCAGGAGGGAACTTCTCGGGCTGAGGGGCGGCTTCTTCCTGCTGTCATCCCTACCTATTTGATATTTCCCTCGTGAAGTTCTCCTTGGGGTACTGGGGAATAGGAGTGTAGGAGCATTTGATTGTAGGTAATCCTAGAGATTTCTCTCATCCTGGCCTGTAGAAACTTAATAAAGAAAGAGGCAAGTATTTGGAGATTAGCAATGCAGAGATAAGGAGGGTTGTATAGGGGTGTGTGTGTGAAAGTTCTTCCATGGTAAAGTTAGAGATATTTTTTTCCTGGCAGACCTGGAGAGAGCAGTTAGCTTGAGTTAAAAGAAATGTTTCATGCCTGTTTGTAGGCTCTTATTCAGCCAAGAAGACCCAGCGATCTTGTCCCCTTACTATGAGAAGGGTAAAAAGACTGAGAAGCGTTAGGGGGTGATTGTTCTTCAGGGATACAGGAGAGCTTTAGGGTTAGGGGACCTGTAGAGGTTGAAAGATAGAATTTAGGCGGTTTGCTGATATAGGGTTTCAGATTTTTCTGTTTCATGAGGGCAGGTTTCAGGGTGGATGTGTAGGGTTAGGTAGATTTTTCCAGTTTTCTGATTGGCGAAGGTCTGCATGCAGTTCTGTAAGAAACTAGTAAACAAATGTAAGAGGCAGGGTTTAAAAGTTAGAAAAGTAAATAGGAGAGTGAGTGAAGCAATGAAAGGTAATAGTCAAGATGCCCAGTTTGTGTGAAACCACTGATTTCATGTTTACGACTTCGCTGGGCTTCAGAGAGAGAGAGAGAGAGAGAGAGAGAGAGAGAGAGAGAGAATAGGAATAAGACAGGGTAGTGTGGCTAGTCCCCTTGTCCCTAGATCTACTTTTGTAGAGATTTCTAAAGCAATAAGAAGAGAAATTACCTGTATAGCTTGTTTGGTCCTTACATTGATGGATAGTGTATTAGGAACTGGAAGAGGCTCATGGGGTGGGATTAGGTTGATATTTAGGGTGAGATAGATTAGGGTACAGGTTTTTGTCTAATTAGTATGGAGACACAGATAGGTGTTGGATACTTTCCACACACGAGTAGAAAGTTCCTGATTTGATGAGGCAGGCTGAGAGGTGAATAGAGAATAGAAGGACAAGGGGTCGGTTTTGTTTCTCTGTTTCTGAGCTTCAGATGGTCAGGGTGGAGGAAAGAGTCGTCCTAATAAGTGGGGAGGGTAGAGGATTGTTAGCTAGGGTGACTGATTAAACATTCTTTGAAAACCAGTTTTCTGACTGTACAAATTCTTTTTTCTCGGTACAAATCTCCTACAACCTGCACAAACCTTCTACAACTTACATAAACCTTCAACTTTCATGCAATTTCTTATCCAGAAATAACTGGCCTTCATAACAACTTGCTTTTCCTTTTTCTTTCAAAAGTATTTCCATACCTTATACCTTCTATTATCAAAACCATACAATTCCTTTCTAGTCAGAACTCTTGATTTAAAAATCTTTAACCCCCAGTGACAATTAAGTTGACTTTCTTTTTATTCTAGTTTCCCTTTTCCCAAAGCCTGACTAAAAGAGTCCTTAGTTTTTTCATATATTTGCCATATGTAGACCAACCAGCTTCAGGTTTGTGATTGGAGTAAGGCATTCCGTTTTTCTATTTTAGCAGCAGTGGGAGTTGTCAGGATCATGGTGTGTGGACCTGTCCATGTGAAAGTCAGTCCTTGGGTGATGTAATGCTGGAAGTGCCTCTCGGACAGTGTTTGAACAGTTTGCTGAGTGACCTATAAAACCTGCAAGTACTTAGGGAAAGGGTGTTACATTTCTACACTTTGCAGTTAGAGTTTAAGTCCTAGTGACCACTGCTTCTAGCTGGAATTACCAGCAGGTCCCAGCCTATAATAGGCATGGGGCATTGAGATAGGAGGAACAAAGGAGATACTAAACATTAAATAAAGCAATAAAATCAGACTGTCAATACCCACAGTAGAGATCTTTGAGGGATAAATAGAACTTAAATATTCAGGCAAGGCATAGTAGATGGCCCTTGTGTTTACAAGAAATGAGATTAGCTTATCTGCTTTTGGAAGAAATACCTTAGGCTCGTGAACGAACGATGTCCTTGGGCCTTCAGTGGCAATTCCCAGCACGCTGGGCAAGGTCAGGTCACAGGTAGCTGGAGCAGGGCTAGAAGAGACTGAACCCTCCCTCCATGGAGAAAGGGGGCAGCTTACCTTCTCATGTCCCTCTTTCCACAGCACAAGTGTGTCACCGGTGGGGCCGGGAAGCCTGGCAGGCTTCAGTTCAATGACCTTTCTTTCCACTCTGGAGTAGGGCGCTGATGGAATGCTATGAAACCCCTTAGGGCGCTGGAGCCAAAAGCTGGTATTTCCTGACTTCTTTTGGGCCTTATTTGCCTTTTCTGTTACTTCTTTGGTCATTATAGACCTTAAAAGCCATGCTCAGAAGATCTCACTGAGGGGCTTGACTAAGAGAACAAAATTGGGAATTCAGTGTTTAAAGAAGCCTATTAGACCGAGGAAGGAAAAGATTTGATCTGTTGTGGTAGGTGGTTGGAGACTGTGGAGGGTCTGAGTTTGATCTAGGGTGAAACTTCAGGTGGTGGGGGTTAAAGTAATGCCTAGATAGACTAGGGACTGAGAATAAAATTGAGCCTTAGCAGAGAAGACAGGATAACACTTCATAGCGAGGAAGTTAAGAAGGGTGGTGGTGAGTATCCTTGAGGCAGGCAGGGAGGGGCTGCAGAGGAGTAGGTTATTTATATATTGTAAAAGAGTAGTACTAGTTTTGAGATTGCATGCTGCTAAATCCTGAGCTAGTGCCTGCCGAAACAGGTGTGGGCTGTTTCTGATTTCCCTGGGGTAAGACAATTCAGGTAAACTGCTGGGCTGCATTAGTGTCCAGGTAAAGGCAAACAGAAAGTAAGAGTCAAGTTGCAGAGAAATGGTAAAGAAGGCATTCTTGAGGGCTAGAACCCTGAAGTGAGTGGTGTTTGAGAAAATGGGTGACAGTAACTTGTAGAGATTAGGGACCACTGGTTGGAGGGGAATTACTGCCTCATTGATTAGGTGTAAGGCTTGTACGAGGTGATAAGCTCCTGAAGGTTTTCGAACAGGAAAGATGGGGGTATTACAGGGAGATTTCATGGGGATGAGAAAACCTGGTTTATCAGGTGGGTAATTACTGGTTTAAGGCCTTAGAAACAGACACAGTTACACATTAAACAAAGACTTCACATATTATGAATAAAGGAATTTAAATGAGCGCGCTTTACTTGTTTCAATTCATTAGAAATATTTTTTGACAAACAACGAGACAAGACAGATTACTTACTCACATAGCTTAATATACAATTCTGTTTTTTAAGTTTTTCGAGATGGCAGAGAGTTGCCAGCAAAGAGGGGAGGAAGAGAGAAAGCAGACGGATGGACAGTGTGAGCAGCTGGATGGAAAGAAGGAGGGTCAGAATCTGCAGGAGGAGAGAAGGAGGTTAAAGTATTGGTGTGGCGCCACATGGTCAGAGGAGTCAAAAGGATTTAGAGCTCTGAGGAGAGAGGAGAGGGCAAGGAGGAAAGAGGCACAGTCACAGTTTGTAAGGAAGGAGGAGGGGTTGGAGAGGAGACAGAACTGCAGTTTGTAAGGAGGGAAGAGAGGTCAGAGATGAGACAGGCACAGCTTCTAAGGAGGGGGGAGGGGACGAAGAACACAGTGGAGAAGGGAGAGGCCCCTGGCCAGCAGGGGAGGAGAAAGAGACTGGTGAAATGAGAAAACAGGATTCAGTGAAGGGAAGAGCTTTCTGGAGGGAAGAGACTCCAGCAAAAAGATTTGCTGAGAGACTAGAGAGGGGTGCCCCGGGGGTCAGGCAGGAGAAGAGAGTTGGGAGTCCGCGGAGAAGGAAAGATTAGGAGCAGAGGTTTTAGGTGAGGTTTCTTTGGCCAAAACCAGCCTGCGTGTAGAACAGAAAGTACAGAAATTAAGGACAGGAGAGAAAGGAGAAGAAAGCCTGCATGTAAGGAATTTCTGATGCCCTCCCTGTCCGGTGGCAGAAATTGTCAAGATCTCTTAGGATATTGTAATTGAATGTCCTGTTTTCAAGCCAATGGGAGTCATTGTCTAGTCTGTACTGAGGCCATGCCGTGTTAGAGAAGAAGGTTTGAGGTCTGAGAGACCGAATTTGGTGAGGATTTTTATGAGACATCCTAGAGGGGTCTGGTCGGAAGGCTTAGACCCTGAAGAGCCCAGAGTGGAGACAGGTGAGCAAGAGGGGGCGTCCCCGCCTTTTGTCACTGTCTCAAGAGGAGAGAATCTCCGTGTGGGGGAGTCGTCCCTGATAGAGGTCGTCACCACCTGTCAGGGAGCTCTGAGGACGAGAAGTCCGAGAGAGTGGAGAGGTTTGGCTAGGCGCCTAGTCTTCCGTGCAGTCCACTGAGACTGAAAGTCAAACCCCTCAAAACGTGAGGCGTGTCAGAGAAAACCGTCCGACCAGAAAGGGGTATTTTTAGAGAGAAATTTAGAGGCCAACCGGGGAAGGGGAAGGGAGAAACTCCTTACCTTCTGGTCCAGCAGGGGTTCAGGACAGGGTTAGACTGCCGGCCAATCAACCCACAATTACACGTCCAAACAGAATCAGGGAGTAAGCCCGGGACGAGCTGCCGCTGCCCATTGCTTCCCTGGTTGTAAGTTTGAATGGCAAAGAGGGATCGTCCAGGCAGTTAGTACCCTGTCCCGGGTTTCGGCACCAGATGTTGGAATCCATGGGAGTCCAAAAGACCAGAGTAACAGGCTTTATTGAAAGGAAGAAAGGAACCCTGTTGGGCACTCCTCCTGGGGGAGAAGAGCACCGGTTACAGACTAGGGGGCCAGTTATATAGTGTTTGGGAGAGCCTGAGGGGATACTGAGGCAAAAGTCCTGGTATGTCCGGAATGCTCCTCCTTGGGGGGCTTCGAGCATGTGGGTGTTGAACCAAAAGTCCTGGTATGTCCGGAGCCCCTCCTTGGGGCGGGTTGTCAACTTTTTGGAATTCCTTTGTCTCAGGGGCAATAGTCCAGTAAGGGTGAGGTCTGACAGATAAGCGGAACAGCAAGAGGGCAGTTTGGAATTCACGTATCTATCAAAAACCAGAAGATTAATTACTGTAGGGGTGGGGGGGAGACAGACTAGGAAGGGTGCTGGTACATTCTCTATCTTTATCTGGGTGGTAGTTACACAGCTGTAAATATGTGTAAAAATTCCATCAAGCCTCATCCTCAAGATTTAGGCACTTCAGTGTACATTTGTATATGGAGGAACAGTATATAAATATAGTATGAATTTGAACTCAATTGAATGTGAACAAGGGTCACAAAAAATGGCTGCAGGAACGACTAAGTCATTTACTCAGGGTGGGATAGATGCCCTCCTGCAGTTTCCCCTGAAGCCAAGGAGAGTTTTCTTTTCACTTGACTGCCACCCTAGTTCATTATTCCGGAATGTGGTGACCTTTCTTTGTTCCTAGAGGCTATGCAAAAAGGGCTCTCATGTAATAGCCTCCAGCCAAAACTTTTCTATAAAGTATTGATAGATGAGGTCTCAGACAGCCCCTGAAACTCTATAGAACTCTTCCTCATCTATACTCACAGGCGGTTGGCCGACTTTGGAGCCCAGGTAGAGGTTTTCCCAGTCTGGTGATGTGTTCCTCCACAGTTTGGTGAGATTTGTATGTACTCATAATTCTCGTTTTCTTAGTCTATTGCTTTAACTAGCTATTTATATACTCTAGAGCCCGGCTGATGTTTCTCTGTCTGGTGATGTTGTTTAGCTTATTGTTTGTTGATTCTTTTTCTTTATTCTCCTTTACGTTACATAAATTCAAACCACTTTTGATTTTGCCTTGGTTATTTTTATTGTTATTAATTATAATAAATTTCCCACTAAAATCCACCTGTGAGTAATTGCAACTCTGTACTCTGCCTCCTGCACAGCACACAGTAACATCTCAAAATTTTTAGAAAGAGAAATCAACAAAGACGATTAAAGGGGATCCAGATCATAGCTGATAGTAACAGCCCTCAAGCCAGCTTTCCTCTCCTCCCGATTCCCTCACACACAGAGCTGCTACAGTACCTCTCACTCGCCAAACCTCCAGACTCTCTCTGACATCAATCAGGTAGTTTTCCCTTTCTCCCTCCATATTTCAATCTTAACTTCAGCTGGGGCTTGGCTTTTTACTAAATGCTTTTGTAAAGCCAGTAGCCGTGGCCAGGGCCACCATCAGAGCAGCCCAGCCCTTGCAGGTTTGCATTGGATTCGGACAGTCGGTAAAGAAACCATGGAGCCAAAAACTGGTGGGCCATAACCTTTAATCCTACCTTGCACCTGGCGGGCAAGTAAAAATACACACTGGGCTCCAAAACCCAGTCACACTCAGTGCTCACAAAGCCACTGACTTATCCGAGTTTCCTAGAATCAAAGGTTTCTAGCTCACCAACCTTATTCTCCTCAGTTCCCCATCTCCTTCCTTATCCCAGATACAAACTCTACACAGACTGGCATCTCACTCAGTACTCCGCCATCTTGGCTGCTTCTCCTGGCCTACTCCACGTGGCCTCCTTCCGCTGCTGGCTCTACTTTCTCTGCTCTCTCTCATGCTAACCTCAGGAACCAAGAGCCCAAACTCTCATTCTGTCCCCATTTTATAGTGTAGAAATCCAAACCCTTAATCCAATATACAAAACAGGGAAGTCTCTAATACAAAGTCACCCTCTGAGGCATGATAGGATTGTACCGCCCTACATCAAAAAGGGTAGGAAAGGCTTAATCCCAAAACCAAGCCCCAGGCTAAAGGATTCTGCCTGCCTTTAGCCCACCCCAACACACATTAATATCACCTGGGCGACGGCCTCCTCCTGTTATCTTTAACAAAGTGAGCATAATACATTTTATCTGCCCAACAATCCACCCCTATGCTCACTTTACTACCCACAATCTATACCACCGGTATCCCTGTGCAAGGAAATTAGAACATTACACAAATTACAACAGCAAAAATCATACAGTTTCAACAATTACAAAGGTACACTTCACCAGTCTCTGAGCACTTAGCCCAAAGCGCAAAATGTCCTCGGCCTTCCTTCTAGCCATCGGAAAAGCTTCCCGGGGTGGGGGAGTGCTTTCAGCAAAGCCACCCCCCACTCCCATCAGGGTATTTCACATTGTCCAAAATCCATAATCCATAAGTCCATCCAACAATGCCAATGCCCACTCCGGTCGTAGTCCAGGAAATCAGTCCAAGCACATGGGGCGTCAGCCTCCCCCCTCATCCCTGCCATCCTCGCAGGTCTTACACTGTCTCAAAGAGGAGCACATGGCAATGGAAGTCAGCATTTCCATCTCTGCTCCGGAAAGCATGTCCAGCCCTATCTCCCCAAATTGCAGACCTACTGGGGCCATAGTAGGTGCTCCTTCCAGCTGGGCTCTCATCTTATGGAGACTGCGGATTGCAACTCCAGCCCGATTCTCCTCATCCTCCAAAGAGGAACTGGAAACATCAGCTCCTGCTGCCGGGCTTGAACCTCCGTCCGCTGCCACCTTCTGCTCCGCAGACCTTGCAGCTCCGGACCCGGCCTCAGCTTCAGCCTCAGCCCCGTACTCAGCCTCAGCCCCGGCCTCCTGCCACTGCTGACTCTCCGCAACATCCAGGGCAAGCTGCAACTCACGAACCTCTGAATCCTCCTCCAGCGTTTGCTCCATTTCCAGGCGAATCTCGAACACCTGGTTGGCCTCCTCCTCCAGCATTTCCTCCAGCTCCAGGGTCAGCATCGGTTTCTCCTGCATTTGCTCCATCTCCTTCCACTGCTCGGTTTGCAGGTCCTGGGCAGCCTCTTCCACAGAGCTCTCAGTTTCCTCACGCATGGCTATAAAAGTCAGCCAGCCGACAATCCCCAAAAGGACAGCATGGGGAACCCTAACACTAGCCAGTCCTCTACTCCACCGCTCAAAGGCTCCTTGCCGATCTGTATAGAATCCTGCCACAGACTACGCCAAATGTAAAGCCAGTAGCCGTGGCCAGGGCCACCATCAGAGCAGCCCAGCCCTTGCAGGTTTGCATTGGATTCGGACAGTCGGTAAAGAAACCATGGAGCCAAAAACTGGTGGGCCATAACCTTTAATCCTACCTTGCACCTGGTGGGCAAGTAAAAATACACACTGGGCTCCAAAACCCAGTCACACTCAGTGCTCACAAAGCCACTGACTTATCCGAGTTTCCTAGAATCAAAGGTTTCTAGCTCACCAACCTTATTCTCCTCAGTTCCCCATCTCCTTCCTTATCCCAGATACAAACTCTACACAGACTGGTATCTCACTCAGCACTCCGCCATCTTGGCTGCTTCTCCTGGCCTACTCCAAGTGGCCTCCTTCCGCTGCTGGCTCTACTTTCTCTGCTCTCTCTCATGCTAACCTCAGGAACCAAGAGCCCAAACTCTCATTCCGTCCCCATTTTATAGTGTAGAAATCCAAACCCTTAATCCAATATACAAAACAGGGAAGTCTCTAATACAAAGTCACCCTCTGAGGCATGATAGGATTGTACCGCCCTACATCAAAAAGGGTAGGAAAGGCTTAATCCCAAAACCAAGCCCCAGGCTAAAGGATTTTGCCTGCCTTTAGCCCACCCCAACACACATTAATATCACCTGGGCGACGGCCTCCTCCTGTTATCTTTAACAAAGTGAGCATAATACATTTTATCTGCCCAACAGCTTTCCTTTTGCTCATCACCTCTCCAGACCACCTCTTTTTTTTAAAGGATGATTGAGTATTTTATTATTAATTTTAATGGGGTGACATTGATAAATCAGGGTACATATGTTCAGAGAAAACATCTCCAGGTTATTTTGACATTTGATTATGTTGCATACCCGTCACCCAAAGTCAAATTGTCTTCCATCACCTTCTATCTGGTTTTTGTTGTGCCCCTCCACTCCCCCTATCCCCTCCCTCTCTTTCCTTCCCCCCACCCCCCGTAACCACCACACTCTTGTCCGTGTCTCTGAGTCTCTTTTTTATGTACCACATATGTATGGAATCATATAGTTCTTAGTTTTTTCTGATATACTTATTTTACTCAATATAATGTTGTCAAGGTCCATCTATGTTGTTGTAAATGATCTGATGTCATCATTTCTTATGGCTGAGTAGTATTCCATAGCATATATGTACCATATCTTCTTTATCCAGTCATCTATTGAAGGGCTTTTTGGTTGTTTCCATGTCTTGGCCACTGTGAATAATGCTACAATGAACATGGGGCTGCATGTGTCTTTACATAGCAATGCTTTTGAGTTTTGGGGGTATATACCCAGTAGAGGGATTGCTGGGATATATGGTAGCTCTATTTTTAATTCTTTGAGGAACCACCATACCTTCTTTCATAATGGTTGTACTACATCTCATTCCCACCAACAGTGGATGAGGGTTCCTTTTTCTCCACAGCTTCTCCAAAATTTGTTATTACCTGTCTTGTTGATAATAGCTGTAAAGCCAGAAGTCAGGGCCAAGGCCACTATCACAGCAGCCTGGCCCATGCAGGTTCGCATTGGATTCGGACAGTCGGTAAAGAAACAAAGGAACCAAAAACTGATAGGCCATAGTCTTTAATTCTAGCTTGCACCCGGCGGGCAAGTAAAAATACACACTGGGCTCCAAAACCCAGTCACATTCAGTGCTCACAAAGCCACTGACTTATCCGAGTTTCCTAGAATCAAAGGTTTCTAGCTCACCAGCCTTATTCTCCTCAGTTCCTGTTGGGCAGATAAAATATATTATGCTCACTTTGTTAAAGATTTCATTGCCCGCGGGGAGGCCCTCGCCCAGGTGAAATTAATGTGTGTGGGGGTAGGCTAAAGGCAGGCAGAATCCTTGTAGCCTGGGGCTTGGTTTTGGGATTAAGCCTTTCCCACCCTTTTTGATGTAGGGCGGTACAATCCAATCATGCCTCAGAGAAGTGAGTTTGTATTAGAGACTTCCCTACTTTGTATATTGGATTAGAGGTTGTGAAGCTACAATATAAAATGAGGGTGCTCTTGGTTCCTGGGATGATTAGCATGAGAGAGTAGAGCCAGCAGCGGAAGGAGGCCACGTGGAGGAGGCCAGGAGAAGCAGCTAAGATGGCGGAGTGCTGAGTGAGATGCCAGTTTGTGTAGAGTTTGTATCTGGGACAAGGAAGGAGATGGGGAACTGAGGAGAATAAGTTGGTGAGCTAGAAACCTTTGATTCTAGGAAACTCGGATAAATCAGTAGCTTTGTGAGCACTGAATGTGACTGAGTTTTGGAGCCCAGTGTGTATTTTTACTTGCCCACCGGGTGCAAGCTAGGATTAAAGACTATGGCCCACCAGTTTGTGGCTCCATTGTTTCTTTACCAACTGTCCGAATCCAATGCGAACGTGCACGGGCCAGAAGGCTGCTGTGATGGTGGCCCTGGCCTTGGCTCCTGGCTTTACAGTTCACCATCTCCTTCCTTCTCCCTGATACAAACTCTACACAAACTGGCATCTCACTCAGCACTCCGCCATCTTAGCTGCTTCTCCTGGCCTCCTCCACGTGGCCTCCTTCCGCTGCTGGCTCTACTCTCTCATGCTAATCATCCCAGGAACCAAGAGGGCAAGCTCCCGTTCTACCCCTATTTTATAGTGTAGCTTCACAACCTTTATTCCAATATACAAAATAGGGAAGTCTCTACTACAAAGTCACTTCTCTGAGGCATGATTGGATTGTACCGCCCCACATCAAAAAGGGTGGGAGAGGCTTAATCCCAAAACCAAGCCCCAGGCTACAATGATCCTGCCTGCCCCCAACACACATTAATATCACCTGGGCGAAGGCATCTTGAACAAAGTGAGCATAATACATTTTATCCGCCCAACAATAGCTAATCTAACAGATGTGAGGTTGTAAAGCCAGTAGCCACAGCCACCATCACAGCCACCTGGCCAATGCAGGTTTGCATTGGATTCAGACAGTCGGTAAAGAAACACGGAGCCAAAAACTGGTGGGCCATCATCTGTAATCCTAGCTTGCACCCAGCAGGCAAGTAAAACACACACTGGGTTACAAAACCCACTCGTTCAGTGCTCACAAAGCTACTGACTTTATCCGAGTTTCCTAGAATCAAAGGTTTCTAGCTCACGAGACTTATTCACCTCTGTTCCCCATCTCCTTCTGTAAAGCCAGTATCCAAGGCCAGGGCCACTATCGCAGCAGCCCGGCTCTTGCAGGTTCGCATTGGATTCGGACAGTCGGTAAAGAAACAAAGGAGCCACAAACTGGTGGGCCATTTTCCTTAATTCTAGCTTGCACCCGGCGGGCAAGTAAAAATATAGACTGGGCTCCAAAACCCAGTCACATTCAGTGCTCACAAAGCCACTGACTTATCCGAGTTTCCTAGAATCAAAGGTTTCTAGCTCACCAGCCGTATTCTCCTCAGTTCCCCATCTCCTTCCTTATCCCAGATACAAACTCTGTACAAACTGGCATCTCACTCAGCACTCCACCATCTTGGCTGCTTTTCCTGGCCTCCTCCACGTGGCCTCCTCCCGCTGCTGGCTCTATTCTCTCTGCTCTCTCATGCTAACCTCAGGAACCAAGAGCCAAGCTCCCGTTCTACCCCTATTTTATAGTGTAAAGATTCAAAACCTTTAATCCAATATACAAAATAGGGAAGTCTCTAATACAAAGTCACTTCTCTGAGGCATGATTGGATTGTACCACCCCACATCAAAAAAAGGGTGGGAAAGGCTTAATCCCAAAACCAAGCCCCAGGCTACAAGGATTCTCAACACACATTAATATCACCTGGGCGGCGGCCTCACGTGGGCAGCGCCTATTTTTAACAAAGTGAGCATAATACATTTTATCTGCCCAACACCTTCCTTCTCCCTGCACAAACTCTGCACAAACTGGCTTCTCACTCAGCACTCCACCATCTTGGCTGCTTCTCCTGGTCTCCTCCATGTGGCCTTTCCCTGCTCTCCTCTCTAATGCTAATCTCAGGAACCTAGAGAGCAAGCTCCTGGGCTACCCCACCTTATAGTGTAAAAATCCAAACCTTTAATCCAATATACAAAACAGGGAAGTCTGTAATACAAAGTCCCTTATCTGAGGTATGATGGGATTGCATCCCCCACATCAAAAAGGGTGGGAAAGGCTTAGTCCTAAAACCAAGCCCCAGGCTACAAGGATGCTGCCTGTCCACAGCCCGCCCCAACACACATTAATGTCACCTGGGCGATGGCTTCCACATGGGCAGCGCCATCTTTAACAAAGTGAGCATAATATATTTTATCTGCCCAACAGGTTGTATCTCATAGTTTTGATTTGCATTTCTCTAACAGCTAATGAAGATGAGTATCTTTTCATATATCTATTGGCAACTTGTATTTCTTCCTGGGAGAAGTGTCTGTTCATGTCCTTTTCCCATTTCTTTATTGGATTGTTTGTTTGTTTGTTGTTGAGATTTATGAGTTCTTTGTATATTTTGGATATTAGGCCCTTATCTGAGCTGTTGTTTGAAAATATCATCTCCCATTTAGTTGGCTGTCTGTTTGTTTTGCTGTCAGTTTCTCTTACTGTACAAAAGCTTCTTAGTCTGATGTAGTCCCATTCATTTATCTTTGCCTTCACTTCCCTTGCCTTTGGATTCAAATTCATAAAGTGCTCTTTATAACCAAGGTCTATGAGTTTAGTACCTATGTTTTCTTCTATGTAATTTATTGTTTCAGATCTTATATTTAGGTCTTTGATCTATTTTGAATTAATTTTAGTACAAGGGGACAAACTGTAGTCGAGTTTCATTCTTTTGCATGTGGCTTTCCAGTTTTCCCAGCACCATTTGTTGAAGAGGCTTTCTTTTCTCCATAGTGTATTGTTGGCCCCTTTATCAAAAATTATTTGACCATATATATGTGGTTTTATTTCTACGCTCTCTATTCTCTTCCATTGGTCTGAGTGTCTATTTTTCTGCCAGTACCATACTGTTTTGTTTTGGTTTTTTTTGTTTTTTGGTTTTTTTTTTACAGAGGCAGAGATAGACAGGGACAGACAGACAGGAACGGAGAGAGATGAGAAGCATCAATCATCAGTTTCTCGCCATGCGTTGCGACTTCCTAGTTGTTCATTGATTGCTTTCTCACATGTGCCTTGACCGTGAGCCTTCTGCAGACCGAGTAACCCCCTGCTGGAGCCAGCGACCTTGGGTCCAAGCTGGTGAGCTCTTTGCTCAAGTCAGATGAGCCCGCGCTCAAGCCGGTGAGCTCGGGGTCTCGAACCTGGGTCCTTCCGCATCCCAGTCCGACGCTCTATCCACTGCGCCACCACCTGGTCAGGCAGTACCATACTGTTTTGATTATCGTGGCTCTATAATTTGAAGTCAGGTATTGTAATGCCCCCAACATCGTTCTTTTTCCTTAGGATTGCTTTGGCTATTTGGGGTTTTTTATAGTTCTATATAAATCTGATGATGTTTTGTTCCATTTCTTTACAAAATGACATTGGAATTTTGATGGGAATTCATTAAATTTGTACATTGCTTTAGGTAATATAGTCATTTTGACTATATTTATTCTTCCTATCCAGGAACAAGGAATAATTTTCCATTTCATTGTTTCTTTTTCTATTTCCCTTAGCAGTGCTTTGTAGTTTTCATTATATAGGTCCTTTACATTCTTTGTTATGGTTATTCCTAGGTATTTTATCTTTTTTGTTGCAACCATGAAGGTGATTATTTTTTTAGTTTGTTTTCTAATGTTTCATTGTTGGCATATAGAAAGGCTATGGACTTTTGCATATTAAATTTGTATCCTGTGACCTTACTGTATTGGTTTATTGTTTCTAGTAGTCTTTTTGTGGAGTGTTTGGGGGTTTCAATGTATAGGATCATATCATCAAAAAAGTTAAACCTTTACTTTTTCTTTTCCAATATGAATGCCTTTTATTTCTTTTTCTTGTGTGATTGTGCCGGCTAGAACTTCCAGCACTACATTGAATAAGAGTGGAAAGAGTGGACAACCTTGTCTTGTTCCTGATTTTAGGAGAAAAGTTCTCAGTTTTATGCCATTTAATATGATGTTAGCTGATGGTTTATCATAAATGGCCATTATTATGTTGAGATATTTTCCTTCTATACCTATTTTGTTGAGTGTTTTAAACATAAAATTGTGTTGTATTTTATCGAATGCCTTTTCTGCATCTATTGATAGAATCATATGGTTTTTGTTTTTGTTTTGTTGATATGGTGTATAACGTTAACCATTTTACATATGTTGAACTATCTTTGTGATTCTGGGATGAATCCCACTTGATCATGATGTATTATTTTTTTAATGTGTTGTTGTATTCGATTTGCTAGTATTTTGTTTAGTATTTTAGCTTCTGTATTCATTAGTGATATTGGTCTGTAGTTTTCTTTTTCTGAGTTGTCCTTGCCAGGTTTCGGTATGAGGGTTATGTTGGCCTCATAAAATGTGTTTGGAAGTATTGATACTTCTTCAATTTTTTGGAAGACTTTGAGTAGAATAGGAACTAAGTCTTTGAATGTTTGGTAGAATTCACTAGTATAGCCGTCTGGGCCTGGACTTTTGTTTTTGGGGAGATTTTTTGATAGTTGTTTCCATTTCCTCCCTGCTTATGGGTCTGTTTATGATTTCCGCTTAATCGTGATTCAGTCAAGGAAGATTGTATTGTTCTAGGAATTTATCCATTTCTTCTATATTGTTAAATTTGGTGGCATATAGTTTTTCATAGTATTCTACAATAATTCTTTGTACAGTAGTACTTTGAGATACGAACAGACCAACATACGAATTTTTTAAGATACAAGCAGCAACTTGGTCTGTATTTTTGTTCGAGATCCGAGAGAAATTCTGAGATACGAGTCGTGATTCAGGAAGCTGCTGCTAGTTGGCATGTTGGGGCACAGGTCCAGTATCGGTAGTTTGATATACAAGTTGACTGACTTATGAGCTCGGTTACAGAATGAATTAAATTCTATCTCAAGGTACCACTGTATATCTATGATATCTGTAGTGATTTCTCCTCTTTCATTTTGGATTTTGTTTATTTGAGTCCTTTCTCTTTTTTCCTTAGTGAGTCTTGCCAAGGGTTTGTCAATTTTGTTGATCTTTTCAAAGAACCAGCTCCTTGTTTTATTAATTTTTCTATAGTTTTTCTGTTCTCTATTTCATTTATTTCTGCTCTGATTTTTATTATTTCTTTTCTTCTGCTGGTTTTGGGTTGCCTTTGTTCTTATTTTTCTTGTTCCTTAAGGTGTGAAGTTAAGTGGTTTACTTGGGCTTTCTTGTTTGTTCATATAGGCCTGAAGTGATATGAACTTCCCTATTATTACTGCTTTTGCTGCATCCCAGAGATTCTGATATGTCATATTGTTATTTTCATTTGTATGTAACTTTTGATCTGTTTTTTTTCTTCTTTGACCCACTCATTTTTTAAAAGTATATTGTTTAGTTTCCACATTTTTGTGGGTTTGTTTCCCTCTTTTTTGCAGTTGAATTCTAGTTTCAAGGCTTTATAATTGGAGAATATGCTTGGTATGATATCAGTCCTTCTCAATTTATTGATGTTATTTTTGTGGCACAACATATGGTCAATTCTTGAGAATGTTCCATGTACACTAGAGAAAAATGTATACTCTGGCAATTTGGGATGAAATATCCTGTAGATGTCTATCATATCCAATTGTTCTAGGGTTTCGTTTAAGGCCAATATTTCTTTATTGATTTTCTGTCTGGATGAATAATCTAGAGCCATCAGCGGTGTATTGAGGTCTCCAAGTATGATTGTATCTTTGTTGGTTTTGTTTTTAGGTCAGTCAGTAGCTGTCTTATATATTTTGGTGCTCTTTGGTTTGGTGCATATATATTAAGAACTGTTATGTGTTCTTGATTCAATGTCCCCTTTATCATTATGAAATGACTGTTTTTGTCTCCGATTATCTTTGCTGTCTTGTAGTCAGCATTATTAGATATGAATATTGCTACACCTGATTTTTTAGATGTTATTTTCTTGGAGTATTGTTTTCCAGCCTTTCACTTTAAATTTGTTTTTATCCTTGTAACTTATATGTGCTTCTTGTAGGCATCATATAGTTGGATTTTCTTTTTTAATCCATTCTTCTACTCTTTGTCTTTTTATTGGTAAGTTCAATCCATTTACATTTAGTGTATTTATTGACATTTGAGGGTTTCCTATTGCCGTTTTATATATTGCTTTCTGATAGTTTTGTATCTTGTTGATTCTTCTGTTTTTCTATCATTTGTTTTTGTTTGGTTGTAATCCATACTTCTTTTCTCTGTTGCTTCTTTTTTCAAGCCATGTGTTTCTATGGTGGTTTTTTCAGGGGTGGTTATTATTAAGTAATGGAAAGGGTACCTATCATGTTCATTGTGTAGTACATTATCTCATGAGTGCTTCTGCACTCCATCCTTCTTTGCTACTGTTATCTTTGTCCTCTCCCCTTTTTTGTTTTTGTTGTCACAGATTAAATTTGATTTTATTGTGTTCTTGATGGAGCTTTTACTTGTTGTTTTGTTTTGTTTTGTTTTTTGTATCTTGGCGGAAAACCCCCTTTAGTATTTCCTGAAATGGGGGTTTTCTAGTGATAAATTCCCTCATCTTTTCTGTATCTGTGAATGTTTTTATTTCTCTTTCATATTTGAAGGATAGCTTTGATGGGTATAGTATTCTTGGCTGGAAGTTCCTCTCTTAGAATTTTAAATATTGGGGTCCACTCTCTTCTAGCTTGTAGAGTTTCTGCTGAGAAATCTGATGATAATCTAATAGGCCTTCTTTATATGTTGTATTCTTCTTTTCTCTGGCTGCCTTGAGAATTTTTTCTTTGTCATTGGTTTGTGCCAATTTCATTATGATGTGCCTGGAAGTAGGTTTATTAGGGTTAAGATAACTCAGTGTTCTGTTTGCTTCTTGAATTTGAAGCTTCAGTTCTTTCCACAGGTTTGGGAAGTTCTCGTCTATTATTTATTTGAATAAGCTCTCCATTCCATTTTCTCTCTCTTCTCCTTCTGATATACCCATTATTCTTATGTTGCTCTTTCTGATGGAGTCAGACAATTCCTATAGGGCTTTCTCAATTTTTTTTAATTCATGAGTCTCTCTCCCCTTCTCTTTGTAGTACCTCTAGTTGCCTGTCTTTTATGTCACTAATTCTCTCCTCTATCTGAGCTGTTCTATTAGCTAAGCTTGTTATCTGGTTTTTCAGTTCATGAATTGAGTTTTTCATCTTTGTTTGATTCTTTTCATAGTTTCAATTTCCTTGGTGATGTATTCTTTCTGTTCGTTGAATTGTTTTTTTGAGCTCCCTAAATTGTCTTTCTGTGCTTTCTTGCATATCCCTGAGTATTTTTAGGATTTCAATTTTAAATTTTCTGTCATTTAACTCCAACGTCTCCAAGCTACTGAAATTTTTTTCTATAGATTTTTCCTCATCTATCTGAGCTACATCTCTGTCTTTTGTATCCATGATATTTATTTTTTTCTTAATGGCATTTGAAAGTGGTATTGTTAATAACACTAATAAGAGTTGATAAAGAATACAAAAATAAAGATAAAATAAAAAAGTAAAAAAAATTTTTTGAGAAACTACAGTGAAAACTGAAAATTATATTCTGCTAAATAAAACTAAAACTACATATAATGGAGGTCCTGAGTTGGGGAGAAGTGACAAAGAGGCAAAAAACGAGGTAAGAACCCACAAAATGCTACAAGGACAAAATTTGCACCAAGAATTAAATAATTTGACCCCTTTCACCACTCTTATTCAACATAGTTCTGGAAGTCCTAGCCACAGCAATCAGACAAGAAAAAGAAATAAAAGGCATCCAAATTGGAAAAGAAGAAGTAAAACTATCATTATTTGCAGATGATACGATATTGTATATGGAAAACCCTAAAGTCGTAGTCAAAAAACTACTGGACCTGCCTGACCAGGAGGTGTTGCAGTGGATAGAGCATTGAACTGGGATGCGGAAGGACCCAGGTTCGAGACCCCAGGGTTGCCAGCTTGAGCGTGGGCTCATCTGGCTTGAGCAAAAAGCTCACTAGCATGGCCCAAGGTCACTGGCTCAAGCGGGGGGTTACTCAGTTTGCTGAAGGCCCAAGGTCATGGCACATATGAGAAAGCAATCAATGAACAACTACAGTGTCACAATGAAAAACTGATGATTGATGCTTCTCATCTCTCTCCATTCCTGTCTGTCTGTCCCTATCTATCCTTCTATCTGACTCTCTCTCTGTCCCTGTAAAAAAAAAAAAAAACAAAAAAAAAAAAAACAAACTACTGGACCTGATAAATGAATTCAGCAAGGTGGCAGGATATAAAATTAATACTCAGAAATCAGAGGCATTTTTATACACCAACAATGAACTTTCAGAAAGAGAAATTAAGGAAGCAATCACCTTCACCATTACAACAAAAAAAATAAAGTACCTAGGAATAAATTTAACCAGGGAGATTAAAGACTTGCACTCGGAAAATTATAAAACATTGATAAAAGGAATCAGGGAAGATACAAACAAGTGGAAGCATATAACGTGCTCATGGTTAGGAAGAATAAACATCATTAAAATGTCTATATTACCCAAAGCAATTTATAATCTCAATGCAATAACGATTAAAATATTAATGACTTACTTCAAAGGTATAGAACACATATTCCAAAAATTTATATGGAACCAAAAGAGAACATGAATAGCCTCAGCAATCTTGAAAAGGAACAATAAAGTGGGAGGTATCACACTTCCGGATATCAAGTTATACTACAAGGCCATTGTACTCAAAGCAGCTTCATACTGGCATAAGAACAGGCATATAGATCAATGGAATAGAATAGAGAACCCAGAAATAAACCCACACCTTTATGGACAATTGATATTTGACAAAGGAGGTAAGAGCATACAATGGAGTAAAGACAGTCTCTTCAACAAATGGTGTTAGGAAAATTGGACAGCTACCTTCAAAAAAATGAAACTAGACCACCAACTTACACCATTCACAAAAATAATCTCAAAATAGATAAAAGACTTAAATGTAAGTCGTGAAACCATAAGCATCTTAGAAGAAAACAGGCAGTAAGCTCTTGGACATCTCCCGGAGCAATATATTTGCTGATTTATCTCCACAGGGAAGTGAAATAAAAGACAGGATAAACAAATGGGACTATATCAAACTAAAAAGCTTTTGCGCAGCTGAAGACAATAAGAACAGAATAAAAAGACAAACTACACAATGGGAGAACATATTTGACAACATGTCTGATAAGGGGTTAATAACCAAAATTTATTAAAAAAAAAAACTTGTAAAACTCAATACCAGGAAGACAAACAATCTAATCAAAAAATGGACCCAAGAAATGAATAGACGCTTCTCCAAAGAGGACATACAGATGGCCAATAGGCATATGAAAAAATGCTCAACATCATTAATCATTAAGGAAATACAAATTAAAACCACAATGAGATATCACCTCACACCAGTCAGAATGGCGCTCATCACCAAAACAACACAGAATAAGTGCTGGCGAGGATGTGGAGAAAAGGGAACCCTCCTGCACTGCTGGTGGGAATGCAGACTGGTGTAGCCACTGTGGAAAACAGTACGGAGATTCCTCAAGAAATTAGAAATCGAACTGCCTTTTGACCCAGCTATCCCAGTTTTAGGAATATACCCCAAGAACACCATAGCACTGTTTCAAAAGGAGAAATACACCTGCATGTATATGGCAGCATTGTTCACAATAGCGAAGATCTGGAAACAGCCCAAGTGTCTGTCAGTGGATGAGTGGATTAAAAAGCTTTGGTACATATATACTATGGGATACTACTCAGCCATAAGAAATGATGACATCGGATCATTTATAACAACATGGATTGACCTTGATAACATTATACGGAATGAAATAAGTAAATCAGAAAAAACTAAGAACTATATGATTCCATACATAGGTGGGACATAAAAATGAGACTCAGAGACATGGACAAGAGTGTGGGGGTTACGGGGGGGGGAGGATAGGGAAGGGGTTGGAGGAGGGGATGGGCACAAAGAAAACCAGTTAGAAAGTGATGGAAGACAGTTGCACTTTGGGTGATGTGTATGCAGCATAATCAAATGTCAAAATAACCTAGAGATGTTTTCTCTGAACATATGTACCCTGATTTATCAATGTCACCCCATTAAAATTAATTTTAAAAAAGAATAAAATAATTTGTTTGTAAATGATGGTCGAATGAGAGATATAGTGAAAAAGAAGAGAAGAAAAAAAAAGAAAAGAAGAAAAAATACAGTGAAAGATGCAAATTCTATTGTATTAAGTGGAACAAAAACTACATCGAATGGAAATCCGGAGTTGAGGGGAATGCTAATGAGATAAACAGTGAAGTAAAAAGCACACAAAATGCCACAAAGAAAAAATTTGAATCCAAAATAATTTGTTTGTGAATGAGGATCAAATGAGTGGAAAAGTGAAAGAGAAAAGAAGAAACGGAAAAAAAAGGAGAGAGGTTTTTGGAATGTAACCCTCATAGAAAAAAAAAAAAAGAATAGAAAATGTAATACCTATTGGTAATGAAGTTCAAAAGGAAAGAAAAGAATAAATGGGAAGAGGATAAAAAGACCAAGGTAGAAGAATAAAAAATACAAAAAGAAAAAGAAAAAAATGTAAAAAGTTATAAAGACTGTGGATTTTTTCTTGTTTTGAGAGGTTATCTTCTTCCTTTTTCTTCTTTCTCTCTCTTTTTGGCCACTGGCACTGTACCTCAGGTTCTGCCCCTGTGGCACTCTTAGATAGAGATTTGCAGTTGATGTGTCGCTATGGTGATGATATATACTAGGCTTCAGTCCCATTGGTAGGCGGGGCTTGTGAGCATTTGCAGACTTCGACAATGGGAGAGTCTATTTTCCTGGAGCCTCTCCCCCAGTCTCTCCTTCCTGAACCAGCAGCCTGTGGACTCAGCTATGAAGTTGCCGCTGCTACTGCCTGGAGAGCAAGAGGCTCTAAGAGCTGCCAAAACCCCCCTCTATCCCCACTCAATGCAGGGTTCTGGGTAAGGCCTTGCCTGCCCGAGCCACCAGCATAATCAGGCAGGGCTGGGAGCCGATTGCTCCTCAGGTGTCTTTCTTTGAGCCTCCAGGCGTGTCCAGTATGCCTCAGCGCTTCGCGGGACAACTCTCCCCAGACTTTTTGCACTTTGTAACCTGTATTGGCTGGTAGGAGGATGCCCCAGTCACTGCCTGCAGAACAGGAGGTCTTAAAAACTGCCAAGTCCCTCTTCCAGGTCCTTTTAAAGCACAGCCCTGGGTATAAAAGCTCTGCTGACCAGAGCCACCAGCTTAAGCAGGGAGGGGGGTGAGCTGACTTCTAGTCAGGCTCCTTTCTAATGTTCCCCGGGCATGTCTAGTTAAATTTGCCTTAGCGCTCCACGGGTCTGCTCTTCACAGGCTTTTCCCTTGTTGGGAAGCCTACAGCCCAGCCCGGCCAACTTCTTCAGTGTTCTCTGAGGTCTGTTCCATAGGAATGTGTTTTTTACCCTGTATTGGCTGGCAGGAAGTTGCCCCAGCCACTGCCTGCTGAGCAAGAGGCCCTAAGAACTATCAATTCCCTCCTCCAGGTTCTCTTAATTTCATAGACCTGGGAAAGAAGACCTTGTCAGCCATAGCCACTGCCAGTGTAAGCCAGCCGGGCAGTGAGCAGACTGTGGGTTAGGCTCCTTTCAGCAATCCATGGGTCTGCTCTCCATAGGCTGTCTGCAAGCTGCCTGTGCACCCTTCCCCCAGCACTTCCATAGTTTTCTTCCTGGAGAATTTGCTTTGTTAGCCTGTATGGCTGGCAGAGGTGCCCCGTCCAGAGAGATCTGGGCATAAGAAGCCGACTTTTGTGCACTCCCCACACGGTGTTGTTCGAGGAGCAGGGATTATACAGAGACTCTGGCTGCAGCCCACGTAGAAGGCCACTGCTGACAGTTTCTGACCCAGCCCCTCCGTCCTGGAACGCAGGTGCCCATGCCCGAGGTGCTAGGAGGAACCACTCGTACACTGCCCACACCACTGATCTGGAGACGGGGGTAAATAAAGCCCACTCCGCAGGCAAGCCACTCACCCAGCTCTGCTGGGGTTTGCTGCTGGTGTTAGCTCTGCATAGGTTGAGCAGCGGGCACAGTCTCTCCTTGGCTTGAATGTCTCCTAGCCCTCCCTTCCTCTCAGTTCCAAGTGAAAAAAAGTTTCCTCGGGTCAGTGAGGGAGGCGGAATACTCCGTTCTCCGTCCTATTTCCTTCAGAGTGGTTTTTCAGCCACCTTTTCACCCAATCGTACCTTTGTTTGATGTATGTGTATTTCAGATGCTCCTGGGATTGTTTTTCTGTCTCTAGTTGTTGAATTTGTTGAAATTTCAGGGAGAAGTATCAGGAGCCTTCCTCATGGCGCCATTTCTCTGATGTCACTCAAGTTCGCCTCTTTAAGTCTATCTCCTTCTCCCAAATCTGCAACCCGAAAAATCTCGAATAGGATGCAAAAGACAAAATTCCCTTTACTAGAGTTGTATAGAGGGAAATAGAGAGTGCTTAGCCAGTAATGTCTCTTGTCCTATCACATACCTTGAGTTATGCAGTGAATTGAAATTTCCAGGGGAAGATACCACTGAGTAGTAATTTCTTTATAATGATAGTAGGTACCAGTACAAACAGCTGACTCCTTACCTAGAATTTAATATGATTTTATTTTTCTCTTCTTAGCAATATCTACTAGCCCATACCAGGAATTCCATGCAACATGTTTTTTGCTGAAGGTGGAAAAATAAAATTGGAAAGAGGCATGTCTTCTAGAAAATGGCAGAAGAATCAAATTGTAGTTTCCTACGATATTGACAGCACGTGTCACCTTTAAAAGGAACTGGTCATGGGCACAGAACACAGAGTTAATCAATAGCCCTTTCCTGGAATAAGTCCCCAATGCTAAGTTTATAGTTTTCGACCATTTTTTCTCAACCTTAATCTGAGAAATCTGGAGTTCAGCAGTTATAGTCTCAAAGATCTACAGGAACTTATCCTTTTAGAAGAGGCCCGTAGGAGGTAACCAGGGTCTGAGAGCAGGGGAGAATAGGCAGTTATTATTTAATGGGTTCAAAGTTTCTGTTTGGGATGATGAAAAAGTTCTGGAAATAGTGGTGATTGTTACATACCATTGGGAATATACCTAATGCCACTGAATTGTATACTTTAAAATGGTAATTTTTATATTATATATAATTTCCACAGTTAAAAAAAAAAGATACATAGGGACTTCCATTTCCAGCAATATGAAATAATAGCCATCTTGAAAAAAATTTCCTAGGACAAAAATACATAAAATAATGGATTAAATATTTTAAATATTTCATAAATGTATATCTGAAGTAGTAGAAAATGAGGGAAATCTTCAGGGGTTTAAAAAAATTCAGGATGAGAAAATACAAATCCAGAGATGTGAATGACCTTGAAGCCCAAAGTCTCTGGCTTCAGCAAGAGGTCACTGGCTTGGCTGGAGCCCCCCCCCCCCCGTCAAGGCACATATGAGAAGCAATCAGTGAACTAAAATGATACAACTACAAGTTGATGCTTCTCACTCTCTCCTTCTTCTCTCTTTCCTTTCCTGTCTCTATCTCTCTTTCCCTCTCTCTACCTCCCTCCTAAAAATCAATTAAAAAAAGAAGAATCTGCATTGCTTAGCTTTTCTTAGGTTGCACTGTAACAACAAACTCTAAAACAAAGAACTATACATTTTTTTGTGGTTATTTACTTCTACTTAGGCCATAAGCCTTACAAGAAAAAGTATCAGTAGGAAATTCTTCACATCTTTCAAGGGTTAATTAATGGCAGAAAGTCAGTTTGCCACCTGAAAGTTTCATAAGCAGGAAAAATTCCCAAATCCTGGTTAACAGCATTCTTGAAAAATCATCTTCAATTTAGATATGATAAAGAATGTAAGCCTGAATGGTGATGGCACAGTGGATACAGCATTGACCTGGGACACTGTAGAATGAAACTCCGAGGCTGCTGGCTTGAGTTTGGACTCATCCGGCTTGAGTGTAGGCTCGCCAACTTGAGCACAGGATTGCTGGCTTGAGCAAAGGGTCATCAACATGATCACACGGTCACTGGCTTGAGCCCAAAAGGTTGCTGGCTTGAAGTCCAAGGTTGCTGCCTTGAGTCCAAAGTCACTGGCTTGACAAGAGGATACTGGCTCGGCTGGAGCCCCACACCCTCCATCAAGGCACATATGAGAAAGCAATCAGTGAACAACTAAAGTGACACCACTACACATTGATGCTTCTCATCGCTCTCCATTCCTGTCTCCAGCTCTCTCTCTCTCTCTCTCTAAAAAAAAAATAAAAATGAAAGACTTTCAAGTATAAAATTAAAGTGTTAGAGCAAATAAGGTTATCAAAATTATATTTCTGCCTGACCGAATGGTGGCACAGTAGATAGAGCGTTGGACTGGGATGTGGAAGACCCAGGTTCAAGACCCAAAGTTGCCAGCTTGAGCAAGGGCTCATCTGGTTTGAGCAAAAGCTCACCAGCTTGATCCCAAGGTTGCTGGCTCGAGCAAGGGGTTACTCGGTCTGCTGAAGGCCCACGGTCAAGGCACATATGAGAAAGCAATCAATGAACAACTAAGGTGTCTCAACGAAAAACTAATGATTGATGCTTCTCATCTCTCTCCGTTCCTGTCTGTCCCTGTCTATCCCTCTCTCTGACTCTCTCTGTATGTGTAAAAAAAAAAAAAAAAAAAAAAATATTCCCACTTATCAAACTTCAAAAGAATAGACTTTATGAAAAGGTTTTCACAGAGAATTTCTTATAGTTCTATGTCTAGAGAAGCTAAAATTTATTTATTTTTCTATTTTGTGACAGAGAGAGAGAGAGGGACAGACAAGGACAGACATACAGGAAGGGAGAGAGATGAGAAATATCAACTCCTCGCCACGGCACCCTAGTTGTTCACTGATTGCTTTCTCACATGTGCCCTGATCAGGGGGCCACAGCAGACCAAGTGACTGCCTGCTCAAGCCAGTGACCTCGGGCCCAAGCTGGTGAGCCCCACTCAAACCAGATGAGTCCGTGCTCAAGCAGGCGACCTTGGGGTTTCAAACCTGGGTCCTTTGCTTCCCAGTCCGACGCTCTATCCACTGCGCTACCGCCTGGTCAGGCTAGGGAAGCTAAAATTTAAAGAAAAATTTTATTGATATTTCTATAGATCACAAATCAGCATGCTTTTTCTTTGAAGGGCCAGATAATTAATATTTTTAAAAAGAGTTTATTTATTGATTTTAGAGAAGGGGGAAGCAAGAAGTAACAACTTTAGTTTGATTTTAGTTATTCATTGCTTGCTTGTTATATATACCTTGACTGTGCAAACACAAGGTTTCACAGTGGTGACCTCAGCTTTCCAGGTCAATGCTGTATCCACTGCGCCACCACAGGCCAGGCAGATAGTAAATATTTTAGTCTCTGTGGGCCATTAGGTCTCTCTCACAACTACTCAACTCTATTGTTGTGCAAAGCTGCCATGGACAGTGCAAACAAAATAGCATGGCTATGTTCTAATAAATCTTATTTACAAAACAGGCAGAGGGCTGGACTTGACCCTCAGAACATAATTTTACAACTCCTAATACAGACTGTACACTATTTTTAAGAGTTGAAGATGAGTTTTCAGATTTGCTGAAGCTATAAATCCGATTTGTTAAGTTCCTTCTGGAAAATGTGTTATGATAAGACTTCTTGAGTTGTATTCTGCTGTGTACAGAAAGACTATGAAATTACTAAATGTGATACTTTATCTTAGATGTCACACATTTAGATACGCAGGAACAACTACAAATCATTTAAGCTGATGGTATGGTAATTTAATTAGACTCTACTTCTGTTTAATTGCTGAGAGATGTTGAGGTCTCACATGGCTATCAACATAATACATTCTGAGTAAAGAATCATTCATAGGATGGAAAAATCAGTTATTAAACATGACAATTGTTACTGATAATGGAACAAGCATGGTAAAGGCTAAGAATGATTGGGAATCATAAAGATACAATGTTTTATTCATATACTTGTCATTACTATAGTCAGAAAGCAATTATAATTGTCTATAAGCAGAAAGATAGTAGGCTACGTCATCATACTTCAGGCAAAGACAAAAATACATGATGTCCAAAGATTTTGGAATTGCCTTGTCATATGTATATATAACACGATGTTTAAACAAGATGGAATAGCGGCCACTGCATGTTTAAAAGCTATCTTGAACAAAACCACAATAGTAAGCTTCTTTAGGTGAAAACAATATATCTCAACTTATTAAAATTGCTTGCAAAGAAACTACTTTGCTTGCTGGAAACTGAGGAAGAGGTAACCAAACCCATGCTCTCAGACTGCAAGCATTTCTTTTTTTTTTTTCCCTAGGGGAGAGAGCGAATGCAGTTCCCCACTACCACAAGTTATGCAGTCGAATTTCCCACATTTGAGGAAATCGCAGGGGTCAGCACATCCGGAGTGCAATGGATAAGCTTCGCCATGGGAAAACCACCTTCGTGATCATGGTATCTCCCCTGCCAGGCAAGTATTGCAAGCATTTCTTACTAGATGCTCTTAGTATACTCCAGGAAGAAGCCAGTACGGTGTTCATGAAATAAAAATGAAATGCAGACAGAAAAACGAAGACGATTGGTTGCTTGAAAGCCACATTGTTAGAACCATCGGTTTTTGTTTGTTTGTTTTGTTGATTGTTTTTTTTTTTTTTTACAGAGACAGAGAGAGGGATAGATAGGGACAGACAGACAGGAACAGAGAGAGATGAGAAGCATCAATTGTCAGTTTTTCACTGGAACACCTTAGTTGTTCATTGATTGCTTTCTCATATGTGCCTTGACCGCGGGCCTTCAGCAGACCAAGTAACCCCTTGCTCAAGCCAGCGACCTTGGGTCCAAGCTGGTGAGCTTTTTGCTCAAACCAGTTGAGCCTGCGCTCAAGCTGACGACCTCGGGGTCTCGAACCTGAGTCCTTTCGCATCCCAGTCCGACGCTCTATCCACTGCGCCACCGCCTGGTCAGGCAGAACCATCGTTTAAGGAAAAATTTTGTTCATATAACTATGAAAAGAGTAATTGCAGGCAAAACATATTAGGAATAAAAAATATACGTGAGGACAGGGTTGTCCACTCTCTCCACTCTTATTTAATGTGGTGCTAGAAGTTCTGGCCAGAGCAATCAGACAAGACAAAGAAATAAAAGGCATCCATATTGGAAAAGAAGAAGTAAAGGTATCACTTTTTGCTGATGATATGATCCTATACATCGAAAACCCAAAGGACTCCACAAAAAGATTACTAAAAACAATAAACCAATACAGTAAGGTTGCAGGATACAAAATTAACATACAAAAGTCCATAGCCTTTCTATATGCCAACAATGAAATATTAGAAAACGAACTCAAAAAAATAATCCCCTTCACGATTGCAACAACAACAACAAAAATACCTAGGAATAAACATAACAAAGAATGTAAAGGACCTATATAAAGAAAACTACAGCCTGACCTGTGGTGGCGCAGTGGATAAAGTGTTGACCTAGAACACTGAGGTCACCGGTTCAAAACCCTGGGCTTGCCTGGTCAAGGCATATATGGGAGTTGATGCTTCCTGCTCCTCCTCCCTTTCTCTCTCTCTCTCTCTCTCTCTCTCTCTCTCTCTCATTCTAACTCTCCTCTCTAAAATGAATAAATAAATAAAAATTAAAAAAAAAAAAGAAAACTACAAGGCATTGCTAAGAGAAATAGAAAAAGACACAATGAGATGGAAAAATATTCCTTGTTCTTGGATAGGAAGAATAAATATAATTAAAATGGCCATATTACCCAAAGTAATATATCAATTTAGTGCAATTCCCATCAAAATTCCTATGCCATTTTTTAAAGAAATGGAACAAAAAATCATAAGATTTATATGGAACTATAAAAAACCCCGAATAGCCAAAGCAATCCTAAGGAAAAAGAATGAAGCTGGGGGCATTACAATACCTGACTTTAAAATATATTATAGGGCTACAATAATCAAAACTGCATGGTATTGGCAGAAAAATAGACACTCAGACCAATGGAACAGAATAGAAAGCCCAGAAATAAAACCACATATATATGGTCAAATAATCTTTGATAAAGGGGCCAACAACACAAAATGGAAAAAGAAAGCCTCTTCAACAAATGGTGTTGGGAAAACTGGAAAGCCACATGCAAAAGAATGAAACTCGACTACAGCCTGTCCCCGTGTACTAAAATTAATTCAAAATGGATCAAAGACCTAAATATAAGATCTGAAACAATAAAGTACATAGAAGAAGACATAGGTACTAAACTCATGGACCTGGGTTTTAAAGAACATTTTATGAACTTGACTCCAATGGCAAGAGAAGTGAAGGCAAAGATAAATGAATGGGACTACATCAGAATAAAAAGTTTTTCCTCAGCAAGAGAAACTGATATCAAAATAAACAGACAGTCAACTAAATGGGAACTGATATTTTCAAACAACAGCTCAGATAAGGGCCTAATATCCAAAATTTACAAAGAACTCATAAAACTCAATAACAAACAAACAAACAATCCAATAAAAAAATGGGAAGAGGACATGAACAGACACTTCTCCCAGGAAGAAATACAAATGGCCAGCAGATATATGAAAAGATGCTCAGCTTCATTAGTTATTAGAGAAATGCAAATCAAAACTACAATGAGATACCACCTCACCCCTGTTAGATTAGCTATTATCAACAAGACGGGTAATAGCAAATGTTGGAGAGGCTGTGGAGAAAAAGGAACCCTCATACACTGTTGGTGGGAATGTAAAGTAGTACAACCATTATGGAGGAAAGTATGGTGGTTCCTCAAAAAACTGCAAATAGAACTACCTTATGACCCAGCAATCCCTCTACTGGGTATATACCCCAAAACCTCAGAATCATTGATACGTAAAGACACATGTAGCCCCATGTTCATTGCAGCACTGTTCACAGTGGCCAAGACATGGAAACAACCAAAAAGCCCTTCAATAGAAGACTGGATAAAGAAGATGTGGCACATATACACTATGGAATACTACTCAGCCATAAGAAATGATGACATCAGATCATTTACAGCAAAATGGTGGGGTCTTGATAACATTATAAGGAGTGAAATAAGTAAATCAGAAAAAAACAAGAACTACATGATTCCATACATTGGTGGAACATAAAAACGAGACTAAGAGACTTGGACAAGAGAGTGGTGGTTACCAGGGGTGGGGGGAGGGAGGATGCAGGAGGGAGGGAGGGAAAGAGTTAGGGAGAGGGGGAGGGGCACAGAGAAAACTAGATAGAGGGTGACGGAGGACAATCTGACTCTGGGTGAGGGGTATGCAACATAATTTAATGACAAGATAACCTAGACATGTTTTCTTTGAATATATGTACCCTGAATTATTAATGTCATCCCATTAACATTAATAAAAATTTATAAAAAATAAAATATATATATACATGAGGACAACACTTTCAGAAAAGATTCATAAAATATTTTCTTCATCTGATACTAGAAGCTTCCATTTGAGGGACTGCTTCAACAAAACTGAGACAAATTAACTAGAGAGAATATCCAAATTTAATTACATATATATGTTTGGGGACCCCATATACATGAACAAATTAGACACCCCACAAACTTAAGAGTTTCAGGGATAGAAAGGGGAAATGAGGTATATATAGCATGAAATGATTTGTAAATTAGGGCCCAAATTTATTCTAAGGAAGAATACCTTAAACTTTTGGAGTTCAGGCATGTTTTCTGCTGCCGTATTACATCCTCTGTCTTGTCCATTCTGCTGCCACCAGCTGGCATCCACTACTGATACATTCCAGAAACCAGCAGGGTTCAGTTCAGTGTTCTGTTTTGACTGCTGGGTCCCTGCTGAGAACACTAAGTCAGTTGAATAAGTAATTTTTTAGATTTGGAACAGAAAAACACAATCAACTTATTTTCTACATATTTTGGGTAATCAGATAGCCATACAGCATCTGGTACTTGTCCCAGCAAGTGGTCCAGACAAGGATTCAGACTGACAAAAGCGAAGACATTTCAACTCTTTTTTTTTTTCCACGGAGACAGAGAAACAGAGAGAAGGACAGATAGGGACAGACAGACAGGAAGGGAGGAAGATGAGAAGCATCAAAAGTTCTTCATTGTGGCACCTTAGTTGTTCATTGATTGCTTTCTCATATATGCCTTGACTGGGGTGGCCATCACTTGCTCAAGCCTACGGTCAAGCCATCGACCTTGGGCTTCAAGCCAGCGACCTTTGGGATCAAACTAGTGACCATGGGGTGATATCTATGATCCCATGATCAAGCTGGTGAGCCCATACTCAAGCAAGATGAACCTGCACTTCAAGAAAATGAGCCTGCGCTCAAGCTGGTGACCTCAGGGTTTCAAACCTGGGTCCTCTGCGTTCCATATGATGCCCTATCTACTGCCACCTGGTCAGGCTTGACATTCCAATTAAGTTAATACTCTCCTCACAGGGAAGAACAGTATTAAAAACTGAACAGGAATTTTATAGGAGCAAAGGTCAGGACAAATACAACAGTACCAATAGTCTTAATGTAGTTTTAGGCTTTAATAACTTCAGAAGTACAAATTCTACAAACTTACAAAAAACATCACTCAAAAGTAAAAATATTTGAATTTATTTCATGTTTATTTGGTCTTAGAAATTTTTGTACAGTGTTTTTTCATCTTTTTTTCAGTCACTTTTTGCCATCCTAAAATTTTTGGAATTTAAATAAAATTATTCAAAATTCACAAAGTAAGTATGAAAAAGGTTTTTGTTTGTTTGTTCCTTTAAAGGGAGAGGAGGGGAGATAGATAGACCATGCACCCAGACCAGTATCTACCCAGCAACTCTGTCTGGGGCAATGCTTGAATCAACCGAGCTATTTTTAGCACCCGAGGCTGATGCGCTGGACCAGTTGAGCTGTCCTCAGTACTTGGGGCTACACTCGAACCAATGGAGCCACTGGCTATGGAAGGGGAAGAGTGAGAGAAGAAGTAGTGGGAGGGGGAAGAGAAGCAGATGGTCACTTCTCTTGTATACCCTGACTAGGAATTGAACCCAGGACAGAAAGAAATTTAAGTAAACATATGGGTGATACTTTTTATAAGTACGTAGCATTTATACTTTTGAAATTATCAAAGTCTAAAACTACACTAAGACTTTTGTAGTATCTGTAAGTGGAAAACTGTAGAGTTATAGCATGGTTGAATATAAACTCTTATAATTTATACCCAGCTATGTCCAAAATAAATTCAAACATTTTATAATAACACATATACACAAATGTATATAAGAGATGAGTCATAAGGTTTCTTGAAGCTAAAGAGTTCTGGTGCTAAATTATTAAAACTCTAGGATAAGCCTGACCAGGCGGTGGCGCAGTGGATAGAGCGTCGGACTAGGATGCGGAAGGACCCAGGTTCAAGACCCCGAGGTTGCCAGCTTGAGCGTGGGCTCATCTGGCTTGAGCAAAATGCTCACCAGCTTGGACCCAAGGTCGCTGACTTAAGCAAGGGGTTACTCGGTCTGCTGAAGGCCCGCAGTCAAGGCACATATGAGAAAGCAATCAATGAACAACTAAGGTGTCACAACGAAAAACTGATGATTGATGCTTCTCATCTCTCTCCATTCCTGTCTGTCTGTCCCTATCTATCCCTCTCTCTGATTCTCTCTGTCCCTGTAAAAATAAAAAAAATAAAAAATTAAAATAAAAAAGAATCTTTAAAAAAAAAAAAAAACTCTAGGATAAATATGGACAGTGAGGCAAACCAGTAGCAATATCTGCAATATAGGTCTCTAGTATTATACTTTATTTTTACTTTAGAGAGTGTTATGGATGTGAATTTTTATTTGGGATACTTTTCTTAAGATAATATTATGTTCTCAATATTTGTATTAGTATTTTTATTGTTTGTAAGGCCAGTAGCCACGGCCACCATCACAGCCGCCTGGCCTGTAAAGGGTCACATTTGATTTGGACAGACGGTAATGAAACAATGGAGCCAAGAACTGGTGGGCCATTACCTTTTAATCCTAGCTTACACCCTGTGGGAAGAAATACACACAGTGGGAAAACACTTCTCTTTCCATTCAGGGCTCCCAAAGCCACTGACTTATCTGAGTTTCCTAGAATCAAAGGTTTTTAGCTCACCAGCCTTATTCACCTCTATTCCCCATCTCCTTCTCTCTGCACAAACTCTGCACAAACTGGCTTCTCCTTCAGCACCCCGCCATCTTGGCTGCTTCTCCTCTCTTCCACGTGGCCTTTCTCTGCTCTCCTCCAGCATGGGCTCCTCCTAGAACATAATCACTCTTCCCCAGAACAACGTGATGTCTCCTTTTAAAACCTTTTGACGTGGCCCTGGCCGGTTGGCTCAGCGGTAGAGCGTCGGCCTAGCGTGCGGAGGACCCGGGTTCGATTCCCGGCCAGGGCACACAGGAGAAGCGCCCATTTGCTTCTCCACCCCTCCGCTGCACCTTCCTCTCTGTCTCTCTCTTCCCCTCCCGCAGCTGGGGCTCCATTGGAGCAAAAATGGCCCGGGCGCTGGGGATGGCTCTGTGGCCTCTGCCTCAGGCACTAGAGTGGCTCTGGTCGCAACATGGCGACACCCAGGATGGGCAGAGCATCGCCCCCTGGTGGGCAGAGCGTCGCCCCATGGTGGGCGTGCCGGGTGGATCCCGGTCGGGCGCATGCGGGAGTCTGTGACTGTCTCTCCCTGTTTCCAGCTTCAGAAAAATGCAAAAAAAAAAACAAAAACCTTTTGACGTGAAAGCCCTCCCCCAACACACATTAATATAATCACGCCCATCCCAAGCAAGAAGGGCAACTAATATTATCACCAGGGCAACGGGCTTCCACGTGGGTAGCGCCATCTTTAACAAAGTGAGTATAATATATTTTATCTGCCCAACATTGCTGCTTTTACAGAAAAGTTAGACTAACTTTGAAAGACTTGAACATTAAGAGAATGCAGAAAAACACTCCATAAATACTAGTTTTCCTTCCCATTAGAGCTGTCTAGTTCACTGGTTCTCATTCTTGACTGCACAGTGGAATGACCTACAGAGCTTCAAAAAATATGAATGCTTGTGTACTACGCTGAAGTTCTGATTCAATTGCTCTAAACTACAGAACTTTAAAATAAAATTTAAAAGCTCCCTGGTGATCCTAAAGTACAACCAAGGTGGAGACCCACTGTTCCAGTTCAATATGTAATCAGGAATACATCAACATAAAAGTATGTTCAGCTTGTTCAGAGCTACAATTTATTTTTTGGGGTTTTTTGTGTGTTTTTTTTTTTGTGACAGAGACAGAGTCAGAGAGAAGGACAGATAGGGACAGACAGAAAGGCAGAGAGATGAGAAGCATCAATTCTTTGTTGCAGCTCCTTAGTTGTTCATTGATTGCTTTCTCATTTGTGCCTTGACTGGGGGGCGGAGCTACAGCAGACCCAGTGACCCCTTGCTGGAGCCAGTGACCTTGGGCTCAAGCTGGTGAGCTTTGCTCAAACCAGATGAGCTTGCACTCAAGCAAGCTAGCGACCTCAGGGTCTCGAACCTGGGTTCTCTGCATCCCAATCCAACGATCTATCCACCCCGCCACCACATGGTCAGGTGCTACAATTTCTTAACCATACCACCAATTTTAAATTTGGTAATAGAAGAGGTTGAGAGAAGAACCTGATTTAATCAACAATATGAATAAAGCACTGTTGGGGAGTGCAAAGCCAGTAGCCACGGCCACCATCACAGCCGCCTGGCCCAAGGAGGTTCGCATTGGATTCGGAGAGTCGGTAAAGAAACAACGGAGCCAAAAACTGGTGGGCCATCATCTTTAATCCTAGCTTGCACCTGGCAGGCAAGTAAAAATACACACTGGGCTCCAAAACCCACTCATTCAGTGCTCACAAAGCTACTGACTTTATCCAAGTTTCCTAGAATCAAAGGTTTCTAGCTCACCAGACTTACTCACTTCTGATCCCCATCCCTTTCCTTCTCCCTGCACAAACTCTGCACAAACTGGCTTTTCCTTCAGCACTCTGCCATCTTGGCTGCTTCTCCAGGCCTCCTCCACGTGGCTTTTCTCTGCTCTCTGCTCTCTCCTCTAATGCTAATCTCAGGAACTAAGAGAGCAAGCTCCTGTTCTGCTCGCATTTTATAGTGTAGGAATCAAAACCTTTAATCCAATATACAAAATAGGGAAGTCTCTAATACAAAGTCACTTATCTGGGGCATGATGGGATTGGACCACCCCACATCAAAAAGGGTGGGAAAGACTGTCTTAAAACCAAGCCCCAATGCAGAAGTCCCGGATTCGATTCCCGGCTAGGGCACACAGGAGAAGTGCCCATCTGCTTCTCCACCCCTACCCCTCTCCTTCCTCTCTGTCTCTCTCTTCCCCTCCCGCAGCGAGGCTCCATTGGAGCAAAGATGGCCCGGGCGCTGGGGATGGCTCCTTGTCCTCTGCCTCAGGCGCTAGAGAGAGTGGCTCTGGTCGCAACAGAGCGACGCCCTGGAGGGGCACAGCATCACCCCTGGTGGGCGTGCCGGGTGGATCCCGGTCGGGTGCATGTGGGAGTCTGTCTGACTGTCTCTCCCCGTTTCCAGCTTCAGAAAAATATAAAAACAAACAAACAAACAAAAAAAACTAAGCCCCAGGCTACAAGGATCTTGCCTGCCCTCAGCTTGCCCCAACCCACATTAATATCACCTGGGCAACAGGCTTCCATGTGGGCAGCGCATCTTTAACAAAGTGAACATAATATATTTTATCTGCCCAACAGAAAATTCTTTTTCTCTTTTAGATTCTTCTGGCTGGTTTAAGTCAATTGACATGAGACAGAACAGAAGCAAAACAATCAAAAGTTTAATATCCTGTAGTTCCAGGAAAACTGAGTAAATCCCCCAAAATGGCTAAAGTCACCACCTTATGAAGACAAAAAATGTTAGCGATGGGAGGAGGCCAGTTCTGGGAGGTGACCAGGAAAAGCAAAGTAAACAAAGGTAAGGTTGTTATGCAGATTTAAGTCTTTGACTTCCTTGATAAGAGTTTCTAGGGATTTATCCATCCTATTCTTCCTGGTACAGAGAGATACCTTTGCAAATGAAGATTACCTTCATAAATGTAAATGTCTTACAAAAGGGTAACTTCTGCTTGGTTTTCAGAGCTTCTCTTATAGTTTACAATAATATGACAAAAAGAGTCATTTTGGAGTCGCAAATTCTCCTTCCCTATAGCTCTAAAATAGAGTTGGGCAAAAGTAGGTTTACAGTTGTGAGTACACGGAACAGTTTGTTCTTATATTATTATATTATTTTCCATACGCACAACTGTAAACCTGCCTTTGCCCCACCCTGTATTATGTTGAGCAAAATAAACCAGACACAAAAGAGTGCCTATTGTATAGTTCTGTTTACATAAAGAAGGGGAGGCAGAGTTGACCAGCAAGGAAATTCTTGAGATATTCTTTATTTTGATTAGGGTACACTGATAGTGACTAAAACTCATCGAAATGGACAGTTAAGATCTGTATCATTTATGACTTCCCTATATGTAAATTACACTTCAATAAAAAGAATAAAAGTACTGTAACTTAAACCTGGATGCGTATAACAAGGTCTGGGAGGTGGAGATGTTTATTACTTCAGATGATCCCAAACCAGAACTGGAGAGAATGAAGAACAGACAGCAGGGAGGGACAAAGCCTAAGAAATCATTAAAGGGCTGGGAGGCGCCGCCGCCGAACTGATGCTGGGACGACAGCGCCCGAGTGCCCACAAAAATGGGCCCCCGCGTCCATTTCCGGTGCGCACGCGCCCGTCCGTGTTTAAACGGAAAAGCCCGGAGGGAAACGGCGCCGCTGCGAGAAAGGAGCCGGTAGCAGGTTTGTTCCTGTGCAGATGGTGGTGCGGTTGTAGGCACCGCGCGGTCGGCGTTGCGCGGCTCGCAGGGAGGAGGACGCCGGGGCTCGCTTTCCCTCCGCTGCCATGATTCCGGTGTCGCTGGTGGTGGTGGTGGTGGGCGGCTGGACTGCCGTCTACCTGACCGACTTGGTGCTGAAGGTGAGGGCCACGGGTCGACGGCCCAAGCCCGCGGTACCCAGCGCCGGGGCGCAAGGCCCGAGGCCTTTTTTCTTCTCCTACCTCGCGCCTCCCGGGCTGGAAGCTGTGCGGCGGGTGCCCACGTGCGGCCTTCCTCGTGACACCCGGGCCCGTGGAGTAAATTTTGGCGGGCCGCGGGAGGGGTGTGCCGGCCTGCGCAGCAGCCGCAGTGGCTTTGCGGGGCGTTGGACGCCCCGCAGCCTTAGGGTCCGGCCCGGGGGGCGACGGTAGTGGTCTTGGGAGGGCCGGGTCCCTGCTATAATCCGCTGCAGTGCCCAGGGAGGAAAATAACATGTCCGCCTAGGAGGAATGGCGTTGTTTTCCCTCATTATCTTTAAGACCACGACCCTCTAGAGACTGTAGCATTGAATGAATCTAAATCAGGTGATTTAGATTCGTGGTTTCAAACTTTCAAGTACACACGATCATCTTGGGGTTCCGGTTAAAATGCACCTTCTGATTCATCCGGTCTGGGGCGGAGCCTAAGACTATGTTTCTAACCACTTCCCAAGTGTTACCAATGCTGTTTGCTAGTCCACCGCCGATACAGTACTTCAAAGTAGTAGGTACTTAGTATCAGGTAGTTAGTAACTAGTTCTGACTTCTCAGATTCTAATTTGCACCTGCACCCGCTTTTTCACATTAACACACACACAAAACCTCTGGCTGTGTGATCCATTCTCCAGTTATTTGCGAAAGGTAGCCACAGTTATGTCTGACCACATGCTTCAAGCACCCTTTTGGAATTGAATACCGGAGGGTGGGGCTAAGTATATGTATAGAATAAAATCATATAAATTCTCAAATGTTTAATAAAAATTCCAATTTTGAATAGTGACACCATGTTATGAATACCGTTTTAAATAGTTTAGTTTATGTGTTTTAGGTTTAATAGTGAAATGAAATGGTACTTGTGCTTCTTTGTGGCACTTGAACTTGCAAAGTGAAGCGGTTACACAGTGGAGTGAGCAAGGGCTGGGCTCACCCACTTTATAGTGGTTGTGACCTTGTGCAAATCACACTCATCTTTAAGATAGGGGTCATAATAGCAAGGATTTCCTGATATTGTAGAGAAGATTACATTAGTTCATCCACATAAAGACTTGCCATTCTACCTGAGGTTCAAGGACCAGCAGCACTTGTATCATCTGGAAGTTTCTCTCCCTGTACTAGAGAATCAGAATCTGCATGGTCACAGGATCCACCAGGTGCTTCCTCCTGGCTTAGTGCTGAACACGTGGTAAGTGGTACAGACCGCTGATTCTTTGAACAGTGATTTTGTTATGTAGAAAAAACAAAGCCACAGAATTTCTTCATGTTGCATGTGTGACAAAAATTTAAAATAAAAAGAATTTTTCTAAAACCTAGTCTCTGGTCAAGCGTGTAAGGTGATCAGGATGGCACTTTAATTTCAGTAATAGCTCCTGGCTCCCTAAGACAACCATTCCTTGAGCAAAACACCTCGCATTCAGAGTATCTTCCTGGGGAATGCAGAGACCTCAGAGTTTTCAGAGCCTGCACCTTCAGCGCCTCTGTTTCCAACAGGGTTTGCTCTTCCACCCTTGTTTCTTCTAGGTAGGATTTCCTGCTGGTAGGGTATGTCACTCTCCTTTTCCAAGTCTAAGAAAACAAGCAGGTTTCCAAAACTCCATTTGAAGATTAAGAGTAGAGAACATTAATGATCCAAAGTCAAATGGATACCTATATTCAGGCTCAGGTCATTTTTTAATGATTAATAGGGATGAAATATTCTTCTAGAGAGATAGAAGTTTCTCAAATGGATGGACGTGGATGTGACAAAATACTTACTGTACTTTCTGTAACTGAGGTAATAGGGATCAGTGTATGGAAAACAGCCTTACATTGTTTGAAATCCTTGTTCAAGGACTTCAGATTTCCCTAAAGATAAAACTTATTAGGCTGTATATAAGCCACTATCCCACCAGCCCTGAGGAATGTAAGAGAAGTTACTGAAACCAAGATGGCCTTAGGTAAGTTTTATACTTTTACATGATCAGTGTTGGCCTGATTTCTTAGGGTTGTTGCTCAGGAAAGGATAGAACTGATTGCCCTCTGTTGGATTGGTTGGGGTCTTTTTAAAGTATAACACAATACTTCTTTCTATAGTAACAAGGCTTCTAGACCTCTGTCCAGTATGGTTGCCACAAACTGCATCTGGCCATCAAGCATTTGAAATGGGGCTACTCTGAATTGACATGGGCTGTAACTGTAAAGTTGAAACCGGATTTCAAAAGCTTACTGTATAAATAGATTTGTAAATTATTACAACTTTTAAATTTCTTCATTCAATTTATTAGGGGTGACATTGGTTAATAAGAGTATTAGGTTTCAACTATAGATTTCTATGACACATGATCTGTATACTGCAGTGTGTGCCCTCCACCCAAAGTCAAATCATCTTCCGTCACCGTATATTTAGCCCCCTTCATCCTTTACTGTGTCCCCTTCCCTCCGGTGACCACCATACTATAATCTGTGCCTATGAGTTTCAGTTTGATATCCCACATATGAGTGAAATCATACGCTTCTTAGCTTTTTCTGTCTGACTTGTTTGTCTTAAACATAATATTCTCAAAGTCCATCTATGTTGTCGCAAATGACAGTATTTCATCTTTTCTTATGGCCGAGTAGTATGCCATGGTATAGCTCCCACATCTTTATCCAATTACCGATCAAAGGACATTTTTAGTTGAATTTATTGGGGTGACATTGATTAATAAAATACAGGTTTCAGGTCTACAATTCTATAATACATCACCTGTATATTGTATTATGTGTCACCACCCCAAGTCAAGTTTCCTTCCATCACTATTCCCCCTTTCCCCTTTTCTACCTTCCCCCAACACCGCCCCTTTCCCTCTTGTCCCTCTTGTAGTCACCATACTGTTGTCTGTATCTATGAGGTGTTTTTTTTCTCTGCTTAATCCCTCAGACACTTTTGTTTTCATATCTTGGCCACCATGAAGAGTGCAGCAGTGAACATAGGGGTGCATATATCTTTGCAAATGAATGTTTCAAGTGTTTTGGATAGATAGCAGAGGGATTGCTGGATCATATGGTAACGTAATTTATTGAGGAACCACCAGACTGTTCTCCATACTGGCTGCACCAGTTTACATTCCCACCTGCGGTGAATGAGGATTCCTTTTTCTCCACAGCCTCTCCAGCACTTGTTATTACCTGTCTTGTTGCAGCCATTCCAATAGGTGTGAGGTGGTATCTCACTGTAGTTTTGACTTGCATTTCTCTAATAGCTAGAGAAGTTGAGCATCTTTTCATATATTTGTTGACCATGTGTGTGTCTTCTTGGGAGAAGTGTTTTGGTCCTCTGCCCATTTTTTAATTGGATTGTTTGGTGTTGAGTTGTATGAATTATTGATGTGTTTTGAATATTAACCTCTTGAGAGCTATTGTTTGCACATACCATCTCATTTGGTTGGCTGCCTTTTTGTTATCAGTTTCTTTTCCTGTGCAGAAGTTTTTTAGTTTGATATAATCCCGTTTATTTATTTTTGTCTTTATTTTCCTTGCCTTTGGGGTCAAATTCAAAAAATCTTCTCAAAGACCAAGGTCCATGAGGTTAGTATCTATGTTTTATTTTATGTCAATTGTTTCAGATTTTGTATTTTGGTCATTGATCCTTTTGAATTAATTTTTGTATGTGGGGACAAACTAATCTAGTTTCATTCTTTTGCATGTGGCTTTCCAAATTTCCCAGCACTGTTTATTGAAGAGGCTTTCTTTTCTTTTGTGTGTTTTGGCTCCTTTCTTAAAATTTATTTGCACCTATACGTGGCAGTTTTATTTCTAGCTTTCAATTCTGTTCCACTGGTCTGTGTATCTGTTTTTCTGCCAGTACCATGCTGTTTTTTTGTTTGTTTTGTTTTGTTTTGTTTTTTCGTATTTTTCTGAAGTTGGAAACGGGGAGGCAGTCAGACAGACTCCCGCATACGCCCGACCGGGATCCACCCGGCACGCCCACCAGGGGGCGATGCTCTGCCGCAATCAGAGCCATTCTAGTGCCTGAGGCAGAGGCCATGGAGCCATCCTCAGCACCCGGGCAAACTTTGCTCCAATGGAGCCTTGGCTGCGGGGAAGGGAAGAGAGAGACAGAGAGGAAGGAGAAGGGGAGGGGTGGAGAAGCAGATGGGCACTTCTCCTGTGTGCCCTGGCCAGGAATCGAACCCGGGACTCCCGCACGCCAGGCCGACACTCTGCCACTGAGCTAACCGGCCAGGGCCACCATGCTGTTTTGATTATTTCTTTCTTTTTCTTTTTTTTTTGTATTTTTCTGAAGCTGGAAACGGGGAGAGACAGTCAGACAGACTCCCGCATGCGCCGGACCGGGATCCACCCGGCACGCCCACCAGGGGGTGACGCTCTTCCCACCAGGGGGCGATGCTCTGCCGCGCGACCAGAGCCACTCTAGCGCCTGGGGCAGAGGCCAAGGAGCCATCCCCAGCGCCCGGGCCATCTTTGCTCCAATGGAGCCTTGGCTGCGGGAGGGGAAGAGAGAGGCAGAGAGGAGGGAGGGGGGGTGGAGAAGCAAATGGGCGCTTCTCCTATGTGCCCTGGCCGGGAATCGAACCCACGTCCCCCGCACGCCAGGCCGACGCTCTACCGCTGAGCCAACCGGCCAGGGCCTGTTTTGATTATTTTTTTGTAGTACAGTTTGAAGTTAGATAGTGTGATATTTTTCACAGAATTTGTTCTTTTTCACAGAATTGCTTTGGCTATTTGGGGTCTTTTGTGGTTCCATACGAATCTGATGATTTTTTATTCTATTTCTTTAGAAAATGGCATTGGGATTTATGGGGGTTGCATTAAATCTGTATATTGCTTTGGGTAATATGGACATTTTAACTGATAATATGGAGACATTTTAACTGTTGAGAATCTTCTAATTCATGAACACAAAAGATCTTTCCATTTCATTGAATCCTTTCTTTTCTTTTAATGCTTTGTAGTTTTCAGTATATAGGTCCTTCACATCCTTTGTTGAGTTTATTCCTTGGTATTTTATTTTTTATTGAAATTACAAAAGGATTTTTTTTTCATTTCTTTTACTGAAGTTTTATTGTTAGTATGTAGGAATATGGTGGACTTGTACATTGATTTTGTATCCTGCAACTTTACTGTATTTGTTTATTGTTTCTAATAGATAGTTGGTGGAGTCTTCAGGGTTTTGTATATATAGAATCATGTCATCTGAAAAAAGTGACACTTCTTCATTCCCAATTTGGATGCCTTTTCTTTCTTTCCCTTGCCTGATTGCTCTGGCTAGGACTTCCAGTACTATGTTGAATAAGAGTGGAGAGAAGGGCTATTTTTGTCTTGTTCCTGATTTTAGAGGAAAAGCTTTCAGTTTTTCACCATTGAGTATATTAGCTAATGATTTGTCAAATATGGCTTTTATTATATTGAAGTACTTTCCTTCTATGGAGTGTTTTAATCATAAATGGATGTTGTCTTTTATCAGATGTTTTTCCTGCATCTATTGATAAGATCATGTGATTTTTATTCTTTGTTTTGTTAATGTGCTGTATTTTGTTGATCGGTTTGCATATGTTGAAACAGCCTTATGCCCCTGGAATGAACTCTACTTGATTGTGATGTATTATTATTATTGTTGTTGTTATTATTGTGACAGAGACAGAGAGTCAGAGAGAGGGACAGATAGGGACACAGAGACAGGAAGAGAAAGACATGAGAAGCATCACTTCTTCGTTGGAACAACTTAGATGTTTATTGACTACTTTCTTGTATGTGCCTTGACTGGGGGGCTCCAGCAGAGCAAGTGACCCCTTGCTCAAACCAGGGACCATGGAGTCATGTCTATGATCCCATGCTCAAGCCAAATGAGCCTATGCTCAAGCCAGCAACCTCAGGGTGTTTAACCCAGGTCCTCCCTGTCTGAGTCCAACCCCCTATCAACTGCACCACCACCTGGTCAGGCAATGATTATTATTTTTTAAATGTATTGTTCTATTTGCTGGTACTTTTTTGGGATTTTTGCATCTATTTATCAGAGATATCGGTCTGTAGTGTTTTTCTGTGTGAGTTTGTGTTGTCTTTGCCAGGCTTTTAGTATCAGGGTTATGTTTGTCTCATAAAATGTGGTAGGAAGTATTGCCTCTTCTTCAGTTTTTTGAAAGAGTTTGAGAAGGATGGATAAAATCTTCTTTGAATGTTTGGTAGAATTTACTAATGATGCAGTCTAGTCCTGGACTTTTATTTTTTGGGAGGTTTTTGATAGTAGTTTTTATTTTCTCACTGTTGATTGGTCTATTTAGATTTTCCAATTCTTCAAGATTCAGTCTAGGAAGGTTACATTTTTCTAGGAATTTATCCATTTCTTATAGGTTAGTGAATTTGGTGGGATATAGTATTCTATAATCCTTTGTATATCTGTGCTGTCCATGGTAACTTCTCTTTCATTTCTGAATCTGTTTATCAGTCTTTTTTTTGTTCTTATTGTGTTTAGCAAGGGGTTTGTCAATTTTATTAATGTTTTCAAAGAACCAACTCTTTGTGGTATGACATTTTTGTGTAGTCTTTTTGTTCTCTTTTTCATTCAGTTCTGCTCTAATTTTCATTATTTTCTTTCTTCTACTGCCTTTGTGTTGCTTTTGGTATTTCTAGTTCCCTAAGATGCAATGTTAGGTTTTTTACTTGGGATCTTTCATTTCTTGATATAAGCCTGTAATGATATAAACTTCCCTTTGTTACTGCTTTTGCTACATCCCAAAAGTTTTGATAATGTCTTGTTGTCATTCTCATTTGTCATCTTTTGTCCTCACCTTTTATTTCTTCTTTGACCCAGTCATTTTTTAGTAGTATGTTGTTTAATCTCCAAATAATTGTGGGTTTCTTTACTTTTTGCAGTTGATTTCTAATTTCAAAGCATTGTGGTCAAAGAATATGCTTGGTATAATTTTAGTATTTTTGAATTTGTTGAGGCTAGTTTTGTGACCTGACATACTATCTGTTAAGCCTAATCCGGAGGGACCTGAAACATTGAAGACACGAACAAGGTCCATCAATTACACACCAAAGCTTTATTGTCTAGCTTGGCCAAGCAGCGGCAACTCCGACAGAAATCTGAGGAAGAGCGCACTGGCCCTTTGTTCTACCTAGTTTTTATAGTTTTGTAAGTGGGAAGTACAGGAGCAAAAATGGTAATTAAGAGCCCTTTACCACTATTGGTTATAGTCATATGTCCTTTAACTTGATAGGACCATGTTCAATTTGCAAGCCATACATCATTTTGGAGAAAACAAAATTTACAAGCCAACACAATGGTAGAAAGATGTCTCTTTACATATTAAAAGCATTCCTATATTTTCTAGTGTTTATCCACCATCTCTCTGTCCAGAGTCACACGTGTTAACCACACGCATTTACATAGGAGAGGTAGTTTCCGTGGGGACAAATGCCTGCAAATGACTCATTGCTATAAGAAAAGGTTTATTTTGGCTTTTCTCTTCCTGCACCTGGCTAGCCATTCACCCTTTTCCTCACAGGTGTGGTGGAATGTCTGGGAATCCATGTTTTCCTCCCCTTTGCATTTACAATACAATGCCAAGGGCCATCCTGGTTATGCCAATCACAGTACAGAGACTATTTCTCACAATTTCTCTGCACACCTTGACCCAAATTAATAAAATGTTCTTCAAGCCTCTTAAAATATTAATATTAATTTTGTAGTTTTGGGTACCTTACAACACCTGCTGGTGAAGTGGCACAGTAGCTCCTCCGGGCTCCTCACTATCTATCTTTGAGAATGTTCCGTGTACACTGGAAAAGAATGTATAAACTGATGTTCTGGAATGAAGGCTCTGTAAATGTCAATTATGTCCATTTGGTCTAATGTGTAATTTTAGGTTGATATTTCTTTATTGATTTTCTGTTTTGTTAATCTTTCTAGAGCTGTCAGTGGAGTATTTAGATCCCCTGTTATGACTGTGTTTTTGTCAGTCTCTCCCTTTAGTTCTGTTAGTAGTGGCTTTATATATTTTAGTACTCCCTGAGTGCATATATATTGAGAAGTGTTATGTTTTCTAGTGGTAAAATGTCCCCCTTAGCGTTATAAAATGTCCATCTTTCCCTCTTGTTTCCTTTGTTATCTTGAAATCTATTTTATCAGATAGAAGTAGACTGCACCTGCATTTTATGGATGCTATTTCTCTGGAAAATCATTTGCCACCCTCTTACTTTGTATCTATCTGTCTTTGTAACTTAGCTGTGTCTGAAGGCAGCATATGGTTGAGTTTTGTTTTGTTTTTTTGACTCAGTTGGCTCCTCTGTGCCTCTTTGTTTGTGAGTTCAGTGCATTTGCATGTAGAGTGATTATTGATGTATGAGGATTTTCTGTAGACATTTTCTCCTTTGTTTTCTAGTAGCAGTACTATGCCTCTTTTGGTTCTTTTCCTTTGTGTTTCTGTCTGTTGTTTTTGTGTGGTAGAATTCCATACTTTTTTCTTCCTTTTCCTCCTTTTTTAAGTAATGTGTCTTAGTTTTGGGTTTTTGTGTGTGTGGTTATCAGGTTTATGAAAAAGAAAATTTCATATATATAGTAGCCCTTTTTCATTTGAATGTATCTGATCTCCATCCTCTTCTGAAAATTCAGACCTTTACCCCCCCTTTTATGTTTTTGTTGTCACAAATTATTCCTGTTTATGCTGTAAGTTTGTTGGTGTTCTGACTCATAATTTTGTGACCTTTTGTTCTTTTTTTTCAGATAGAATAACCCCCTTGAATATTTCCTGCAATGGAGGTCTTCTGGTGATAAATTCCCTCGGCTTCTGTATGTCTGAAAAAGTCTTTATTTCTCCTTCATATCTAAAGGATAACTTTGCTGAACATATTATTCTTGGCTGGTAATTTCTCTCTTTGAATAGTTTGAATATTTGGTTCCACTCTCTTCTGGCTTGTAGAGTTTCTGCCGAGAAGTCTGATGATAAGCTAATAGACTGTCCTTTATAGGTTACTGTCTTCTTTTGACAGTTTTAATACAATACCTTTTTGAATTGAGATAATTAGGTATTCCATTTGCTTTTTGGATTAGAGAATCTAGATCTTTCTATAGGTTTTGGAAGTTATTAACTATTTGTTCGAATAGGCTCTGTCCCCTTCTCCCTCTCTTCTTCTGGTATACCTATTATTGCTCTTTCTGATGGAGTCAGGTAGTTCTTGTAGAGGTCTTTTTTTATGCTCAAGCCTCTCTGTTCTGTTGTTGATTTGTTTTCTGAGTTCATTAAATTTCCTGTCTGTATTTTTTTTTGAGATTTTTTTTTCAGAGCTGCAATCTTGAATTCTCTATCATTTAAGTTACATATTTCTTTAAGTTTGTTTTATGGATATTTTTCATTTTCTTTCTGAGCTGCCTTGTTACTTTGGTTATTCATGTTATTTGAGGGATTCCTTCTCTAGGCATCTATGTACGAGTGGAATCTCTTTAGTAGATTGGTAAAAAGAAGTCTTATTGTTATCCAGTAGGTGGCGCTGTTTCACAAGTTTTTTAGCCCTTTTACATTTTTCTGGCTTTTCAGTGGGAAAATGGCCTGTGCGCTCTGAGAAGGTGCATGCCTCTCCTGTGGTCCAGTCACCCCAGTCCCAGGAGACCAACCATGAAGGGGAATTCAGTGGGTCATGTGGCTCCAAATTCGTGAAATCCCAGGGCTGTCCTCTGCAGCTAGACACAGCTGGCAGTGTAGCTTGAAGGTGGGTTGTGCTGGGGGGACCCAGCCACCTCTTGTTGCTTTGCCTTCCCAGCAGTGGTGACCAGTGAACTTCCACAGTGTACTCCCTGCGCCTCCTCCTGAACCTGGGATTAGTTGTAGGGTGTGCCTTTCCCTTGGGGAAAAGTGATTCTGTAGTACCAGTTCTTGGGTTTGCAGATAATGTGCTCTGCAACGCCACAGGAGGGCTGAAGGGAGACGAGCTTTGGGAATTTAAGGGGTGCCAAAGTGTTGGGCTTTGTGTCTCTTCTGGAATGCCAATTGCCAGATAACCGAGGCCGCACCTCTGTATGTCATCCCTGCCCAGATCACTGGGCTCAGCTGCAGCTCTTACTGCCAACTCCTGCAGGAATGTTCATTAAATCTCTGCTCCTTACAGCTGAAGGAAGTGCTTGCCAGACCTGATTCCTCCCCTCTCCGGCTGAGCCCCTCTGAGCTCCCAGCTGCAGGGCTACACCTGTGGCTTATCTCAGCTTGGTTCCCTTGTAGCCTCCCCTGTTGCTCCCACTGGTCCGACTTCAGATTGTCAGTGCGTGGATTTCAGATGTGTTTCTGTGTTGAGCAGGGAGTCCTTTGTTGAATTACAGCAGTCCCAATTATTGAAACTTCAAGGGGAGAGACCAAGGGAATCTCTCATGCTGCCATTCCTCTGATGTCACCCAGTCCAATATTTTTTATATTGATTTGAGTTGAAAATCTATCTGTTTTCTGTTTACATTTTTAAAGTTGGCTACTAGAAAATTGAAAATTATACATGTGGGCCAGCATTTGCTGTTGACATATTTCTCTTGGACAGTGCTGTCCCAGCAGAGGTCAGCAAACTTTTTCTGTAAAGGGACAGATAATATTTTAGGCTTTGTAGTCCACACAGGGTCTGTTGTCTTTTTACAGTCTCTTGAAAATCAAAACCATTCTTAGCTCATAGGTAGTACAAAAACAGGCTATAAGCTGGATTTGGCCCATGGGCCATAGTTTGCCAGACCCTGACTTCAGCAGACCAGCTAGTCTGAGGCCTTTACTTTCATATCCTGAGGAATGAACATGTAGCTTTTTCTTTTTCTTTTTTTTTATTTGGTCAGTGAGGGTCGTGCTTTCCTATGGAAAAATACTAATTTATTTATTTTCTTAAACGTTATAAATTATTCTTCAAAATTAAATGGTGCGGAACTTTTCGTTCTCTCTTAGTCATCTGTATATTTTAAACATTCTTATGAAGACTGGCTGGAAAACAACGGATTGAGCATCTCCCCTTTTCACATCAGATGGCAAACTGCTGTTTTCAATCGTGCCTTTTACAGTTGGGGACGGCGGAAAGCGCGGATGCTTTATCAGTGGTATGCTTCATTTTCTCTTTTTGGTTTAAATTAGTCGTTGTGATCAGGACAAATGCTTGTTAACTGAACTGTTCCGATCATTTTTTCAATTTACTGAGATTTAAGATGTTGACAGTATAAAAACTTTCTGGTTTTATATAACATGGAACTGCATCATTGTGCTTTTGCATACATTAAATATCAAGGTTCTGTATCTTAATCTGGATGATAGATCCATGCATGCATATATGTAAATTTTCAGTGAGCTGTACACTTCAGGCTTGTGCACTTTATTCTGTACATTATACACTAATAGAAAGGCAAAACATACAGAGCCTTTTTCATCAGGAAAATAATCCTGGAGAATTCTCGCCCCCATCATCACACAGGAGGAATGAGGGTCCTGGGACACATGGGGTGCCTACAAGTCTGCAGGTTTTCCCTTAGACTTCTTTTGATACTCCTTCAGGGGGAGGGTTTTTAAAATGTGTAACAAACAATAAGGCATATGCACAAACCAAGTGGTAGAATGGCTAGCCAGATTGCAGCGTTGTGGTCCTGGAGCCCCCATGAAATTCCAGGTGTGCCCATTTAGTTTAACTTTTTTTAAATCAAGGAGTTTATGTTCTTTGTGTTTAGGATGTTATGATGATCTCTGAGGACCCTAGAGGCTGACGGAGTAGTTGAAGGATTTCTAATATGGGAGTAGGAGGCTTTTGTCTAAATTCCTTTTTGTTAAAAGTGTAGCTCCAAATGGAGTAGAACTAAATGTAAATAGTCAGGTCATCAAAAAGTGGTAAATGCATCAGAAATTCAAAGCAAAGGAAATGAAAAGCAGGAAATAATAAAGAGCAGAAGTCAGGGAAATAGAAAGTACCTAGTGGCTTGATAGCTCAGTTGTTAGAGCATCGTCCCAAGGTGCAGGGGTTGCTGGTTCAGTCCCTGGTCAGGGCACTTACAGGAACAGGTTGTTCCTGCCTCTCTCTCTCTCTCTCTCTCTCTCTCTCTCTCTCTCTCTCTCTCTCCTTTCCTCTTTCTCTAAAATCAATAAACATAAACATTTAAGGCCCTGGCTGGTTGCTCAGTGGATGTAGTGTCAGCCTGGCATATGGACATCCCAGGTTCAATTGCCAGTCAGGGCACACAGCAGAAGCGCCCATCTGCTTCACGCCCCCCCCCTTTCCCTCCTGCAGCCAGGCTCGATTGATTTGAGAATTGGCCCCAGGCACTGAGGATAGTGCTATTGGGAGTGCATCAGCCTCAGACACTAAAAATAGTCCAGTTCCCAAGCATGTGCCCTAGATGGGGTTGCCAGGTAAATCCTCATCAGGATGTATGCAGGAGTCTGCCTCACTGTCTCCCCTCCTCTCGCTTTAAAAAAATAATTAAAATAAATAAATATTTAAAATCTGAAAAGAAAAGAAAGTACATAGTAGAGGAAATCGGCAAAGCCAAAAGTTGCTTCTTTGAAAAGATTAATAGTTAATAAATCCCTACTATAACTGATCAAGAAAAAGAGAACACTTATAACTAAAGATCAGAATTGAAAAAGGGAACGTCAGTATAGATTCCACAGACCTTTTTAAAAACGAAACTATTGTGAACAATTCTGTGCTTATGAATTTGACAATTTAGGTGAAATGAACAAGTTCCTTGAAAAACTTATCAAAAACTTAGAAAATATAAGTTAGAAAGGTAACTTCTAATTATTTAAACCAGAGGTCCCCAAACTTTTTACACAGGGGCCAGTTCACTGTCCCTCAGACCGTTGGAGGGCCGGACTATAAAAAAAAACTATGAACAAATCCCTATGCACACTGCACAGATCTTATTTTAAAGTAAAAAAACAAAACAGGAACAAATACAATATTTAAAATAAAGAACAAGTAAATTTAAATCAACAAACTGACCAGTATTTCAATGGGAACTTTGTTCCTCTCACTGAACACCAATGAAAGAGGTGCCCCTTCTGGAAGTGCAGCGGGGGGTGGGTAAATGGCCTCGGGGGTGCATGCGGCCCACGGGCTATAGTTTGGGGACCCCTGATTTAAACAGTAAAAGTAAAAACCTATCATTAAATTTTACCATGTTAGTATTTAAGCTCATCACAAAATACAACTAAAACAGGATGCAAGTGACAGAATCAGTCAATGAAAAGAATGAATGTCTATAATGTCAAAAGAACTTTCCTAACAATATGAGAACCAGATGAAAACAGTGCTATGTAAATGAGCAAAAGACAGTGGACACAAACTCTTTATCGGTTAGAATCTTTAGCCTCATTGGTTATGAGAGAATTGTAAGTTATTAGAATGGCTTAAAGAGACTAGTGCCTATGCTTTAGTTACAGATCTGAAGTTCAGCTAAGAGAAAGGGGATGAGGTATTGGAATTTGTACACATTTTGAAGCTATGAAATGTGGCTGGTCAATGAATTTGTTTAGTCCATGAATTATGAGGAATTGTACATTTATGCAATTTTTTTCCTTTTAACAGGTTCAATTTTGGAATGGTTTTTGGCGTAATTGCCATGTTTAGCTCTTTTTTTCTCCTGGGAAAAACGCTGATGCAGACTTTAGCACAAATGATGGCTGACTCTTCTACTTCTTATTCTTCCTCCTCTTCCTCCTCTTCCTCTTCCTCCTCCTCCTCTTCTTCTTCTTCCTCCTCTTCCTCTTCCTCCTCCTCCTCCTCACTTCACAATGAACAGGTGCTACAAGTTGTGGTAAGTGCCTTCTTTTTGCCTTAAGTAACTGTTGAAACATATATATATATATATATAACATATATAAAACATATATATATATAAAACTTAATTTTTTTGGATAGCATAATTCCTATCCATAATATAAATATGAAAAAGAAATGAACAGTTTCATGATTTCTTAAATTACCAGTTTACACACAAATGTTAGTAAGAATATCGCATGGACTTGTTGCAATATGTAGTCATAGCAGTAGCAGTAATAGTAATAATAGAACAAAGGATCATTATTTAGACGTTTAGACTGTCGACAGTTACATGGGTTTCTGAGATGTTAAATGATCGTTATAAAGGAGTAAGCATCATGACTTAAGGGCTCTATAATGCATAAATTTCATTTTTATCCTATGCAAAGTGTTCTCTTCCCCTTTCCTCTACATGGCTTTCATATTCTAACCAATAATATCCTTTTAATTAAAGGTAAAAGATCTTTTTGAAAGGTCACTGATATTTTGATGTGAAGAATAATGTGCTGAGTTATACTCCTTTGTGAATTATTTATAATAATTTTCACTTTAAATCACATATTATACCTTATCAATTCATTTCTCCAGAGTTTGGAAGGGTACTTTACCATTGGCTTTTATTTTAGATTTTTTATATTTATAGTTTTTATTCCCATTAGTCATGGATGTTATGTTTTTAATCATATTCTTATTAATGGAGTAGACTAAGAGTTAAGTGACACATATTTTTTTAACTCTTTGTGGCCTCTACTATCAGCTGGGTCACTGTGGGAAAATTTCAAAATCATGGTAGAGAATGATAAAGAGTCTCTCCTATGGTAATAGCTCTTTCTTAGAGTGTAAAAGGACTCTCCAGGTGAGTCCGCAGAAGAGATGACTGTTTCTTCAGCAGACATTGAATGAGTATATTCTGCCTATTGGGCCTGTGTTGAGTCCTGCTTGTACAGGGAACAAAATCCATTCCTAGCCATCGTGGATGTTTTAGTGGAGGGAAGGAGCTGCTCTGGTCGTTTTAGAGTAGGACAGAGCATCAGGTGCTGTGGGAACAGAGAAGGCGTGCTAAGGGGTGCCTGGCACTGGGGACAGCGCAAGGAGTGCTTCCGGGGAAGGCTGAGGAGAGTCCGCGTAGCCTGGATAGGACGGTGGCACTTGAGCATCCCAGTGACATAGGCAATCGCGTAACATGGAAAGGTGAAGGAAATCATAATGGTAAAAATAAAACCTAGTTAACATACGGTGCTGTTGTGTGAGGGTTTTTTGCCCATTTTATTTTATTCTTGCAACAATCTGGAAGTGATTCCCAGATGAGAAAACCAAGGCAGAGAGATATTCAATCACTTGCCTGTGGTCACAGCTAGTAAATTGGGGGGGGGGGGGTCCTGTCACTCATCCACCACTGACCTCAGGGGCATTACACTCTACTTCCTTAAGAGAAAGCAATACTTGAAGCCACTGTACAGTAACTTTGACCTGTGACTAGGAGGCAGATAGTGGAAGGTATATGGTCCCGGAGACAAGATGGGAGCTACAGATAGGGTCTGGGTTATGGAGGGCCATTCTAAGTTCTGATTTTACCTGTAGATAACAGATCTGTACAAAATGAACCAAAGTAGGGTAACATGTAAGATGGGGAGACCATGTAAGAGGGCAGCTGGAATAATTCACGGTGGAAGTGATAAAGATCTAAACTAAATCAGTGGTAAAAAGAAAGAAGGGGGTAAATTGAAGGGATCTTTTGGATTGGAATTCTCAGGCCTGTCGGTTAACTGAATGTGAGGCTCGAGGAATAAGGAAGAGTTTATGATACGTCAGGCTATTGAATTAGTTATTGTTTGCCAATAAAGGGGACAGTAGAGAAACAGATTTGGAGGAAACATGATCAGTTGAGCAGTGTCCCGTCTGCCTGATGGATTAGAATGGGAGAATGTGCAAAGAAGAAATTATTTCTCCTTTTTGCTTATCAGTGTATTTATAGAGCTCACAAACATACTGACTGTGTTAGGAGAATCACGCTTTGGAAGCATCAAGAAGTCAGCTGCCCCCTGCCGTCCGCTGTACATGTTTATGTATACATTTAAGGATGTTACTATCTCCTGACTTTGAAATGAGCTCTGGTAGCTTAGAGAACCTACTTTTCTCTTTACTCTGTAGTTCCCTACAGTCTCGTTCAGTATTAATTTCTCAAAACTTGGCACTCTGTTGTTGAGAGATCAGTATCCTAGTACATCTAATACCCTGTGTGATCATGGCCAAGACAGATGGGCAGTCTCATACTGTTGCCAGCAAATAAGACCTACCATCTGTTGGTACAGTCATGCTCAAATCCTTACCTTATCTCATTCTTACATCTGTAAAATAGAACCAACGTCTTCTTGCAGCAATTTTCAATGTTTTTCATCTCATGGCACATATAAACTATGTAATTACTAAAGTTTCTGCAGCACACCAAAGAATATATTTTTTGCCTATCTGACAAAAAAATAGGTATAATTTTGATTGATTTACAAAAACAATAAGTACTAGTAATTACCTACTCTTTGCTCCAGTGACTTTTTAAAAAATCAGGTACCTAGCCTGACCTGTGGTGGCACAGTGGATAAAGTGTCAACCTGGAATGCTTAGGTCACCAGTTCAAAACCCTGGGCTTGCCTGGTTAAGGCACATATGGGAGTTGATGCTTCCTGCTCCTCCCCCTGCCCTTCTCTCTCACTCTCCCCCCCCTCACCTCTCTAAAATGAATAAAGAAAAAATAAAAATTTATAAACAGCCTGACCGGGCGGTGGCGCAGTGAATAGAGCATTGGACTGGGATGCAGAGAACCCAGGTTTGAGACCCTGAGGTCGCCAGCTTGAGCGCGGGCTCATCAGGTTTGAGCAAGGCTCACCAGCTTGAGCCCAAGGTCACTGGCTCGAGCAAGGGGTCACTCGGTCTGCTGTAGCCCCCGGTCAAGGCACATACGAGAAAGCAACCGAAGAGCAGCTGGGGTGCTGCAGCAAAGAATTGATGCTTCTCATCTCTCTCCCTTTCTGCCTGTCCCTTTCTCTGTCTCTGTCACAAAATAAATAACATTAAAATGCTTAAGAAAAGAATTTAAAAACAAATCAGAGATAAGTTGTTAAAAAAATTTATAAACATCAGGTGCCTATATTTGTATATAAGGATTTCTGGTACCAAGAATTAACCAATCAGACACAGCCTTATGTGACATGACCAATATAGATGCAACTCTATTATATGACTTATATACTTATGGTTCAAGACAGGGCATTCATACCAGATAGCTATTGTCTGTTGTCTTTTTTTTTTTTAATCTAAGGGAAAGGAGCTGAGGGCCCCTAACTAAATAATCAGATTTTGCATGTTTTAAAAATTCTTGCGACACACCAGTGTGCCCTTATGATTGAAAATCACTGTCCTATTGGGTCAAGCCTGCTCATTTATTTGGTTTTTTTTATTTTATTTTATTTTATTTATTTTTAGAGAGGCGAGAGAGAGAGAGAGACAGAGAGAGACAGAGAGGGAGAGAGAGGAGAGAGAGACATAGAGAGAGAAGGGGGGAGGAGCTGGAAGCATCAACTCCCATATGTGCCTTGACCAGGCAAGCCCAGGGTTTCGAACTGGCGACCTCAGCATTTCCAGGTCGATGTTTTATCCACTGTGCCACCACAGGTCAGGCCCTGCTCATTTATTTGTAAAGTAACCAGGAATACTTTATGATATAGAGGGAATATATGGAGATTAATCCTACGTACATAAACAGAGAGAGGTCAGAGAAAAGGAGACGGTGAATCTGGTCAGAAAGACACCTAGCAGCCTGGGAGGAGAGCTGGCATGTAGAAACATACGCTGATATTCCTCAAAGGAGCTGCTTAGTACAGTCTGCATAAAGAGAACCTTACAGAGTGAGCATTATAAAGGTTCTCAAATACAGAAAAAAACCTGTTAATGAAGCTCTTGTTCCTAATGTTATTTTTTCTTATGAAGAATTGGAACCAAGCACAATATGCAATTTATAAGTGGTTAAATTATGAGATTGCCATTAAATGAAATATTATATATAGACTAAAAATGATGATTACAAAAACTAGGGAAAGGAAACTTGGAATTACAAATGAATTTAGAAAGCTGTCCTAGCAGCATGGTTTGAATCTCTTCTTCTGTTACTAAAGGGGACTTAAAAGTGAAATTCTTCTGCTGTGCACAAAAATAAATTCCAGTTAATTAAAATTAAAGCATGAAATCCTAAGACCTTTAAAGAAAAAAAACAGGTTTCTGTTTATATGAACACAGAATGAGGAAGATGTAAGCATAAAACTAAAGGCAGAAACCATGAATATTGATAGATTTGACAGCATAAAAATTTTATATATCAAAAAACAAAAAGCGGCCCTGGCCGGTTGGCTCAGCGGTAGAGTGTCAGCCTGGCGTGCGGGGGGACCCGGGTTCGATTCCCGGCCGGGGCACACAGGAGAAGCGCCCATTTGCTTCTCCACCCCTCCCCCGCGCTTTCCTCTCCCGCGCTTTCCTCTCCCGCGCTTTCCTCTCTCTCTCTTCCCCTCCTGCAGCCAAGGCTCCATTGGAGCAAAGATGGCCCCGGGCGCTGGGGATGGCTCTGTGGCCTCTGCCTCAGGCGCTAGAGTGGCTCTGGTTGCAACATGGCGATGCCCAGGATGGGCAGAGCATTGCCCCATGGTGGGCGTGCTGGGTGGATCCCGGTCGGGCGCATGTGGGAGTCTGTCTGACTGTCTCTCCCCGTTTCTAGCTTCAGAAAAATACAACAACAACAACAACAACAAAAAAAAACGAAAAGCAAAATAAAATTAAAAGGCAAAAAAAACCTTGGGAATACATTTGTGACATGTATTACAGGAGGACTGATAATTGATATTTGAAGTGATCTTACAGATTTTAAAAAATGAGAGCCTCACCTGTGGTGGCACAGATGCTATAGCGCTGACCTGGATGCTTGCCCTGGACGCTGAGGTCACTGGTTTGAAACCCCGGGCTTGCCCAGTCAAGGCATATACGAGAAGCACCTATTGCAAATTGATGCTTCCCACTCAAACCACCTCCCTTTCTCTCTGTCCTCTTTCTAAAGTAATAAGTAGAAAAATCTTTAAAAATTTTTAAAAAGAAAAATATGAGCACTCTAAGAAAAAAACAGACAAGTCACAAGTGGACTACCCTCAAAAGAGCTATCAGTCCTATCAGTGGTCAAAAGTAGGGGAAAGTTCAGCTTTAATAATGATCAAAGAAAAATAAATTGAACAGTGGGATGCTTTTTATTTCTCTGAAATTGCAGATTTAAATAAAACGAGCTTGCCCAAATTTTATGCCTGGGTCTGCTGTTAGAGAACAGTTTGATGGGTATCAAATCAAAGTCCTTTAACTTTTGTGTAATGATAGCATTTGTTACCCTATCTGTGAGGCAAAATAGTAAATACTGGACAAGTGTTCTCCTGTAATCCTCAGCATGGCCCTTTCATATAAATGCAGTTAATTTCTCCTTAATAATGAGGATATTGAAGTGCTAGAGGAATAATCAGAATTCCTCCAGGTCACTTAGCTAGTTAGTGATGAAGCCAGAATGTCAAACCCAAGTGATATTTCTCTGGAGCCTGAACCAACCATGCTTGTCTAAGAGTTTATTCCTCACAAAATATTTGAGTGTATGTGTTAAATATGTTTATAAGAGCAGACACTTTTTTTTAAAGATTTATTTTATTTTTGTTTTTTTACAGAGACAGAGAGTCAGAGAGAGGGATAGACAGGGACAGACAGACAGGAATGGAGAGATGAGAAGCATCAATCATTAGTTTTTCGTTGCGCATTGCAACACCTTAGTTGTTCATTGATAGCTTTCTCATATGTGCCTTGACCGTGGGCCTTCAGCAGACCGAGTAACCCCTTGCTCGAGCCAGCGACCTTGGGTCCAAGCTGGTGAGCTTTTGCTCAAACCAGATGAGCCCACGCTCAAGCTGGCAACCTTGGGGTCCCGAACCTGGGTCCTCGGCATCCCAGTCCGTCACTCTATCCACTGTGCCACCGCCTGGTCAGGACAAACACTTTTAAAACAAATGCCCAGCAATCTATTCCATATAATACAATGCAGCTATTAAAAACATGTTGAATCAGAAAATACTCAAGGGAAGATATTTGTGAAACTAAGTGAAAGGGTCAGATTTCAAAACCACATTTATAATAAAAGTAGAATTTATAAAAATATGTGTACATGAAAAGACTAGAAAGCTATGCATTAAAACATTGAGAATGGTTTTTTGTTTTGTGTTCTGGGAGCAAGATTACAGGTTTCTATTTTTCTTTGAGGTTTCAAGTTTTCCTTCTTTAAACATTTTATAATTAACTTAAAACAATAATTAATAACAAAGAATGAATTTCCTCCAGAAGGATACCATTAGGGTCCTAACCCTGCACTGTGAGAAAGAGATGCCAGTATATAAACAGTAATGATGCCTGGTATGCCCCACTTAGCCTAATTTATAGAGGCTCTCCTTAACAGATGACATAACTTGGGAGTATTTGTCTTATGAGCAGATTCTTGGGTATCTGAAAAAAATTTTCCATACTGTCTTAAATAGCAAACGTCCCTTGTGTATGCAATGATATATGTGTGCACAACATCTTAGGCTCACATGATTGCATGACAACTCTTGATTCTTTTATTTTAATTTATTGAGAGGAGGGGAGGCAGAAAGACAGAATCTCACATGCGCCCCAACTGGGATCCACCAGGCCAGCCGACTAGAGGGCAATGCTCTGCCCGTCTGGGGCTGTTGCTCCATTGCAACCGAAGCCATTTTTTAGCACCTGAGACAGAGGCCTTGGAACCATCCTCAGTGCCCACGGCTAATTCACTCAAGCCATGGCTGCAAGAGGGGGTTGGGAGAGAGAAGGGGGAGGGGAGGAGAAGCTGACGGTCACTGCTCCTGTGTGCCCTGACCAAGAATTGAACCCGGAACACCTACAGGCTGGGCCGACGCTCTACCACTGAGCCAACTGGCCAGGGTTGACAACTCGATTCTTCACAGGTCCTTAATAAGTATTATATTCCAAATGCCTTACCTTCTACATTAAATTTCAATATTAATATAATATTTATGTATCACTTTGCTAGTACCAATGTACTGGACAAACTGACAGAATCAAAGAAATGGAGGGCATGGTGCTTCCACACCAACAAGGCACTTTATAGACTACCGTTAACAACTCTCATAGAGCTTGAAGAGTACTAAAAGGAAATTCATTGATGGGGGTGGGGATATCCTATATTACTCACATAAGTACTTGGGACCTTGCAATAACAATGTAGAGGAAGGACTAGGACTTGTGACAAGAATTCCCAAATCAGGCTTCCAGCTGGTTCCTTCAGTGTCACTTAACAGCCCCTGCTCTCTGGCACTTTGCCAGGCTAATTCTTTCCCGTGGTAAAGACTTTAGGAAGCTAAAATTTCAACTTTTTAACCTGGTGTTTCCTGTTCTCTTTAGATTGGTGTGCTTAATTCAAAAGCTGCCGAGCTCGAAAAACTGACTGGTGTTTTTACTTCTGTTATGATAGAAATGAAAAAGTGAACCATTAATACTCACATTATTTTTAGTTTATAGAACTTTGAGCTTGGAAGTTTAAACTTTGATACAGAGTGAGCATCGTGGTCTCTTGGTGCGCAAGTGTGTATTTATCATTGTGTCTGTGAACAGGTTCCTGGGATAAATTTACCCGTCAACCAACTGACCTACTTCTTCGCTGCAGTCCTCATTAGTGGTGTTGTACATGAAATTGGACATGGGATAGCAGCTATTAGGTAATGATGTTTACGTTTTTCTTTCTAGAAATAAACCTCCTCATTTAGGAAGCTTTATTACTAAGATCTGCTACATATGATACTTTTCTTTCTGTGGAAATTGCCCAGTGCATAGCCACCATTATTATTTGAACGTCCTTTGCCTTTTGCAAAGGAGATTTCTATATTGATGAATATGCTGTTAACATGTGGTATAGCTACGCGCATATCTATAATCTGGGTCTTTTTATCCTTTGCCCTCCGCCAATGTGGTTATATCTTCATGGTGCTTCAAGATTTTCATCCAGTCTTGAAACTTAATCTTTCTATTCATCATTGGATCAGAATGCTAACCTCTACACTGCCTTCTTATTAGTTTCTTTGGCTTAGCTGAAATACTTTCCTGCTTCTGCTCATGGCCTCTGCTAGCTAAAGCAAGAACCCTGAAAGCTCTGGTTCTGTTAACAAATATCATAGCCTATCTAGACAGCCAAGTAGAGGATAAGGGAGGCTGAGACCTTGGACTTGTTTCAAATATCTCGCCCTCTTGTCATGACTACCAAAAGGTATCATAATTATACCTGACGGTTTTGAAGCTCCTAAACCTATAAAATCATGATGGGAGAAAGGTGAGTCACAATTCCCTTTCGCTCCCACTGATACTAACTGCCGGAAGGAACACACATACTGATGGGAGTGTGTTTTATCGCTTCAGTGTATGCTCCATATAAAAGGCTTTAGATGACAAGATTTAATCACTGCACATTACTTTCCTGTTGCTTATGAACAAGGGTGTATAGCAGGGGTCCCCAAACTTTTTACACAGGGGGCCAGTTCACTGTCCCTCAGACCATTGGAGGGCCGGACTATAAAAAAAACTATGAACAAATCCCTATGCACACTGCACATATCTTATTTTAAAGTAAAAAAACAAAACGGGAACAAATACAATATTTAAAATAAAAAACAAGTAAATTTAAATCAAGAAATTGACCAGTATTTCAATGGGAGCTATGGGCCTGCTTTTGGCTAATGAGATGGTCAATGTGCTCCTTTCATTGACCACCAATGAAAGAGGTGCCCCTTCTGGAAGTGCAGCAGGGGCCGGATAAATGGCCTCAGGGGGCCGCATGTGGCCCATGGGCCGTAGTTTGGGGACCCCTGGTGTATAGACTGGCAATAAACCCTCATCTTGACAGAGCATATACTGTTACACAGGTGTGCCATGTAGTGGTTTGATTGGGTGGCTACTGTTTTTTTTTTTTTTCAATCTCTTTCACCTTTGCTTCCACATTTTTAGCACTGCAGCCCTTAGGGTTTTACATATAAAAGCATTGTTATCTGTTTAATAATTCACAGTATAATGTGGGTAATTTTTTTTTTTACAAAATCACAACTGCCAAGAAAAAGCAAATTTTAAAGTAATCTTATATATTTAGTATTAAGTGATAGCACAATATACAGTGTGTCTGTAAAGTCATGGTGCACTTTTGACCAGTCACAGGAAAGCAACAAAAGACGATCGAAATGTGAAATCTGCACCAAATAAAAGGAAAACTCCCTCGCAGTTTCTGTAGGATGATGTGGCAGCATGTGTGCATGTGCAGATGATGACATAACACCATGTATACAGTGGAGCAGCCCACGGCCATGCCAGTTGAGATGTGGACAGTACAGAGGAAAGTTCAGTGTGTTCTGTGGCTCACTAAATTCCAATCCGTGACCAAAGTGCAACATGAATATGGGCGCGTTTATAACGAAGCGCCACCACATAGGAATGACATTACTCGGTGGGATAAGCAGTTGAAGGAAACCGGCAGTTTGGTGGAGAAACCCCGTTCTGGTAGGCCATCAGTCAGTGACGAGTCTGTAGAGGCTATACGGGATAGCTACCTAAGGAGCCCTAAAAAATCTGTGTGTGAGCCCACATCGAACTGCACTGAATAGGTATGAAACTGGGAGAGTTTTCCTTTTATTTGGTGCAGATTTCACATTTCTACCGTCTTTTGTTGCTTTCCTGTGACCGGTCAAAAGTGCACCATGACTTTACGGACACACTGTATTTAGGCAATGCTCTTTTTTTAGAATATCTATTTGGTCTTATGAAGCTATTAAGTATAAATCCATTTTTAGAGAATGAATTGATAGTTCTCCTAAGGACAGTCTGAGCACTATACATTTTATTTCTTTTTTTTCCAAGTGAGAGGAAGGGAGATAGAGACAGACTCCCATATGCACCCTGACCAGGATCCACCCAGCAACCCCCATCTAGGGCCGATGCTCTGCCCATCTGAGGCTGCTTGCAACCAGCCTATTTTTGGCACCTGAGGCAAAAGCTCCATGGAGTCATCCTCAGTGCCTGGGGCTGATGTGCTTGAACCAATTGAGCCATGGCTACTGGAGGAAAAGAGAGAAGTGGGGAAGTGGGAGGGGGAGGGGTGGAGAAGCAGATGGTCACTTCTGTGTGCCTGACCAAGAGTCAAACCCAGGACATCCACATGCTGGGCCAACGCTCTACCACTGAGCCAACCAGCCAGGGCTGCATTATGCATTTTTAATTGTACTATTGTACTTAGTTTAACATTAATTTAATAGGATAACACTTAAACTTACACCTTCATTTATAATAGCTATGGCAAACATAAATGTTTAATAATTTACATGAACTCTTTTATATTGTGTCCTCAGAAAATAAAAATTCAGAATAAACCATAAAAATGTTTCTCATAGAAATATTATATTTTTCTTATATATGTGTCTAGTTTAAAGTTATTCAGCATGTTGGTTTTTAAAAATTTTGCAGTTGTATGTCTATTTCAGAATGCTCTGTTTTATAAAATGCAATTGCAATTTCACAGATTACCAACTCTGTACATTATTGTAAAATTATGAGATATATATATGTAGGCATAACTTTTTGAGTGTCCAGAGAAACTTTTTTTTTAAGTGAGAGGAGAGGAGATGGACAGAATCCTGCATGCGTCCCAGCCAGGATCCACCCAGCAACCCGTCTGGGGCCAATGCTCATATCAATTGAGCTATCCTCAGCGCCTGGGACCAATGCTCAAATCAATCGAGCCACTGGCTGCGAGAGGGAAAGAGAAGGGGGAGAGGGAAGGGAAGAGAAGCAGATGGTCTCTTCTCTTGTGTGCCCTGAACAGGGATCAAACCCAGAACATCCACACACCAGGCTGATGCTTTCTCCACTGACTCAGTTGACCAGGGCAGAAACTTGCTTTTTAAGCAAGAATTCAAAATGCAGTGTGAAGTTTTAAGATCACATGCATTATTATTTTGACAAATGCAATACTAATAGTCTATTCATTTTTCTTATGTGATTTCTTAGGGAACAAGTTCGGTTTAATGGCTTTGGGATTTTTCTCTTCATTATTTATCCTGGAGCATTTGTTGATCTGTTCACTACTCATCTGCAACTTATATCACCAGTCCAGCAGCTAAGGATATTTTGTGCAGGTAACAGTCTTAATTTTTTTTTATTCATTTATGTGTTGTTAATGGTTTTCTGGAAGGTACTCACATCACAAATGAAAGCATCTCATCTTATGGTTGATAAATTCAGTTTATAAGAATCTCAGTCAAGCCTGACCCAGCAGTGACATAGTAAATAGCGTCGGCCTGGGACACTGAGGACTCGGGTTCAAAACCTTTGAGGTTGCTAGCTCGAGCAAGGGCTCATCCAGCTTGAGCTCAGGGCTGCTGGCTTGAGTGTGGAATCATAGACATGACTCCATGTCTTGGGCTTGAAGCCCAAGGTCGCTGGCTTGAGCCAAGGGGTTATTGTCTTGGCTGGAGCCCCCGTTCAAGGCACATATAAGAAAGCAATCAATGAAAAACTGAGGTGACGTAACTATGAGTTGATGCTTCTCATCTCTCCCTTCCTGTCTGTCCCCCCTCTCTCTCTCTTAAAAAAGAAATCCGAGTCAAAAGTAGTAGAGCAAAATAATTTACATTTCAGTTTCTTCATTAAAAACAATAAAACCAACATAATTTTTAAAAGATTGAAAGTAAAATGAACAGAACATACCACGTGAATAGAAAGTATGACTAAAAGTATTAAATGAGACAAAGGGGCACTTAATAATCATGGAATTTAGTCTGCCATGAAAATGTAATTTGCTGTTGGTTTACTGTATCAGGTAACAAACCATCAAAACAAAAATAGGAAAAGCACGAAGAAAAAAATAGGTCTAATAAGAGAGACTCGTATCTCTCAACACATGGCACATAGATATGACAAAGTCACTTCGAAGCTCTTATAAAGTAAAAATAGATATGTCACACTTTATACCACAATTTCTTTTCCAGTGCTCATGAAACATAAAAATTGTCCAGTTTCATTCAAAACTATAATTGCAATGCACTTAAAAATAATAATGAAATTTAAAATAATAATGATGAACTAATTAATGTGTCAAGTTTTGCTAAAAGCGAAATTTACTGCCTTACACAGTTATTAATGAAATAAGAACTAAAAGTAAATCAAGTAAGATTTCAAATAAAGTCTGACCAGGCGGTTGCGCAGTGAATAGAGCGTTGGACTGGGATGCAACCCAGGTTCGAGACCCCAAGGTCGCCAGCTTGAGCGTGGGCTCATCTGGTTTGAGCAAAGCTCACCAGCTTGAACCCAAGGTCGCTGGCTAGAGCAAGGGGTTACTCGGTCTGCTGAAGGCCCACGGTCAAGGCACATGTAAGAAAGCAATCAATGAACAACTAAGGTGTTGCAGCGAAAAACCGATGATTGATGCTTCTCATCTCTCTCTGTTCCTGTCTCTCCCTATCTGTCCCTCTCTCTGACTCTCTGTCTCTGTAAAAAAAAAAAAAAGATTTCAAATAAAGAAGTGAGGCCTGACCTGTGGTGGCTCAGTGAATAAAATGTGGACCTGGAACTCTGAGGTCGTCAGTTCAGAACCCCTAGCTTGCTTGGTCAAGGCACATATGGGAGTTCATGCTTCCTACTCCTCTCTCCTCTCTGTCTCTGTCTCTCTGTCTCCCTCTCTCTCTTTGTCTTTGTCTCTTCCCCCCCCCCAAATGAATTGAAAAAACATTTTTTAAATTTTAAAAAAATGAGAAAAAAACTATAAAATATAAGGGGTCCTTGAGTTACGACACAATTCCATTCTTATAACAGTGAAATACCCTGAATTTTGGTGTGAGTCGAAACACACCCTAGCCCAGACATGGCCAACAGTTTTTGCCCCCGGGCCAGATTAGAAAGAAAACTTTTTTCACGGGCTGGACAAAATATTAAAATTAAAAAATGTTAAATACAAAAATGATTCGTTTAAGTAAACAAAATTTTATTATGTAATTTGTTTATGGATAAGTGTAAGTGAGTGAAAAAAATTTTAATATACAGCATTATTTTAATAAAAAAATTTTAATAAAAATATAATTATATACCGTATAAATGTCCAAACTATATCGCAATCAATTGAAACAATATTTAATTGAATGAGCTTGAAGGGGTTATATCACAAATAAAACAATTATTTCGTTTTACAAACAGCCTGGACATGTTTTCAGTTATCAACTGCAGCTATTGTCTATGTTACAATGCCACTTGATTCAGCACACTTGACCACAAAAATAACAAATTGTTTGATCTTGGGTGTACACTGGCAAACTCCGCCTAAAAGAATGTGGCTTTCACATTGCCGCTAAACGTCAAACAGTTCGTATAGAGTACAGAAGTTGTAATTTACAATAGATTTTTTTTAAAAAAATAAAGAAGCATCGCGAATCCATTCAACCAGTTATTGGAAGTTAACCCTAGATTAGTCACACGCGGAATTATTTTCCGCATATCACTATCTTCTTAAATATCTCGATTTCCAATAATCAAAGACGCTTCCACTTCTGAGTAGCTGAGATTCTAAAGTAGCGGAGAATATTAAAAATTTAATCGCGGGCCGCATAAACTCATTACGCGGGCTATATGTTTGCTATGCCTGCCCTAGTCTAAGTCACTTACCTATCATAACACAATTGTACAATCATAATCTAGAACATAAAAACACAACTAAGCCACAGAAAAAGGAAAGGGACATAAGTATACTGTACTACTGTGCACTGTACTTTAGCAACAGAAAAAAATGACAAAAAATGAGTGACACCAACAACCTCACTCATACACCACATTACTGCATATTCTTCTGTCATGTGCAAACTAGTTCACTCACGTAGTCCATAGGTACAATACTAACTGTGTAAACCGAAAGTCATGTCTCAATTTTTTTAAAGTTTTTATAGAAATGAGCATTGTAAACTCAAAATATAGGTTAAGACTGTCGTAACCCAAGGGCCCCCCTATAGTTAAGAAATGGCCTGACCAGGCAGTGGTGCAGTGGATAGAGCGTTGGCCTGTGATGCTAAGGACCCAAGTACAAAACCCTGGTGACCTCAAGGTCACCAGCTTGAGGGCCGGTTCAGCAGCTTGAGCTTGGGGTCATAGATATGACCGCATGGTCACTGCCTTGAGCTCAAAATCCCTGGCTTGAGCAAGGGGTCACTTGCTCAGCTGGAGCCACACCCCTACCAAGGTACATATGAGAACGCAATCAATGAACTAAGGTGCCACAACTATGACTTGATGCTGTCTCTCTCTCTCTCTTTCTCTCTCTCTAAAAAGGAAAAAAAAAGAAATGATATAGTTAGTAAAGATATAGGCAGAAAATAATAAATTGAAAAAAAGAAAAACAACTGTTAAACCCACGAGTTCTTTGAAGAAAAAAAAAGATTAAATAATGGGAAAAGCTTCTATAGACAGAACTAGCGATCAGATGACAACTAATACAGAGAAAATGAAAAGAATTCTAAAAGTGTTCTTTGTCCATCTCTGCAAAAAAAGTTCAAGTCCCTGGATGATTATTTAAAAAATAATTAGCCTAAATAAACCCCAGAGGACATAGAAAAAAATATATACATGGGCTAATTACAATGGGTTAGATTAAGAAATTAGCTGATGAAGAATGCCTCTGAAAGTTTCATAGGTGAAATTTTTTCAAATCTTGAAGGAAAAGATTTTTCCTTTTAATTCCAATTTAGTATAAACTTTCCAGATCGCATAAAGATACTGAGATTTTTTTAAAAGCCAATATAACAGAGATAAATGTTTTTTTTTTAAAGCATCAGAAAACTCTAGTCACATGGTGTATCTAAACAAAGCAAAGATGGTTCAACATTAGGTAGTCTATATTTGAATGTGGTAAACATTATTAATCATTAGGGAGAAAATATTCTGGCAGATATTGAAACAAATATTTAACAAAATTCAGCATCCATTAATGACTAAAGAAATCCTTAGTAAAAGTAGAAATAGCTGGATATATCCTAATGATATAACACTTAGAAATATTCCTATTAAAGAACAAGATAAGCAATTCCACTATCAACTATCACTGATACTATTAAATGGTCTGTAAATGTGGGTCAGTGCAATTAGGAGAAAATAGCATGAATATTAGGCTTTTATTTTATGCTCAGATTCTGTTATATGCCTGGGGGGTATATAAAATAAAAATATATGAAATAGAGAAAAATTCAGTAAAGAGCCTGGTTACTGAATCAATACTCAAAAAGCAATATCTCGGTGGGTGAGAGGGGTAGCATACGCGAGTGTCGAAATGTGCGTGGATATGAGTGGATGTGCGCCTGCGTCCCGTGCCAGGGTGTGGGAAGCGCATGCGTCGGGTGCCAGGATGTCCAGAATGCTCCGCGTTTGCCGCCTTGTATATTGCACACCCCCCCCCGCAATTCCCAGGCATTCGCGCTCTTTTCGAGAGCTCGCGCTCGCCCGCGCTCTTTTTCCCAGCGTTTGTTTTCCGCGACCTTCCGCTACCCACGCTCCGCCCAGCAGTGAAAGCTGCTTCAGACGCTCAGCCATGGACTCAGACATGATCTGCCTGACCATGGAGAGCTTGGAGGTGCCCGCCGACTTTATGGACCCGCGGCAGATCCGTGTGGAGAACGCCCCTGCGGCGCCCGTTGCCGTGCAGGCCAATCCTGTGGAGAACGCTCCTCTGCCGACCGGGCCCGTGCGCTCCACAGCGGCGGCCACCTTCCAGGGGGCCTTCGAGGAGCTTCCCGGCGACTGGATCCACGGTGATTGGGTCCACGGTGGCCACCTCGATTCGCCGCTGCTGGCGCTGGAGCCGTTCTTCATCACCTCGGCCTTGGGGGACCACGACCAGGAGGCGATCAGGGTGCAGACCCGTGAGGAAGTGGTGGAGTGCTGCGAGCCCGATGGCCCGCGGGCTGCCGGCTGCCAGGGCCAGCGGCGGGCCGAGCTGGACGCGCAGGAGCTCGCGTTCCAGCAGACGCTGGCCTCGCTGACGGCGGCGGCCCAGAGGTACAGCCGGAGGAGCTGCAGGCGGCCCAGGAGCACCGGCGGTAAGCGAGTCCCCAGCAGCGGCGCGGCTAGGACCGACCCCAAGGAGGTGGTCGAGGCCCGGGCTGAGGCGGAGGCCCGCGCTGAGGCGGAGGCCCGGGCTCGGGCGGAGGCTCAGGCGGAGGCCGGGGCCGCGGTTCAGGCCGAGACCAGCGCCGGTACTAGCTCCTCCACGTGCACCAGCTCCGACGCAGACTCGGACTCCAGCACGGGCGCCAGCACGGGCTCCCACTCCAGCTCGGACTCCGACTCCGACTCCCACTCCGACTCCGACTCCAACACAGACTCTGACTTTGACTCTGACTCCGAGGCCGAGTCCGGGGTGGAGTCCGGGGTGGAGTCCGGGGCGGCGCGAGGCAGGAGCCGGGAGGCAGGCCGCAGGAAGCGGGGGCACAGGCGGAGGCGCGGACAAACCCTGGGGCGGCAGGAGCCTGATGGCCACGGCTCTTCAGACAGCTCGTCTCCTGATTATTTTGAGTACATGACAGGAAAGAAACTTCCTCCAGGAGGACTACCTGGCATTGACCTATCAGATCCGAAACAGCTGGCAGAGTTTACTAGAATGAAGCCAAAGAAACCCAGCGATGATATTCCAAGACCTGTACCTTGTGCTAATCCACACTGTGAAAAGATGTTCAGGGATCCTGCTTCAATGAGAAAACACCTGCACACCCACGGTCCGAAATCCCACATCTGTGCAGAGTGTGGCAAAGGTTTTGTGGAGAGCTCAAAACTAAAACGTCATCATCTGGTGCATTCCGGGGAGAAGCCCTTTCAGTGCACCTTCGAAGGCTGTGGCAAATGCTTTTCCCTGGATTTCAACCTGCGCACGCACGTGCGAATCCATACCGGTGACAAGCCCTATGCGTGCCCGTTCAGTGGTTGTAATAGGAAGTTTGCTCAGTCGACTAATCTAAAATCTCATATCTTTACCCATGGTAGGAGCAAAACTAGCCAGTAAATAGGAGAGAACCCCTTTTTTGATTCCTACCTATGTAAGGGTCATATTTTGATAATTAGTTATAAAAATTAAAGGGTAAAAAGTTTTAAAAGGTTAAATATATGTCATTTCATTGTGAAGATGTTATGGTAGAATAGTAAAAGGTTAAAAAGTGAAAAAAGTTTAAAAATATGTTCATGACATTGCATTGTTAAGGTGTTTTATCTTGTTCTATAATATTTGAAAAACATGGTGTGTTTGTAAAGTTTGATCCCAACAGGAGGATAATTCATGAACTTCATATCAAAAGACTGTTTTTATGCAACTGTGCTAAAAATAGGACTTTTCATATTCAAGTTTGCCTATTTACACATTTTAAAAGTTCTGTATTTTGTAAGTGTTCATGTTTATACTTTTAGGGATATGTTTCATAATTTTATGGTTTTTGAGTGGAAGGTTGATGGATTTGCTTGCTGTAGGTTTTGTTTAAGAGAATAGTTATATGCATACATAAAGTATCTTGATTTGAAATAAAGAGAGGTTTTGTTTGCTCTTAATTCTGGTTGTGTTCTTTGATATTAACACCTTTTGCTTAGTTATCTTTTAGCTGCATTGAATTATGAATATGAAGTATTAAATAGTACGTGGGATTTAATAGTATTAGTCAATTTAAACATTTTTTTAGTCTTTTTCTTTTCCCCAAATACTGCCAAGTAGTGTTATTTAGTGTAATTTCTTTGCCTCTTCACTTAGAGTGGTGCTCAATTGTAGTTGTGTTGTTTATATATTGACTTTTTGTTTTTTAAGCAAGAGAGAGAGGGGCAGACAGGAAGGGATATGAGAAACATTAACTTGTTGTAGCACTTTAATTGTCCATTAATTGTTTTGTCACATGTGCCTTGATTGGGGGGCTCCAGCCAAGCCAGTGACGACTCGCTCAAGCCAGCAACATTGGGCCCAAGCTAGTAACTTTGGGCTTCAAGCTGGCGACTTCAAGGTTTCAAACTTGGATCCTCGGCATTCTAGGTTAATGCTCTATCCACTGTGCCACCGCCTGGTCAGGCTATATTAACTATTTTAACACTTGATATGTATACCTTATATCAGGGGTCCCCAAACTTTTTACACAGGGGGCCAGTTCACTGTCCCACAGACCGTTGGAGGGCCACCACATACAGTGCTCCTCTCACTGACCACCAATGAAAGAGGTGCCCCTTCCAGAAGTGCAGCAGGGGGCCGGATAAATGGCCTCAGGGGGCCGCAGTTTGGGGACGCCTGCCTTATATAGTAGAAAAGGCAAAAAATAAAATACCTATTCTAAAGAAAGCAAAAAGGAAGACTTACTTATGTTAATACTAGAGCTAGAAAATAGGGAGGATACTACTGGCATCTGGGGAGTAGAGGCCAAGGAGACTGCTAAACATCTTGCCATGCATGAGTTGGCCTCTACAACAACTAATTTTCTTTTAGATTTTATTTTTATTGATTTTTGGAGAGAGAAAGGGGGGGAGAAGCAAGAAGCATCTATTTGTAGTAGTCACTTCCTCTATGTGCCTTGACCAGGCAAGCCCAGGGATTCAAGCCTGGCGACCTCAGCGTCCTAGATCGACACTATCCACTGTGCCACGCAACAACTAATTATCTGCACCAAAATGCCAATAGTAAGAAACCCTGCTCTAGAGAAAGTGAGAGTTGTAATGGCTTCCTTTGATGTGTGTATATTAGTGTACAAGAGATTGTGTAAATAAAGGAGATGTATGTTTTCAACCACCATTGTTGCTTCTTAGTCAGTATGGGCAAGTACGGAATCTAGAGGGGTGGTCTGGTACCAGTTACATCCCTGTCAAGACATAGGAGGTTGCCTGACCTGTGGTGGCGCAGTGGATAAAGTGTCAACCTGGAAACGCTGAGGTTGCCGGTTCAAAACCCTGGGCTTGCCTGGTCAAGGCACATATGGGAGTTAATGCTTTCTGCTCCTCCTCCCTTCTCTCTCTCTCTCTCTCCCCTCTCTATAATGAATAAATAAAATCTTAAAAATAAAGACATAGGAGGTTGCCCAGAGTTGAGTTATCAGCGCTGCTGCATGCCCCCTGACTGTTGTTTGGGTGGTAGAATTAGTGAGAGGGTATAAGCATGTGGGCTGTTTCATTCCTGGCGTGAGGGGGGGAGGCTGAATTTAGCTCATGGTAATGATGACAAATCTAAGCAGGGATGGATTATTTTGTGGAATTGTGTTGGGTCTAGCAACTTGGTAGGGGGTGTGGGGGGGGGGGTGGCGGCATTATAGCTGCATTCCAAAACTAGCATCTAGAGTAAATTCCAGTAGGTCAAAGAACTGTACTGTTATTTGTTTTCCTTTATTTATTTAGTTTTAATGAAGCTATAAAAGCAATACAAGAAAACAGGTATTCTCTATAAACTTGAACTGGGAAAGGCTTAATACAAAGGAGCAATTTGACCACACCAAATTTTAAAATGTCTGCATGGGTAAGATTATAAACCAAGCCAAGCAACACACTGGAGGAATAAATTATAATACCTCTTACAAAAGACCAAATTCCTCAATGTATATATTGCAAATAATAATATATACAAATTAGTAAAACAAAGAAACAGCCCCATCCAAAAATGTAAACAGGGAATGAATAGAAATAGTTTTCAAAGGAAATAGAAACAGTCTTTTAATAAACATGAAAATTGTACAAACTCACTCGTAAGTAAAGAAATATAAATAAAGACAAAGAGGTTTTACTTTTCACCCAGCAGATGGCAAAGTCTGAAATTATTATAACATCCAATGTTTAGAAGGTGGGAAGGATGCCAATTATGAGAACATAACTTAATGCACTCATGGGAGGTCAATTTTAATGCACATACTTTTTACCCAACAGTTCCATTTCTATGCAATTTTTCATGCCCTCGCAAATGCATATTTAATTAGATGCATAACAATATGAGCAAAGCTGTTTGTTGCAGCATGATATGAAAAAGTTAAAACAGCGTAAGTGATCATAAGTAGGGAACCTTATAAATCAGTATGTTAAAAAAATGGTTTACTTTATAGTGGATGTAAGTAATGGGATAGATATGAATGTGCAGATAAGGGAAAAGTCCAAAATCGATAAATGTAAAAGCAAAATATAGTTCTTAATAGTTTGATACCTTTGGTGAGTTTTTTAAATTAGAAAAATATATTTAATTGATTTTAGAGAGAGAGGAAAGGAGAGAAAAAAAACCAGGAACATCTATCTGTTCCTGTATGTGTCCTGACAGGGAATCGAACCTGCAACCTCTGTGCTTCGGGACACTGCTCTAGCCAACTGAGCTATCAGGCCAGGGCCACCTTTGGTGGCTTTAAAAGAAAAAACTATCTGCCAGCCCCAGCTGGAGAGCTCAGTTAATTGAATGTCAGCCCAAGCACAAAAGTTGCTGGTTCGATCCCGTCAGGGCACATACAGGAACAGATTGATGGCCCTCTCTCTTTCTCCTCTTCCTCTCTCTAAAATCAATAAATTAAAAAAAATTTTAAGAAAATAAAAGAACTGCCTGACCAGTCGGTGGCACAGTGGATAGAGCGTCGGACTGGATTGTGGAAGACCCAGGTTTGAGACCCCGAGGTTGCCAGCTTAAGCGCGGGCTCATCTGGTTTGAGCAAAAGCTCGCCGGCTTGAGCCCAAGGTCGCTGGCTCGAGCAAGGGGTCACTCAGTCTGCTGAAGGCCCACGGTCAATGCACATATAAGAAAGCAATCAATGAACAACTAAGGTGTCATGATGAAAAACTAATGATTGATGCTTCTCATCTCTCCGTTCCTGTCTGTCTGTCCCTATCTATCCCTCTTTCTGACTCTCTTTCTCTCTCTGTCTCTAAAAAAATAAATAAATAAAAGAACTGTATATAGAACAGTAAATATTGTTTACCTGTATGTCCTGGACTAGAGTTCTGGATATTTTTGGAATTTAACAACCTAAAACATAAAACACTCAAAAAGGGGAGAAGAACATCTTAACAATATGAATATGGTATGTGGAACATGCATTAGCTAGGTATCTGGCTGCTGTAATATCTAAAAATAACAGGCTTAAACTCTCATAAAACATTCCAAATGGAAGTAGCTCAGCACTGATATAAGTCTAGGATTTGCAGGACTCAAGCCTCTTTTGTCTTGGTAGCTCCAATATTCCTAACATGTAGCTTCTGTGTTAAGGACTAAGGTTTTGCTCCTTCATAGAGCTGCATTCCAGCCAGTGGGACAGAATAGTCCCATCATTTCCACTTATATCCTCTTGTTCAAAGCAGTCATATAACCATACTCAGCTTCCTGGGAGTCCAGGAGATGTGTTCAGGTTACATTTCTATCATTCTAGAGCATTGGTTCTCTCTCTCTTTTTTTTTTTAAATACCCTTTGAATTTAAGATTTTATTTTTATTCATTTTAGAGAGAGGAGAGAGAGAAGGGGGGAGGAGCAGGAAGCATGAACTCCCATATGTGCCTTGACCAGGCAAGCCCAGGGTTTTGAACCGGTAACCTCAGCATTTCCAAGTCAACGCTTTACCCACTGTACCACCACAGGTCAGGCGAACATTGGTTCTCAATGACTGATGTCCGTCATCCTCCTGGGAATGTTTGGAATGTGTGGGGTGGAAGGCATTCTTTGGTTGTGTGACAGGAGAGTGCTATGGTATTTAATGGATGGAGCCAGGAACGCTATATAGCCTGTAATGTAAGGGACAGACCTGCACAGCTGAGAATCTTACTGTTCGGAGAGCTAATAGTGCCCCCACCCTGCTCTGGGACAGAAAGTAATAGGAGAGAGGAAGGATGGGTATGGAGGGAGGGGTTGGATAATGGTATGCCAGTGTGTGTTCAACACCTGGCTCTGAAGGGGAAGGCAGGGAGCTCTGATATGTAACATGTGCTGGTTTCTGTCTTGTAAATTCATGGTCTCACAATGGCCAGTTTCAGGGTGCCCATCTGAAGTCCCTGAAGAAGGAATAGGGAAGGAATGGGCACAGTTGGCTATGGCAAGCTGGTAGGAGCAGGCTCCAGTACTCCACTGGGTTCACCTACACATCTCTGTCTATGATGAGATTGCTTATAGTCTGTGGCAGGATGTTAGACACAGACTCTGTTTGGCCCACCGATAATATTCTCCTCAGAACAATCTCCTTTTCCAAGTACCATTTGGCGTTCCATACCCCAGTTCAGCAAGAATGAATGTTTATTTCATCTTAGCTTTTATTTGAATAGTTCTGACATTCCTTTCAAAGATCACAGGTATGTTTGCATTAATAATGTAATAATACATTTTCTGAAAAGAGGGTATAGTAAATACATATTCAGGTATATATGATAAAATATATTTTATTAGTGTTAAATCATATGAGCATGTGGTCTTCCTAATTTGGTATTAACATGCTTATTTTACATTTTAATATCTGAACTGGAAGAGGCCTCTAGGAGAATATCTGTCTGCTGTACTAATAAGTAGATCTATGTGCCTCACAGCTTCTGATTACTAATTTATCAGAATGCTCAGTTGTCATGAGATCCAAGAACCTATGTCATTCCTGGCCCTGGTTGAGCTTATTCCGTTTTTCCTCTTTTCAGGAATCTGGCATAATTTTGTGCTTGCCCTCCTGGGTATTTTAGCTTTGGTCCTCCTCCCTGTGATTCTCCTGCCCTTTTACTACACGGGAGTCGGGGTGCTTATCACCGAAGTTGCTGAGGTAAGTAATAGGGGACTTGGGCACTCTCTCACCACATTTTGTGATGTAACATTTCAAATTTTATGTCAGGAACTTTTATTCAAGTTCTCCTCATAGCATGCTCAGTTTCTCCTGAAGGAATTAGTGGCAGCCCTTTTAAATCGAACAGTTTTGTGAAACATATTCTTTTCAAAAATACTAAAAGTACTAAAAACCGTTTCTGTTCTGAATTACAAAGATAGTTTCAAGATCTTCTACCTGTAATTTGTTGATAAAATGCACCATTTACCTTAACTGTTTACGTACTGTTGTAACTCTGCTTCGAGTCACATGTTTCTATTCCTAAGTAAGAAATGTACACCTGAAACCTATATAATTTTATTTTTATTTTTTACAGAGACAGCGAATCAGAGAGAGGGATAGACAGGGACAGACAGGAACGGAGAGAGATGAGAAGCATCAATCATTAGTTTTTCATTGTGTGTTGCAACACCTTAGCTGTTCATTGATTGCTTTCTCACATGTGCCTTGACCGCGGGCCTTCAGCAGACTGAGTAACCCCTTGCTGGAGCCAATGACCTTGGGTTCAAGCTGGTGGGCTTTTTGCTCAAACCAGATGAGCCCACGCTCAAGCTGGCGACCTCGGGGTCTCGAACCTGGGTCCTCTGCATCCCAGTCCAACGCTCTATCCACGGTGCCACCGCCTGGTCAGGCGAAGCCTATATAATTTTATTAAGCAGTGTCACCCCAACAAAGTCAATTATTATTATTTTTTTTTACAGAGAGGGAGAGTCAGAGAGAGGGAGATAGGGACAGACAGACAGGAACAGAGAGATGAGAAGCATCAATCATTAGTTTTTCGCTGCGACACCTTAGTTGTTCATTGATTGCTTTCTTTTTTTTTTTTTTAATTCAGTTTAGAAAGGAGAGAGAGAGGGGAAGAGAGAGAGAGGAGAGAGAGAAGGGGGGAGGAGCAGAAAGCATCAACTCCCATATGTGCCTTGACCAGGCAAGCCCAGGGTTTCGAACCGGCGACCTCAGCATTTCCAGGTCGATGCTTTATCCACTGCGCCACCACAGGTCAGGCGATTGCTTTCTTATATGTGCCTTGACCACGGGCCTTCAGCAGACCGAGTGACCCCTTGCTCGAGCCAGCGACCTTGGGTCCAAGCTGGTGAGCTTTTTGCTCAAACCAGATGAGCCCGCGCTCAAGCTGGTGACCTCGGGGTCTTGAACCTGGGCCCTCCGCATTCCAGTTCAATGCTCTATCCACTGCGCCACTGCCTGGTCAGGCCAAAGGCAATTAAAATTTTAAAGAAGAAGAAAGATGACACTTATGCTAGCCGGCCAGAACATTTCATGGGAGCTTATGTCTTCAAGTCTGTATTTCACTCTGTTAGTCAATGGCATCAAATCCTCTGTTCAGACATGGGGAAGAGGAAAATTGCCTTTGTGAGCAACTGACTCACATATTCATTGTGCTGACAGTATCTTCCACCTATTTGGGACTGTATGTAGCTAAGGACTTGCCTTACAATTTAATCTGCTGAAGACATAGGAAAATGAAGGCATTCTGTGGACTACTTTCACACACATACACACAAATACAAATGAATTACCAGTTTATAAAAAAAACTATTTTAACAGCTGGCAAGTGGATTTTTGTTTTTTTGCATTTGCAGAAAATTCAAAATCTTTGAGTAGGAAAAGTAACTATAATTGTTGAGAGTTGTTTTAATTTTCTAGGATTATACATTTTGGATTCAGAGCTCGATTATTTTCTAGATTCAAAATAGACTACTTAATCAACTCATTGTCTTTATTATTTGCTAAGCTTAATCATAGCTTGTTTTCACACATTGTTTTTGCCATCTTCCCAAGGACTCACCTGCAGTTGGACCCAGGGGCCTTTTCGTGGGAGACCTTGTTACCCATCTACAGGATTGTCCCGTTACTAATGTACAAGATTGGAATGAATGTCTAGATACCATCGCCTATGAACCCCAAATTGGTTACTGCATAAGTGCATCGACTTTACAGCAGTTAAGCTTCCCAGTGAGAGGTATGTGTATCGCTCTCAGAGTAACAGTGCTTCAAGCAGCAGTACTGGCCAGTAATCAATTTTACGTTATATCTCTAGATGTATTTTGTTCTAATTTCTTTTTTAAAGATTTTATTTATTGATTTTAGAGAGAGGAAAGAGATGGGTGTGGGGAGGAGCGGGATGCATCAGGTCGCAGTAGTTGCTTCTCGTGTGTGCCTTGACCAGGCAAGCCCAGGGTTTCCAGCCGGCGACCTCAGTGTTCCAGGTTGACACTTGACTGCATCACCAGAGGTCAGGCAGTTTTGTTCTAATTTATTTAAAACAAATCAGCAAAATAATAACAGGCCCAAATTAGTAAACATTCTTTGTAAACCATGTACTAATATGTTTCCTTTTATTATATTTATTGAACATGTAATTTCATAATACCATATTTGAGTTTCAGGACTCTATAGTGTCTTAATTGTTTTATTTTTTTTAAGTGAGAGGAGGGGAAAGAAAGCAACAGACCCCCCCCTATATGCCCCAAAAGGGATCCCCCCTGGGACGTCCTTCTGTGACCGATGCTCTTCCCATCTGTGGCCGCTCCCAACAGAGCTATTTTTAGCACCTGAGGAGGTTCAACGGGAGCTACTGGTTCAATGGAGCCATCCTCAGTGCCCAGGGCCCACATGCTATAATTAGTGGAGCCATGGCTACAGAGGGGGAGGAAGAAGGGTGATGGAGAGGCAGATGGTCGCCTCTCCTGTGTGTCCTGACCCAGATCAAACGGTGACTTCCACACACCTGGTGCATGCTCTATCACTGAGCCAACTGGCCAGGGTCTAGTATCTTAATTGTTTACGCATTTAAAAAGAAAAAGCAAAAAACACTTGTATACCCTGAGGGTGGCAGGTGGGCGCCGTTAGGGAGACCAGCCACAATGGCAAGAAGGCGCCAGCCCCTAGCCCCCTCCACCGCAGCATGAAGACGCCAGCCTCCCGCCCTGCTGTGTTCGCGCCAGCTGCGCTACCACTACGGGAAGGCGCGAGCCCCGACCACGCCAGGCCCTAGCGGAGACCGCGCTAGACCCCACCCTGCCCCTTGCTGCGGGGAGCACGTGCCAGCTGTGACCCCTAACCCCCGCCCTATGGGGAGAATGCACCAGACCCCCCCAGCTCCCCCATAAGGCAAGAATGCGCCAGCCCCTCGCTGAAACTGCTCCAGACTGCACCCCCCCACCCTGCCCACGCACCCTGCCCACGCACCCTGCTGCGGCGAGAACACTCCAGCCCCTCGCTGAGATTGCGCCAACCCCACTGCGACCCCCCCTCCATGGGGAGAACACGCCAGGCTCCCCCCACAAGGCGGGAACACGCCAGCCCCTCACTGAGACTGCGCCAGACCGCACCCTACCCCCTCCTGCCGCAAGAACTCGCCAGCCACACATCCCCCTCCACCCCCCCCTCATGGGTAGAATGTGCCAGACCCCCCACAAGGCGGAAACACGCCAGCCCCTCACTGAGACTGTGCCAGACCGCACCCTACCCCCTCCTGCCGCAAGAACTCGCCAGCCACACATCCCCCTCCACCCCACCCCAGCCTCCCCGCATGGGTAGAACGTGCCAGACCCCCCACAAGGCGGGAACACGCCAGCCCCTCACTGAGACTGCGCCAGACCGCACCCTACCCCCTCCTGCAGCAAGAACTCACCAGCCACACATCCCCCTCCACCACCACCCCCCCCCCCCGCATGGGTAGAACGTGCCAGACCCCCCACAAGGCGGGGAACACGCCAGTCCCTCACTGAGACTGCCAGACCGCACCCTACCCCCTCCTGCAGCAAGAACTCGCCAGCCACACATCCCCCTCCACCCCCCCCCACCTGCATGGGGAGAGCGCGCCAGCCCCCCCACAAGGCAGGGAACACGCCAGCCCCTCACTGAGACTGCGCCAGACTGCACCCTATCCCCTCCTGCAGCAAGAGCTCACCAGCCACACATCCCCCTCCACCCCCCCACCCCACCCGCATGGGGAGAACCTGGTACCCCAGTGCCCGCCACCACCATGGCCAAACAGCAGCACTGCAGCTGGCTCTATTGCAGCTGGGTTGGATGCTCTCGCAGCGGCAGTGGGGCTCTTGGTTGTAGCCTGGGAAGGGGGTGGGGGGTGGGGGTGGGGGGAAGAAACTGGTGTATTCCAGCCCCTCCACAAGGCGGAGAACACGCCAGTCCCTCGCCAAGACCACGCCAGACCCCACCCCTTCCACAGCAAGAACATGCCTGCCGCTCCCCCTCCCCCATGGGGAGAACACGCCAGCCCTCCTTAGCCCCCCATATGGTGAGAACATGCCAGCCCCCACACACACACTGCATTAAGAATGCGCCAGCTCCCTACCCCCCAGTGGCAAGAATGAACCAGTTTCTTCCCCCTACCCCCTGCCCAGGCGACAACCAACAGCCCCACTGCCGCTGCGAGAGCACCCAACCCAGCTGCAATAGAGCCAGCTGCGGTGCCGCTGTTTGGCCATGGTGGCGGCGGGCACTGGGGTACCAGGTCCTAGAAGCTGATGTGGCAGCGGGTGGGCCTACTGCGGGGCTGGGCAGGACCTGCACACCAAGCACTTGTACATGGCCGGCATGTTCATGCATGGAACCCAGAGCTCCACACACTTGTCACACTCTTTGTGCCCTAGTGTGGGCATTGCCAACAGCTCTACCCCACTTGGAATGACTTGGGGGACAAGTAAAACAGCATGGACGATATCAGCATCTACGTGGCTAAAGGGACTGCATGGCCATCTCCGACAGGTACACTTTCCAGGGCATGGGAGGATACCCCACCTTGAAGTTTTTCAAGCCTGGGAAGAAGCTGAAAAGTACCAAAGCCCTTGGGACTTCCGGACACTGGATGATTTGATACTGCAGATGTTGAGTGAGGATTCCACCACACCAGAGTCCCAAATAGAACCGACCAGGGGCTATATGAGCTTTTAGCAAGCAACTTTGAGCTGCAGGTCACACGCCACGACCACTTTCTCAAGTTCTTCACTCCGTGGTGTGCTCACTACAGAGCTCTGGCTCCGACCTGGGAGCCGCTGGCTTAGGCCTTGAACATTCCGAAACTGCCAAGATTGGCAAAGTCGACTGACCACCAACCACGCTCTGAACTCTATACAGGCTGCCAGGTTTGTGGCTTTCCTACTTTCCTCTGGTTCCGAGACAGTAAAACAATTATTGACCAGTCCAAGGGAAAGCGGTATCTGGACTCACGGAGTTTGTGGCATCGCAGCTCCAGCGTGCGGACCAGGTACCCCTGAGACTGCAGCCCTCAGAGGCCTGTGCGGCTGCCCAGCCCGAGGCCGACGAGGGCACTGTTGGCGCTCAGAAAATAACTTAGATGACACCGCTGCAGAAGGAGTAACCTTCACCAAGTTCTGTGCTCCATGGTGTCGTTATAAGAGTCTGTCTCCTCCTTGGGAAGAACTCGCTAAAAGGGAATTCCCTGGTTAGACAGAGGCCCAGATCACTGAAGTGGACTGTACTGAATGGAATGCAGAGGTGGCAAAAGCAGGTTTACAGTTGTGAGTACGCAAAAGAGTTTATTATTTACTAAGTACTGTATTTTTCATACAAACAACTGTAGACCTCCTTTTGCCCACCCACCCCTGTATTTGCAGCAGCTGCTCGGTAGGAGGCTATCTCACATTAATTATTGCTTTTCCATGGAGGAAAAAGGGTCAGTGAGCACAGTGGGGGCAGACACCTTGAATGGTTGCACCACTTTGTTCTGTGCCAGGTGAAAGACAACTATAAAAATACAGATGCAAGTCGCCTCTCCCGCCTGGACTCCTGGAACCTTGTGAAGGAGCTAAACCGTGCAGATGCTGCCGACTTGCAAGTGGTGGTTATTCAGAAAGGTGAATGTACTAGTGGTATCTTCTTTGTGTGTGTTTTAAGCCAACACACTCTACAGATTCTTTATTAAGCTCTTTTAAGTAAACACGTAACACATGGTCCCTTTGTAAACTATTTTCAGTACCAATATACCATTCCCTTTAACCTTCTCTCAATGAACTCTCAATGGTTTCCTTCAAGACCAAAATAGAGTTGAGGAAAATCAGATTGCTGGATTATTTTGGGCTCCTGAGTGATATCGGTTCGAGCACTATCCAATGCATAGTTTTTGAACTGCCCACAAGTTCTGAAAAGGTGACTGCGGGGCAGTATTGATGTTCCTCTGATCTGAAGGTCACAAATGCCTTCTTAATAATGTCGTTGGTCTGTAGCGTGGAGCATATTTAAAAACAAAAACCCCACACCTCTGGAAGATACCTTCACGGCCACTCCTGGATTTGGTTTCTGTTCGTACTTCTCTTATCACAAGAGGTTTGCCGCAGTGAAAGCAGTGGTTCCTTTGACATGTGCCTGAGTAAGATAACGCTGATGCCCTAATCTTGTGTATGTGTGTCGATATTGGCAAGTTATTACTGGTCAAGGGATACTTCTGTTTGTTTCTCATGGGTGAAAGATTTCATTAACTATGTCAACATTAAGTCAGGGTCCATGTGAAGATTTTTAAGATTTAAAATTTATGTTTAAATCTATGTTTGAGATTTTATGTCTCCCGTGAAAAATCCGAGCATGGAAAGTTCCAAAAGGCTTGACCTGACTATTCTGTTAACTCATAGAAAGATTCTGGTTGTATCTACCACCTGGGGCAAGAGGACTAGATGAGCTGTTCTTGGTCCGGGTATCGGGGACCGGGGAGCCTGCAGCCCCGCTCCAGGGAAGCAGTCTCCGTTCTGCACCTAGCTAGTCCTTTTAGACGCTCGCTCGACATCATCTGCCTTCGCAGATCTTGACCCTCCGCTATATGAAGAGTGGGATTAACTTGATCTAAAAACCAGTGAATGAAGTAAGCAGAGCTGAGTCAGAGCTAAAATAGGCCGTGTCACCATCAAAGCTAGTGTCCTTATAATTCATGCCATCCTGGTTATTAAACATTTTTACTGTAACCATATATGGCAATAAGCCACCATAGGACTAAGCTCCCTTAAGATAGGTACATGTATGTTCTTTGTCATCAATTTGTTTACATTGTGCTACTTTCTAAATAAACTCTTGAGAAAAAAAACAACTTGGGTTAAGTCAGCATTCAAGCTCAACCATAGCCAATTAACTAAAGTCGGTAATTAAATATCCCTGTGCTGTATGGATGATGGCATGTCCAGAGCTATTTGAGGTAGAATTATTTTATGTGGCAGGCATCCAGAGGAAGTAATCTTGGCTTCTGAAAATATCCCCTGAAGTCAGATTTGTTGTTCTGTGTAGCAGGTGGCAGGGTGAAGCAAGTTTATTCTCAAAAGCTGCCAAATTTATTTTGAGATGTTTTGGCTCTGAAAGATCAGTCTTCTCAAGGATTTATGTAAAATTATGGGTTCTCAAATTATTGAAAGTGTTGGAAAATACAAATTATGCTCACAACCTATATCTTTAAATCAAGAAATGCCCTGGATACTTGTCCACATTTACTGAGGTTAGGAAATATGTTTAATAATCAAGAGTAACTTTACTAAAGTGCTGTGTGCAACAATGACAAAGTAGTTAGAATTATTTTTTAAATTATTTTCAAATGTAATTTTGCATTTTATTTTTTTTATTTTTGTATTTTTCTGAAGCTGGAAACGGGGAGAGACAGTCAGACAGACTCCCACATGCGCCCGACCGGGATCCACCCGGCACGCCCACCAGGGGCGACGCTCTGCCCACCAGGGGGCGATGCTCTGCCCCTCTGGGGGGTCACTCTGCCGCGACCAGAGCCACTCCAGCGCCTGGGGCAGAGGCCAAGGAGCCATCCCCAGCGCCTGGGCCATCTTTGCTCCAATGGAGCCTTGGCTGCGGGAGGGGAAGAGAGAGACAGAGAGGAAGGAGGGGGGGGTGGAGAAGCAAATGGGCGCTTCTCCTATGTGCCCTGGCCGGGAATCGAACCCGGGTCCCCCACACGCCAGGCCGACGCTCTACCGCTGAGCCAACCGGCCAGGGCCAGAACTTTTTATTGTAAACATTTTTTAAACATACATAAAAGTCAAGAGAGTGGTATAAATGAACTTACGCCCTTTTCTTGCAACTTCAGCAATTATCAACTTTTTTTTCTTTTAGGTGAGAGGAGGGGAGATAGTGAAGTGAGGAAGACTCGTTCATGCATCCAGACAGGGATGCACCCAGCAACCCTGTCTAGGACCGATGCTCAAATACTGAGCTATTTTTAGCACCTGAGCCCGACAGATTAATCAAGCCACTGGCTGTGGGTGGGGAAGAGGAGAAGAAGGGAGAGAGGAACAAGGATAGAAGCAGATGGTTGCTTCTTCTGTGTGTCCTGACTGCAGATTGAACCCAGGACATCCATATGCCAGGCTGGTGCTTTATCCGCTGAGCCGCCTTCTAGGGCCTCAGCAATTACCAACAGTTTGCCAACTTTTTTATCCAAGCACCTCACTTTTGGGGAGAGTATTTAATTATATCCCAGGCATCCATCCTATCATTTCATCCACAAATTTAAGCATGTCTTAAGCAGATGGTGACTTTTTTTTTTTTTCCAAAGCTGGAAACGGGGAGAGACAGGATAGGTAAGTGACAGGCTAGGGTGTGTTTCGACTCACACCAAAATTCGGGTCACGTCCCTGTCGTAGGAATAGAACTATGTTGTAACCTGAGGACCCTCTGTACTAACATATTTCTGAGAAATGAGAGAAATGAGGTAAATCTACCTGAAATTACTTTATTTTATTAAATTGTTGGAACTTTTTTTTCTTTTACTCTTTCCTTATCTAAAGCCATATTAATCCTTTCCTTTTTTACTTTTAAACACTCACCTGCTAAACTGGGAGTGCCACCACCAGAGCCAAGGCTGTTTGATTCCCGCCTCTGCCCTCGGTGCATGGGGCAGGCCTAAGGAGCTTACTCCATACGTTCCTTGGAGACAGAGTGCCCTTCCAGGAAGCCTGGCCAAGGACACCGGCTGAGGCCTTGGAGCCCTTTGCACCTGAAATAGATCTCCAGTCTATTTCCAGTCTGAACAGAAAACAAGAACGTTTTCCCTGTTTTCATTCCAGCCTTTGCTTTCAAGATTGCTGGGTGTTCGTATGCTACCTAGTGATTTGAATGGAACTAAAAGTTCGGGACAAGACCTACTAATCTGGCTTTTTTGGGGGACTATTTTCCTAACAAGTAGTTTGCATCCTCTCTCTTTTAGTTTGAAGGAACACTGTTCATTTCATATATGCATAAAACAAAATTCCTTTTTTCTTTTCTGAAAGCATTACCTTGAGTAAGAAAGACTATACTCAGTGAGCCCAGTGTTTGAACTACATTTTAAGAAGAATGATACTGAGTACTGAATACAACTGCTCCATTCATACAGACTCGGGCATTCCCCTTGAAAAGCCTGTTCCCATTAAGAAGAGGTGAGGGTATATTCCCATAACTCCCTGGTGACAGGAATATTACTCTGTCTTACATATCTAACTAAAGTGAGAAAAGACCCTTCCCGACCTAGTTTAAGACAATAAAAAGAAAACAACAGGGATTTTTTTTTCCCCACATGTTTTGAATACCCAGATTGTTTTTAATACCCAAATCTGTAATGTTTGAGGGGAAATGTGTCTTTTCCCATTGTAAACGTCAAGTTATAAGCCAAGGTTTCTTTGCTATCCTAAATGGTAAAGAGAGAGTGGGAGTGTGTGTGCGTTTGTTTTATGATTTTTAAACTACTTGTTACTAGGTGATGCTGGTATAAAGTCTACTGTAGAACTTAGAATAAATAGTCTTGCCTCTCCCTGTTTTGGAGCTCTAACTATATTTATGTGTTTAATAAGCTAGGGTAAGAACATTGTTCTGTTCATTTTAGTGATATAGAAAGTAGTTGGGACTTTGAACTATAGATTGAAAAATCTCTTTCTAACCTTATTCTAGAATCACCTCTGGTCTAGAATATCCTTTGAAGACTAGGCGATTTCTCTATCTTAGGGCCCATCTTAGAGTACATTCAGAATATGTACGTTCTCCCTGTAGTGGAATTGTGAAACGGGTCTGGTCTTAAATTTTCCTGTCTTCCAGACTGAGGAGATTTAAGGGACAATTCTAATCTTTATATCCAGTTAAATTGAACTCATGAATGCCTCTGGAACCTCTTGTTGCAGTCTTGAATGCTCTTTCCATAGCAGAATTGGATAAACCTCTCGTAATTAATAGAAGTACCTTAATGTGAAAATTGTCTGTGGCCTCCTCGTCTTATGTTAAGAAATTGATTCAGTAACTTGTTCTTTAATTTGACCCAGTAGAAAAAATTCTAAAATAAAATATTTTTTAGACCTACAACTTTAAAAAATATATATTTTTGTGTGTGACAGAGACAGAGAGAGAGACAGATAGGGACAGTCAGGAAGGAAGAGAGATGAGAAGCATCAGTTTTTCGTTGCAGCACCTTAGTTGTTCATTGATTGCTTTCTCATACATGGCTTGACTGGAGGGAGGGCTACAGCAGAGCGAGTGAACCCTTCCTCAAGCCAGTGACCTTTGGGCTCAAGCCAGCAACCATGGGGTTATGTCTGTGATCCCATGCCAAGTCAGTGACCCCGCGCTCAAGCTGGTGAGCCCGCGCTCAAGTTGGTGAGCCCGCACTCAAGCAGGCGACCTTGTGGTTTCAAACCTGGGTCTTCTGCATCCCAGTCCGATGCTCTATCCACTCTGCCACTGCCTGGTCAGGTTCAAAATTGATAAACAAGAACTAGTTTACTTCTCACATGGTAACAAAATATTTAACTTTTTATTGGAAAATTCTGCGTGTCAGGAAATACTTTATCTTGTCAGCACAGCCATGGTCATGGATTTATGTTTTAGTTGGAATAATCACCATAGGAAGAAGCCATTACCCTGAGTTTGAAACTTGGCGGGAGCCTAGAGGCCAAATCCAGCCTGAGCAGATGTATTTGGTTTGGCTTCCACTGTCATTTAAAAAAGAACTAAGTGGCTGCTAATATTTAAAATTCAAGAGGGTTTACATGAAGGTCTATTTTTCTGATTTCTCTTGGAATAAAATGGATGAGCTGTTGAACTGGGCCCTAAGTTGTTTAGCCTGCCTGCTAACCTCTTAGACAATGATATATATTTTCTAATTGATTACAGTCCCCGCCACTTCCTATTTTTCCATGTACTATCTACCTCATTTATTTGGTATTTTCTTGGCCCCTTTAAGCATTTGTGTCACCACAATGCTGTATCAACAGTAATATCAAATTCTTGGCTTGCATTCTATATCATATACCATCTTCCAAGGAAAGTTAGGGATCAAGCTTCCAATGTAAATTTTTTAAATGATTACTAATACAAAGGCAAATGGTATAGAATAGGCATCCCCAAACTACGGCCCCCTGAGGTCATTTATCCAGCCCACCGCCGCACTTCCGGAAGAGGCACCTCTTTCATTGGTGGTCAGTGAGAGGAGCACTGTATGTGGCAGCCCTCCAACGGTCTGAGGGACAGTGAACTGGCCCCCTGTGTAAAAAGTTTGGGGACCCCTGGTATAGAACATCATCAAAGTGGTCAATGGATATTTATATATGATTTGTCACCCAGAACTTAACAAAACTACCCATACAGTCAACCATTACAGAGGAGAAATTGATGCATTTGTTAGTTTGCTTTACCTGATTTGTTCTTCATTTTGTATTGATCAAGGAGAGAGAGCAACGGTGGATGGGGAGATCCAGTGTGGCCAATGCAAGATATCTTCCTTAAATAATCTAGTTTAAAAAATAACTATTTGAAAACAAACAAAAACCTTTGGCTAAGATATATAGTGCTTATAAAATCACATTACGTATCAACTAATATTTCCATGCTTGTGTTTTGAAGACATTGCACTAGGAAAGCTTTTTTGTACTGGAAACTTTGCAGTACTGGAAACTTGGTTCTTCAGTCTATCTTCCTCAGCACATCTAAGCATGTGGTAGCATGAATATAAGATTCTAAATTTAATTGGTCCTTGACATACATCAACGTATGCTTTACAAATTTGATGTGCTGAATGCAGGAAACCTTCCAAAATAAATACATGGAAATCCTTTTCTGTGCCAGCTGTGTCCATGATTTAGCTTCCTTATGCTCCAGATAGCAGAGAAGCAGTCTACCAAAGAACTTTAAAAAATAAATTCATTGTGGGAGCCTGACCTGTGGTGGCACAGTGGATAAAGTGTCAACCTGAAAACGCTGAGGTTGCCGGTTCAAAACCCTGGGCTTGCCTGGTCAAGGCACATATGGGAGTTGATGCTTTCTGCTCCTCCCCCCTTCTCTCTCTCTCTCTCTCCCCTCTCTATAATGAATAAATAAAATCTTTATTAAAAAAATTAAAAATAAAATAAACTTTCTTTAAAAAAAAAATTCATTGTGAGAATAAACAGTTTCTGTCCTCTTCCAAAAATAGTAACTGGATTCTTGGTGTGCAGGCAGATGTGTACACAGCTCTGGGTGAAATTGGGCTGCCTGGGTTCCAGGACGAGAGCGCCAGGGTAAGCCTGGAACTGAGACGGGTGTTAGCTACAACAGTGATATCCTTAAGGATGAGAGCCTCTGGGGCCTTCTTGGCCTACTCTCTTTGCTAACACCACAGCACAAGAGCTCAGTAGTGATACTGGATCAGTGGCATTAGGACAGCTAATAGTGGCTCATTAAATATCTGTTTGACCAGTCTGAGTTATCGCAAAACCCACTGAGACTCTATAGATCCAGCTTTGTGGGCAAGTTATATGAAGATAGCTAACTTCGGGTAAATGTTGCTTTTTTTTTTTTCTGAAGTGAGAAGCGGGAAGGCAGAGAAACAGACTCCCACATGCGCCCGACCAGGATCCACCCGGCATGCCCACTAGGGGGCGATGTTCTGCCCATCTGGGAAGTTGCTCCGCTGCAACCAGAGCCATTCCAGCGCCTGAGGCAGCAGTGGCCATGGAGCCATCCTCAGCACCCGGGCTTACTTTGCTCCAGTGGAGCGTTGGCTATGGGAGGGGAAGCCAGAGAGAGAGAGGAAGGAGAGGGGGAAGGGTGGAGAAACAGATGGGTGCTCCTCCTGTGTGCCCTGGCCAGGAATCGAACCTGAGACTTCCACATGCTGGGCCGATGCTCTACCACTGAGCATACTGGCCAGGGCCTAAATGCTGCTTCTTAATTTCAAATTGGACATATTTTTTAACATAAAAGCAAACTCTATAGTGAGTAGCCATCAAGCTGAGCTCTGAATTCTCCAGTTGTTTCTGAATTCATATGCATTTTACTTACTGCTCTTGTCTCAAGAGAAAATTTTATTACAGTGTACTTCTATATAACAGATTCTAATAAACTATTTCTCTTTAGCATACAAACGGCTAGATGGTTCAACTGAATGCTGTAACAATCAGAGCCTTACAGATGTGTGCTTTTCCTACAGAAATCATTTTAACAAGCGTTTGGTAAGTTGTCCCTGACACTGTCTTGCTTGTCTGATATGATTATTATAAGATAAACAGATAGAGCTAAATAGAATCTATGAAAATGTCTCCCTTTTGCTTTGTATCATTTTATTAAAATTTACATTTCATCTGAGAATCTTTAAAAATTTATAGTGGCAGTATCTTATTTGCACAAAGTAGAATACTTAAATCTCATTTATAGTAGGTACACATAAATGGCATCGCTTTTATATGAACTTCTTTCCTAAAATGATGAATGACATGAAATATATTGAAGAACTGTAACTTAGTGTTTTTCTTTTCATCATTTTTAGTATTGACTACTTAATATTTTATTCCTAGCATACATGCCTACCTGCCCGAAAAGCAGTTGAAGCCACCCAAGTTTGTAGAACCAATAAAGATTGTAAGAAAGGTTCAAGTTCAAGTTTCTGTATAATACCCTCTTTGGAAACACACACTCGCTTAATAAAAGTGAAGCACCCACCTCAAATTGATATGCTGTACGTAGGACATCCACTGCACCTGCACTACACAGGTGAGTATTATGGTGGTAGAGCCTCGGAAATCAGTAAGATGACATGTATTCTCAGTCGTAGGAACTCAGTATAAATCCTTGCATTAGTTTTATTTATTATAAATTTGATCACTTTTCAAAGTCTTGTTAACTTGCTTTTAAAATTTTTCAGTTACAATTGGTGTATGGTGTCATATTAGTTTCAGGTGTTGTTCACTTATTCTAAAGCATTAAATAAAATGTAGGCAGTAGGGAAGTAATCTGAATTTATAAAGCAAGATGGAGCTGAATCCCATGTCTGCCTTTGGAGAGTAATGCATTTTTCCTTCTCCACCATTTATACCCAAGTCACAGAGCTGATCTCTCAGATATTTGGTGAAAGTTTAGTAAATATATCACAGCTCCCAAAACAGTGGCAAGAGCAGCATGCCCTAGAGAATGCCAGACGCTATAGGGGTGTGATAATAAAGTAATTTGTGCATGGCACGTGAATTTTATGTGAACATCATTTCAAAAGTGGGCCAGCATAATTATTTGAACAGTAGCAACAGGACTGGACTGAAGATCAGATAGTCTAACTCATTTTGTATTATAAGATTTTTATGTTCCTTTTTTCATAACTTATTAAAATATAATTTATGTCCCACACAATTCACACGATTGAAGTGTACAATTCAGTAGTTTTTAATAGAGTCATTATCAAAATCTAGTTCCAGAATATTTTCACCTCAAAAAGAAACCTCGTTGCCATTAAGCAGTCACTCCTCATTTCTCCCCACTGCCACCCAGCCTTTGGCAACCATTAATCTGCTCTCTGTTTCTACAAATTTGTCTGTTTTTCACATTTCACATACTTGGAATATTTACTGACCAGCTTCTTTCACTTAGCATAATGTTTTCAAGGTTCATTCATGTTGTAGCCTTCATATTCATGGCCAAATAATATTCCATTGTATATTTTTCTTTGTTCATTGATCAGTTGATGGACATGTAGGTTTTATATTACTCTTTAAAGTGGTCCCCAACCCATGGGCCACGGACTGGTACCGGTCCGTGGGCCATTTGGTACCAGTCCGCAGAGAAAGAATAAGTAACTTACATTATTTCCGTTTTATTTATATTTAAGTCTGAACCATGTTTTATTTTTTTAAAATGACCAGATTATCTCTGTTACATCTGTCTAAGACTCATTCTTGACGCTTGTCTCGGTCACGTGATACATTTATCCATCCCACCCTAAAGGTCGGTCCGTGAAAATATTTTCTGACATTAAACTGGTCCGTGGCCCAAAAAAAGTTGGGGACCACTGCTTTAAAAGGTTCTCGTGCTTCATGGTCGTATCCTGAGATACAACCCGGGTCATTCTTATTTTGGAGTTTTACAGTAAGTGACTAGGTTACAAATATTCATATCGTCAAAGGAAGAAAGGTGCCCTCTTAGGGTAATTCAGAAATGTGTACTGTGGGTTCTACCTAATTACAGGAAAGTTTTTAAATGTTTGGAACAAAAGCAAGACGATGGAATCCAGAGTGAAAGACCTTAAAAATTCTCTATTCTTAATCCTTGTTTGGCAGTGAAGAAAAAAACGGGACAAGAAAGGCATAGTAGTTGTAGTTAATGCGATTTTCAAGTTATATCTCTTTGAAAGAGTAAGGTCCCTTGTTGTAAATTCTGTGTTTATTAAGTCAATCTCTGTATTAGTATATAGTCAATTTGGGGCTAGCCCACAGAAAATGTTTGAGAAGGGTTTTCTCAACCAATTTAATAGCCTAGGCCACCTCTAATAGCCTAGGCCACCTTTGACTATATGGTAAAATTCATAATGCTGTTGTTTCTCTATGAATAATATGCATTCTTCCTATTTTTCTCTTTTTAGTGAGCATCACCAGTTTTATCCCACGTTTTAACTTTCTAAGCATAGATCTGCCTGTGGTTGTGGAGACATTTGTCAAGTATCCTTTCTGGTGTGAAAATGTTTTAAAAGTGTGTTACTTGGGACTTGATCAGTCTTACCTTGAATACAGTTGATAGGGGAGAAACTAAGATGTATAAACCTTAAAAATATCAGTTAATTACTAGCAACTAAAAAAGAGGTTTCAACATTGAGAAAGATCAGATTGTATCTAGAAGGGAAGAAGTCAGAGGAGAGAGATTGATCAGGGAGGGAGAAAGGTTTAGGATACACAAGAGAAGGAACCCAGAATAGAAATTGAGAGTTGAATTATGAAGGATGAAAACTTCAGTTCCTAGGACAGTGATGAATTCCGCCTCCTCTGAGCCTGTGGTCCTGAGCAAATGGAGGAACTGAATGCACAAGGGAAGGCAAACCAGTTTCTGGTGCAGAAATAGCGGTTCGGCAGACAAAATCTCTTGTGTTCTTTTTTTTTTTTTAGATTTTTAAAAATCTATTCATTCATTTTAGAGAGGGAGAGAGAGAGAAAGGGGGGGAAGGAGATCAGGAAGCATCAACTCCCATATATGCCCTGACCAGACAAGTACAGGGTTTCGAACCGGTGACCTCAGTGTTCCCAGGTCGACGCTTCATCCACTGCACCACCACAGGTCAGGCTCTCTTGTGTTCTTTAGCTTATTATGTTCACAGTTACAAGATGAAATTTTTTAAATGATTGTTATGTAGTATTAAAATAAACTGAAGGCCCTGGCCAGTTGGCTCAGTGGTAGAGCGTCAGCCTGGCGTGCAGAAGTCCCGGGTTCAATTCCCGGCCGGGGCACACAGGAGAGGCGCCCGTTTGCTTCTCCACCCCTCCCCCCTCTCCTTCCTCTCTGTCTCTCTCTTCCCCTCCCGCAGCCGAGGCTCCATTGGAGCGAGGATGGCCCGGGCGCTGGGGATGGCTCCTTGGCCTCTGCCCCGGGCAGTGGAGTGGCTCTGGTCACAACAGAGGGACGCCCTGGTAGGGCAGAGCGTCGCCCCCTGGTGGGCGTGCCGGGTGGATCCCGGTCGGGCGCATGCGAGAGTCTGTGACTGTCTCTCCCTGTTTCCAGCTTCAGAAAAAGAAAAAAAAATTTTTTTTTTAAATTAAAAAAATTAAAAATAAACTGAACTGTTTGAAGGGTTTTTTTTTTTGCTATTTTTAAATATTTTTAATTTCTTTCCTCAATGATATGCATAAAAATGAAATGGAAAACAGATGAACAGTTACTAAAAATGCATAGAATTGAGATTGTACCTTGTAGATTGCAGCTCTGACTCATATTTACACTATAACCTTATAGATGATAGTAAAATGGTTTTATTTACATTATCATTAAATGTACATTATAGCTTTGTAGATGATCACAAAATAGAATTCAAGGAGTTAATCTTTGTTTTAATATAAGGTAATACTTTATCAGGATCAAAAGATAATTTTCTTTTATGTCTTACTCCTTGCAAATTTCGTTCCTTATGGTATCATTAAAGAATTAGAAAGACAGTCCTTCTAAGAGTTTATTATAGATTACCTTAGCTTACAAATTGTTGGCCTTTATTTTTCTAGTCAAGGTTTTGAACCTCAAAATAATCTGTTATTTGTTTTAAATAGTAGAGACCTAAGAAGAAATGGCCTGTACTGGTGCGCAGGGATTGAAAGAAAGAAGGGAAGTCACCTATAATCTTGAATCCAGTCCTAGTAAAATACCTTCTTTTGACTCCTGGAAATGTGATTTCCACCCAGGCCTCATAGTCTGCTCCTTAACTGATTTTAACCAGGTACCTAATTTCTCTCTCAGGAGCTCTGGCTATTGTTAACGCAGTACCCTGCTTTGCTCTGGATGGACAGTGGATTTTAAACTCTTTCCTGGATGCTACCCTTACCACAGTGATTGGAGACAATGATGTGAGAGATCTGATAGGGTTTTTCATCTTGCTTGGTGGCAGTGTGCTTTTGGCTGCCAACGTGACCCTGGGACTCTGGATGGTTACAGCACGGTAATATTTACACTCATCTGACGGAATCTCTGACTTACAATATGCAATATAGAAAACCATTACTTGGTATGAAATATAAAGTGTTCCCTTAAAATTACATGTTAGCCAACAACTTTTCATCTCCTCCTATATGCAGAGTAGCCAAACTCGGGGATGGGGACAAGCAGAGGAAATGCAAGGTGTAGTCCTCGGCTGTGTTCTAGTTTCAGAGACTGAACTTACAAACTGCAGATGCATAGGGAACAACTTTTAAACAAGTGCAGAATCTTGTTAAGCCATTTTGTGTGACCACATATGATGTTGCAGAAGTTTAAAGGAGAACAGAATTGGGTGGAATTAATTGGGGGAGATGTCTTAAGAAAGTATCATGAGTCCAGATTTTGGCCAAGTGGAATACTGAGCATTTTCTTGGCCTATATCTCTTGCCCTTTGTCTTGTTTGAAAAGTATTTTAAAATTTAATGTTGTATTGTTTTGTACTCTGATAAGTGAGGTCTGATTACAATTAAATTGATAAAATTCTATAAAAGAATCTACTGACACGAAAGGGAAAATCTTTGTCAAATGAGACCGATTAAGTGAACAAAGTAGGTAGGAAGTAGGGCCTACAATATCTCAAGACAAGTTTCACCTCACAAGTTACCTCTTGGATATGAGCACGCATTTTCTCAAAGCAATACTTAGCCTTGACATTTAGAATGGCTTCCATGCTGCAGGAAGTGTCTTCCACTTGCAGCATGTAAGCTGCGGCAGTTAAGGTTGAACCTCAGAACTGAGCTGGGGCTTTTGACATCACGAGACACAACACAGGACCTCTGCAGTCCTGGTTACCATTCTCTGCAGAGCTTTGATGCTTGGAACCCTTCCAGGGTAGACATTTTCTCTTGTGCTGCTGGCCTATCTGAGCCCTAGCTTCTGGATTCCTATCTTTAAGAAACAACTACCTTCAGCTCTGAGCTATGCTCTGTCTTCACCAGCAGCTTCCATGTTTCTCTGTGTTGGGCAATAAAACATCTAGTCCTGGCTTTCCATCTTTCCCCTTAGCTACCTCAGTGGGTCCACAGAAGACTCGGTAGTACAGCGAGAACGGCTACCCAGGAGTTCAAACATGGGTTTGCCTGAGACTGGGAACCGACTCTAAAGCCCTGAGAAGCCCCGCCTAGTTTGAGGGCTTTGGGCTGAAGGTGCAACCCTGGGAAGTCTGGAAAGGCAGCAGGCCACCATTCTTGGAGTGTGTGAGCATGCTTTTCTTTGATGACAAATATGTACTTCTCTCATACACTCAGGAACACTCACAGTCCTGTAGCCAACTTCTTCCTAAGTGGGGTATTCCATGGGCTTCATCTTTTTCAAATCATTGAGTTGCTAAGCTGTTCAGGCACTAAAACTTGTTAGTTATTTTCAACAAACTAGATTCTATCACACAATTGCCTGCCTTCTTATACAAATTATGTATTGAGCATGATTTTAACATTTAATTAATGACTGAAGGTCATCAGTTACTACCACTAGTAAAATCATACACATTATTGGTTTATCCCAGGAAAAAAGCACTTGTTCTTTATGCAGACAGTCGTTCAGGATCAAAGTGTATTAGCAGAGTAATGATCAGACCTGTTTGTGTAGAACTTAGGGAATGCCATGAAATACTTGCATAATTAATTCGATGACATGAACTAAGCAGTTTACTAATGAAAATGTATATGTGCAGGTCAGTTGTTTTTGTTTTTAACTGAGAAACAATAGAGGAAATCCTTCCCATTAATTTCTTTTTCTGGGTGGAGAAAAACAACAACCAAATATCACTTTCTTGTAGCCTTTAAACACCTTGGTCTGTTGCTCCATAGGGTCAGGATTTGGGAACCACTCTATTAGGGTGTTAAGCAGATCAGTCCATTTGCATAGAAATGGCCTCATCACGTGAGAAAGGAATGAAATGTTACGTGTTATCTTGTCAGCTTGATTGTGGACACTTGTAGAGCAAGGACCATGTCATACTCCTCTTTGCAGCCCTGCCACAGTGCATGAGACATCATAAATACTTAATAAATGTGGTGGAATGGATGACGATTAGTGTTATTTATGGATTAGGAAAGCATGTATCTATTTAAGTAAGCTATAGAAACTATTGACTCTTTACTGTAAATATCTGTTAACAGAAAATAATTCAGAAGGTCTGTGTGTCCCTGGTGTGTTACCATCTTTATGAAAATAATCCATTTTGGTTTCTGTACAGCAATTAGAAAAATGAATTATTTTGAGGATTTGAAGAACGTGTACTTTCTGTATTGTCACTTTGTTCAACAAAACTCATTTTCAGTGTTCCTACTCTGCATTGTTTACATTTTTGAGGATTTTTTAAAATCACCTACAACCTGTAAAGAATGTATATTCTTTTCAGCATCTCAGTTTGGAAAGACACAAAGTTAAACCTGACCTTTTGATAATCACTCTTGTAGGTCATTGTTTGGTTTGTTCTAACAGTAATTTGTAAACGTGTGTCATGGATATGTGGCTCTTGGTCATCAGTTTGTCCTATGGTATTTATTGAATGTCCAAATACTAATGGTGCACAGAGATTTTTTCTCTAAATCTTTTGACTGTTCTGTAATTCATTAGGATTTAACTTGAAGATATCTTAGTTGCTAGCATTTGATGTTTAGCAATAAAAAAATAAATAAATGTGTACTGGCGTTGTACGTTTCATCATCATCCGTGTGTTGTCTTTTTTAAAATATGTGTATTCTTTTCTATCAAAATTGTCCCCTTTACATACAGTATGATCTGAGTGGTTTTAAATTCTTGATTCTAAAAGCAGCTTTCAGGTTTCACCCGAAGCAGTCTGCATGTGAAAGCTGTTACAGGCTGTGGAAAGAAGTCTTTTTTCCATCAGACGCCTGTGCTCTCGCTGCTGCTTTGAAAATGGCCTGTTTAAGAATGAAGAAAGAGGACTACCGTGTTTCCTTTCATTAGTGTCTGACAGAAGTCTTCTTTGAGTGAGTCTGTTATTAGATATTCATGAAAGAAAACTGTCTCAATTCTGACATTTGGTTCTCCTTGACCTTTTGCCCTACTGCTTCCTCCTGTGTGCACAGAGCTTGTCTCTCTCCCATGCACACATGCACACATCCTCTTTCTAGGTTACTGAGGGCCAGATAAAATAGGCCAGAAATCTAGCCCAGCTCCTGATTGGCTGGCCTCATTCCACTCCTCCTTACCTCTGCCCCATTGTGCTACAATTAAGAGCTACTGGACTAGGTAATTGATTATCTAAACCAGTGGTCCCCAACCTGTTTTGGGCCACGGACCAGTTCAATGTCAGAAAATATTTTCGCGGACCGGCCTTTAGGGTGGGATGGATAAATGTATCATGTGACTGAGACAAGCGTCAAGAGTGAGTCTAAGATGGATGTAACAGAGGGAATCTGGTCATTTTTTAAAAATAAAACATCGTTCAGACTTAAATATAAATAAAATGGAAATAATGTAAGTATTTATTCTTTCTCTGTGGACTGGTACCAAATGGCCCATGGACCGGTTCCGGTCCATGGACCGGGGGTTGGGAACCACTGATCTAAACCACCTTTTTATAATTTTTTTTTTATGAATTGTGCTCTGGCATTAAAACTAAAAATTATTGGCCCAACCTAAGGTTAAAGGGATTTTTCCTGTTTTCATCTAGAAATATTTTAGTTTTAGATTTTACATTTATTTTATTTTTTCATTGATTTTAATTTATTGTATTTACATAGATTCTAGTGTTGCCCCGAATGCATTCCCCTTCCCTTCAGGTTTATCCTATCCTAATCCCCTTTCCCTCTGTCCTCTTTTCCTCTGGTCCCTTTGATCCCTCCTCTGTCTCAATTCCATTCCTCAGTTCACATTGTTCATTGGATTCCTTAAGTGAGTGAGTTCATATATTTTTCTTTTTCTGCCTGGCTTATTTCACCTTTTTATAAATTTTTAAATTTTTTAAAAATTCATTTTAGAGAGGAGAGAGAGAGAGAGAGAGAAAAGGGGGAGCAGGAAGCATCATCTCTCATATGTGCCTTGACCAGGCAAGCCCAGGGTTTCAAAACAGTGACTTCAGCGTCTGAGTTTGACACTTTATCCACTGCACCATCCTAGGTTAGACCTCTAAGCCACCTTTCTTTATTAGTGACTTTATGGAGATGCAATTAAATACCATAATGTTCACCTGTTTAAAGTGTGTGATTCCATGTAAAACCATTTTTCTTTTTTTTTTTTTTCTTTTTTTTTACAGAGACAGACAGGGACAGACAGGAACAGAGAGATGAGAAGCATCAATCATTAGTTTTTCGTTGCACGTTGCAAGACCTTAGTTGTTCATTGATTGCTTTTTCATATGTGCCTTGACCATGGGCCTTCAGCAGACTGAGTAACCCCTTGCTCGAGCCAGCGACCTTGGGTCCAAGCTGGTGAGCTTTGCTCAAAGCAGATAAACCCGTGCTGAAGCTGGTGAGCTCGGGGTCTCAAACCTGGGTCCTCAGCATCCCAGTCCAATGCTCTATCCACTGCGCCACCGCCTGGTCAGGCCATTTTTCTTTTAATAACAAATCAAACAGTGGTATTCATATGCTCTGGTACAGGGGTCAGGAACCTATGGCTCGCGAGCCAGATGTGGCTCTTTTGATGGCTGCATCTGGCTCGCAGACAAATCTTTAATAATAAAATAATAATGTTAAAAATATAAAACATTCTCATATATTACAATCCATTCATTCCTACTGCTTATGTTCATGGTTGCGGGTGGCCGGAGCCAATCACAGCTGTCCTCCGGGACAACACCAAATTTTTATTGGATAATGCGTAATGTACACAGCTCGTTGTATGGCTCCCATGGAATTACATTTTAAAATATGTGGCGTTCATGGCTCTCTCAGCCAAAAAGGTTCCCAACCCCTGCTCTAATATATTCAGACCCTTAAATGAGCGTGTGATAAAAGGCTAGGAAGAAAAATGTTTCCTTGATGTCATAGCTGTTTCAACTCTGAAGTGGTTTTAAGCACTGGGACAGAGTGGAATAACATTTTTTTTAATTAAATTTATTGATTGATTGATTTGAGAGAGAAGGAAAGGATGGGGTTGCAGACAGAGTATATCAATTTGTTTTTCCATTTATGTATTTGTTGGTTGGTTCTTGTATGTGCCCTGACCAGGGATCCATTCCACAACCTTAAGATATCAGAGTGACACTAACCAACTGAGCTACTTGGCCAGGGCCTAACAAACTTATTTTTAAGGTAAAGCATGTGATATACTTTCTTTGAGACAGCCTTTTTAATCACTGTATTTGCCAGCTACTCTTAGTGTTTAGGCCAAAGTAATTTAAGTAATCCATTGTCTATTTTATCAGACCATGGCAAATGAATTCAATGAAAGGAAACCCTCTATTTCAGAATCTAATGATACAATAGATTATTCTCAGGGTGGAGGTAAGAGAAAAATAGCTAAAGGAAGTTGCAGTTCTAATTACCAAGCAGATTATATTGTTTATGCAATTTCCCGTTAAAGAGAGAAAAACACACTTATATCTTAGTTTTATTTAGCTAAAGACTGGTGGATATTCAATCATTGTTCCTGCTTACTGTTTCTCAAATTTTTCTACTGAATTGTTCCTGACACCATAGAGTAGGGAAAACCCAGAAGGATCTATGACTGGAGCCCTGTAATTGGTTCTGCATCCTATAAAATTGTAATCTCACTTTCTTTTAAATTCATGTGAATTTTGCTCTCCATTAATCAGGCCTCATAAAGCCAGTTCCCCTCTTAAAGATATTAAACTCTAAGTTATAAAAAGAAATTAGACACTAAGAATATTAAGATTTTTGGCCCTGGCCAGTTAGCTCAGTGGATAGAGCATCGGCTTTGGCATATGAATGTCCCGGATTTGATCCCCAGTCATGGTCCACAAGAGAAGCAACCATCTGCTTCTCTCCCCCTCACTCTCCCCCTTCTCTCTTCCCCTCTTGCAGCCAGTGGCTTGAGATTGGTCTTAGCATTGGCCTCAGGAACTGAGGATAGCTCAGTTGGTTCAAGCATCGGCCCCACACGGAGGTTGCCAGGTTGATCCTGGTTGGGGCACATGTGGGAGTCAGTCTCTCTATCTCCCCTCCTCTCACTTAAAAAAAAAAAAAAGAATATTAAGATTTTCTTCATGTCTAAAGCACATTGGTAGAAAATAGTTTATAATATTTGGTTTGGAAACTAATGAGTCTTTGATGATGTTTTTGTTTATCATTGAAATGAGAAAAATAAAGCTAATGTAGATTTTATCTAATTACAAAGTAAAAAATGTCTATGTGTCGTAAGGTTGCCCGCTGCCCTTTATCAAAGAGCTTGCCTTTGTGTGGATTGCAGAAAGGCATACTGAATTTCCCTTAGCACTTCAGCTTGCTCTCCGGAATGGCTCTCTGTAACTGACACTCATCCGCACGGCATGAGGGTTCCCTGTTTCCCTACACCCTTCCCCCACCAACTTATCTGACTTCCATGTTCTGACATCTATTGGGTGGGTGTGAAATGCAATTCTTTTTCATTTGTATTTCTCAGATTATTAATAAAGTTGCACATCCATATACTTGTGTAGCAATTTAGATTTTTTATTCTGCCAATTGCTTATTGATATCCTCTGCCTGGTTATCCATTGAATGTTCTTAATTAAAGGTTAACAAACTACAGCCTGCAGGCCAAACCCTGCTTACCACCTATTTCTGTAAATACGGGTTTATTGTCACCCAGTTGCAGTCATTCATCTATGTATTATCTAGGGCTGCTTTCATCCCACAGCAGCAGAGTTGAGCCATATGGCCCACATAACCTAAAATACTTACCAATTAACTGTTTACAGAACAACCCATGTTCTAAATATCTATCTCATCCATTTTAGATGTTGCAAGTAATTTTTCCCAGTCCATTACCCATCTGAAAATTTTATGAAGTCCTTTGTTGAACAAGGGTGTTTAGTTTGATGTAATCAGATCCATTGATTTCTTAATTCATTTTTTGTGTTTTTTGGGTTTACTAAAAAAGTCCTACCCTATCTGAAAATCATAGTAGTCCACACTTTCTTCTGTTTGCTTTAGCTTGTACTTTCATAGTGAGATCTTTAATTTATAGAATGCAGGGTGGGGCAAAAGTAGGTTTACAATTGTGAGTATGCAAAACTTTATTCTCGTATTAATTATTAATAATTACTATATTTCCCACATGAACAACTGTAAATCTACTGTTGCCCCATTCTGTATATGGTGAGAGGCAGGAAATTCAGGTTCATTTTTCTGTATAAAGTAAACTATCTCCAAAATAGACATGTCATAATTCTTTTTTCTTTATAAGGTTTGTAAACAGAAGTTTACATAAAGTTCATCCCATGGTGCCTGTCATGCCCCAGTTATTATATACTTAAATTCCTTATTTTCTGAATGCAGAGTTATGACATGAATTTCCTGCCATGTCAGCCTACCCTGGTGCTCAATCTTGCCTCCTGTTGGTATGCCTTGTCCCAGTGTCTTCAAGCTGGCTCTGGTTGTCCAGAATATCTCCAGGCCTTGACCCTTTTAAACTTCTCCCAATCAAAATGAACCTAAAGTCATAATATTTAAGATGTTGGCTAAAGACTTGGTTTAAAATAACCTGTGTTCATGGGTGTGTTTATTGATAATAACATAAACATTTAAATCTGGTATCTTTAAAAGATGCACTAAGACAAACCAGTATAGAAGCGAATTCACGGTGGGATGGACTTTGAGGACTAAGTCAGGCAACAGAAAGCTATCTGTGGACAGTCTGGATATTTTCTGTCCAAATATGCTTTTTTAACATTTATTTTCTTTTTTTCTTTTTTTTATACAGGGACAGAGATAGAGTCAGAGAGAGGGATAGATAGGGACAGACAGGAACAGAGAGAGATGAGAAGCATCATCAGTTTTTCGTTTTGACACCTTAGTTGTTCATTGATTGCTTTCTCATATGTGCCTTGACTGTGGGCCTTCAGCAGACTGAGTAACCCCTTGCTCGAGCCAGCGACCTTGGGTCCAAGCTGGTGAGCTTTGCTCAAACCAGATGAGCCCGCACTCAAGCTGGCGACCTCTGGGTCTCGAACCTGGGTCCTTCCGCATCCCAGTCCGACGCTCCATCCACTGCGCCACTGCCTGGTCGGGTTTAACATTTATTTTCATTTGCATTTTTTTTGTTTAGAAAAGGAGTTAAACTTTTTTTTTAATGTGTTGTTTTGTAGATTTTTTTATCATCATCCTTTGCCCATACTTCCCTGCAATACTAATCACCTTCCTACTCCTGTTCATCACCCAGGATTCACAATTTTACAAATGGTTTGCAAACATTTAACCATTTATCTACACCATAACTTCTTCTATACGTCCCTGACTTTCTGACTTTATCCCTAGCATTCTCCTCCCTTTCAACCACTTTGTTTCCATCTTGAATGGCTTCTAATTTTCTTTCTAGGCTTTATGCATCACCAGAAATCTACAGTGGAGGTTAGAACTTTGCAATTTACAGCATGTTCATCTCTCGCGTTCAGGGCACTGCTCTTGTGTGATGCAAATATCTAGGAAAAAGAGGTTGGTAATCAGTTTGGGGAGTACAGAATTGGAAGAGAAGGAGATATAATGTAATTTTGGCCTTTATAGTGAAACAGTTCTTACTAGAAAAGAAATATACTTTTATTGTAAGAAACATGTTAAATCAAAGCAAATTGTCGATGAACTGGTAGGCTGTTTTTTCAACCTGACAATGTTTTACAAGCATTTTTCAATGTTACTTATATTCTAGCGTTATTTTATAGCGATATAATATTGCAATGTTAAATATACCATAATTTAATCAACCCATATTATTTCTAATTTTACAAAATTAAAAACAAATCTATGAGGAATATCCTTATACCTAAATCTTTTTACATATCTATGGGTGTTTCTTTCACTTTTTTTTTTTTTGGTTTAATTCTAGAAACTCTTGAAATAAGCCTGAAATAAAAATTGCTATATTGAAATGTGGACAGAGTTTTATATATCCATAGTGACTTGTGCCCATTTTCTGGTAATTGGGTATGCAAAAAGTGGCATCTCATCTTAACTTGCATTTCCTTGATTATAGAAAAGGTTGAACATTTATAAATGTATTGGCCATTGTCTTCTTTTAGTTTATCTGCATCCTTTGTCCAGATTTTATGGGAGTGATTATTGTCTTATTGCTTTTTATCATATGCTCATCTCTGGCATTTGATTTGTTACATGTGAATATATCATATTAAGACTTTATTAAAATATAATTCTTTTATGTTTTTCTATATCATGGTCTGTCAATCTTTGCCTTATCTTTGCCTTTGATGGTATATTTTCAAAGTCTTTTTTAAGATTTCATAAATACAATTTTATAATAATTTTGTGATTTTATTTTTTCAAACATTCAAATCTTTCATCTACTTGCAATGTATAAATATTTTGATGTTGGTGCACAGTAGGGATATAATCTTTTTTGTTTGTTTAAGATTTTATTTACTAATTTTAGAGATAGGATTCAGAGAGAGAGAGAGAGAGAGAGAGAGAAAATGGGGGAGGAGCAGGAAGCATCAACTTGTAGTAGTTACTTCTCGTATGTGCCTTGACCAGGCAAGCCTGTGGTTTTGAATCTGTGATCTCTGCATTCTAAGTTGGTGCTTTATCCAATGAGCTACCACAGGCCAGACTATAATCTTTTTTTTTCCTAATTTTATTTATTGATGAAAGGGAGAGAGAGAGAGAGAGAGAGGAACATTGAGAGGAACATTGATCTGCTCCTGTTTGTGCCCTGACCAGGGATTGAACCAACAACCTCTGTGCTTCAGGGCAGCGCTCTAACCAAATGAACTATCTGACCAGGGCAAATATCCCACGGCGGGATATAATCTTGTGTTTTTTTATTCCCAAATGATTAACCAGTCATGATATTTTATACTAGCCTGGAAAAGATATAAATTTACATGCATTAGAGAGAATAAATTTAATAAGTAGAATTTCTCTCATTTGATAAATCATTCTTATTTATATGAGGCAATTATACTTTTTCAGTTCAGTAAACAATGTATTGAGACTGTATCTCATGTGTTTTAATTGAATAGAATGCTTAAATTATTTTTTCTTTAAAATGTTTATCGTCCCTGGTTGGTTGGCTCAGTGGTAGAGCATTGACCTGGCGTGTCAATGTCCTGGGTTCAATTCCCGGTCAGGGCAAACAGGAGGGGCGCCTATCTGCTTCTCCACCCCTCCCACTCTCGGTTCTCTCTCTTTCTCTTGCTCTTCCTCTCCTGCAGCCATGGCTCTGTTGGAGCGAATAGACCCCGAGCTCTGAGGATGGCTCTGTGGCCTCGCCTTAGGCGCTTAAATAGCTAGGTTGCCTGAGCAACAGAGCAGCGGCCCCAGATGGGCAGACCATTGCCCCTGTAGGGGGCTTGCCAGGTGGATCCCAGTTGGGGCTCATGCAGCATTTTGTCTGTCTGCCTCTCACTTAATAAAAAAGAAAGAAAGAAAGAATAATAAATAAAAGAAAATCTTAGAGAATATATCTCCCACCTACCTAATCTAAGGGCCCATTTATCTTTCCAAAAAGTTATTTGTTTTCCCATAAGTGCCTTTTCCTTCCCACATTCTAAGAGGTCATTTGTTCTCCTAGAAGGGGCCTGTATCTCCCTATCCCCTACTAAGAGGGTAGATAAGCCCCAAATTCTAACCGCCTCCAGTCACATTTCTTTGTAAACTTCTGTGCTATGTATATAATTCAATATGTTTTTTTCTCTTGCTAATCTGTCTTTTGTTAGTTTAATTTGTAGGCCCCAAATCATTAACCCAAGAGGGTAGAGGAAAGTTATTTCTCTCTGGCAGAATACAGGCTTATGATGTTGAAACTGACTCTTAAATGATTCAGAGAGGGCGTGAGAGAGAGATAGCAAAGCAGATAGGCAAAGTGGTAACAGTCATTGAATTTGGATGAAAGGTATGAAGGAGTTCTTTGTATTCTCCTTGAAGCTTTTGTTTGAAATTAGTTCAAAATAAAATGATTTTTTGAAGAAAAGAACCAGTTTCTGCATCTATTGATCATCTCTACCTTTTAACTTTCTATTTTGTTCTACTTCCTAGTTCCACACCTTTTTATTTCACAACTCCCTATGAGTGGAAACAGGGAGGCTGTTTGAAAGACAGCTGCTTTTTCAGTTTAGGCAAATTATATCTCCATGTCTTCATTTCATCTTTGCAAGGATGATACCTTCAAACTTTGGTATATAAACTGAGATAAGCACATAGTAGGCACTTAATAAATGCTATTCCCTAATGCATATTAACTTGCTTATTTTACATAAGTGGCTTTTTCATACCTCTGAATTCTCCCAATAACCTTAGAAGCAATTATTTCCAGGCCCTAGTTGGGTAGCTTAGCTGGTCAGGACACACACAGGAAGCAACCAATAAATGTACAACTAAGTGGAACAGGTGAATGCTTCTCTCTCTCTCTCTCTCTCTCTCTCTCTCTCTCTCTCTCTCTCTTTTTCTCTTATCTCCCTCTCTCTGTGTCTCTGAAATCAATTTTAAAAAATCATGTTCTCTGCCCTATAGGTTAGGACATTTAATGAAGTTAAATGGCTTGGCTAAGACCACACAGTAGAAATGCAAAGATGAGAATTCAGGTTGTTTTAAGGCAAAATCTTGTGTTCTTTATTTTACACCAAAATTTAGTATCTCTCCTCAAGTGTTTTGTTTTGTTTTTTTGTAATCATGGTAAACTACACATGACAAAATTTACCATTCTAGCCATTTTAAGTACACAGTTTAGTGGCGTTGAGTGTATTCACATTGTCTCATCACCGCCATCCATCTCCAGAACTCTTCATCTTGCATAAGTGAAATTCTATACCCATTACACACTAACTCCACTTTTTTGTTTGAAAAAAAAAAGGTAATGTTTTTAAATCCTGTGTGTTGCTTTACCTCCACAGAGCTTGCAATGTTCAAAAAGATGAACAGGAAACTAACAAAAGAGCCTGACTAGGCGGTGGCACAGTGGATAGAGCGGAAGGACCTAGGTTCGAGACCCTGAGGTCGCCACTTGTCCCCACACCCCCAGTCCCTGACTATTATTCTTTCTATCTCTGTGAGTTTGACTAGTCTAGGCACCTCATATAAGTAGAAGATACGGTTTTTGTCCCTTTTGTAATGTCTTATTTAACTTAGCATAATGTTTTCAAGGTTTATCCTTTTCATAGCATGTGACCTACTCGAGTTCATCTGTGCCCATGACATTCACCTATGACCTTATGAGGCCTGTTTCCTTTCCTGGTTTATAAACTCCTTGAGGGCCACAACACTGCAACCTGCTTATTCTTGTGGCCACCCTCATAGCGTTTAGTTCCTAACACCGCTCAGTGAGCTCTTGTGGATAGACACGGGCCGCTCTAAAGTAGAAAATGGTCCTTTCCATACCTGTCTGTCCCAGTTTCCCTCCTGTTCTCAGCTCCCGGAGACCAGGAGATGGACAAGCACAATTGTTCTCGGTTCTGTTGCAACGGGAGCCAGATGTAACCTCAGAAATGTCCGCGCCTGGCAAACACAGCAGGCATGTGGATTGTAGGCATGTGGAGTTAGCTCCCCACTCTAAAAAATGTGCACGCAGTGTTCTTTGAAGAGAGGAAAAGGGCTTGTCTTTTGGTAAGTGTTTTGTATATTTTTTTGTTCTCTGAGAAAAATAAAAGTGACTCGTCACATGGTAATGAACTTTTCAGATGATTGGTCTCAATCTTTGATGTCTTCTGAGTGCACTGGAAATACATTTATTTTGCATGCTGTTTGATTATTACCTAATTCACGTAAACATTAAAGGCTAAAAGGAGGAGAAATTGAAATGTTTTCGGTCCGAGTCTTGGCTCTGCCGCCCCCCGTTGACTTTCAGAAGGTGAGACGGTCGGTCCCTTCTCACTAGCAGGCCCAGGCCTTCACCTCGATCAAGCCACAGAGTCTCAGAGGCCAGCCCGGCTGTAGAGCCCAGCAGGGAATGTGGGCAAGTCAGGAGCAGCCCCGGGAAATCGGAAGGTCTTCATCTCCTTGTCTGGTAAGAGCTGCTGCTGGATCACTCGCCGCCATTCCTGAAGCAGAACATCCACTGTGTGCCCCAAAGAAGAAGGGCCGTGTTCCAACCGGCCTCAGTCTACTTGGAGCCAGGGTGCCCAGAAGACCTGCAACGGAAGGGAATCACCCGAGTGTTTCTGAGCCGGGGCTGCCGGCACGCTTTGGAGAGATGGTATTAAATAACGTCTCGATCTGAAAAGGAAAGTTTTGGCATATACTAATTGATTTCCTGTTAGTGTGTCTGTAAAAATCCCGTTGGGGAATCTTTTTGAACATTGCAAGCTCTGTGGAGGTAAAGCAACACACAGGACTTAAAAACATTACCTTTATGAGCCTGACTAGGTGGTGGCACAGTGGATAGAGTGGAAGGACCCAGGTTCGAGACCCTGAGGTCACCAGCTTGAGCGTGGGCTCATCTGGTTTGAGCAAAAGCTCACCAGCTTAGACCCAAAGTCGCTGGCTCGAGCAAGGGGTTACTCAGTCTGCTGAAGGCCCGTGGTCAAGGCACATATGATAAAGCAATCAATGAATAACTAAGGTGTCGCAACAAAAAACTAATGATTGATGCCTCTCATCTCTCCGTTCCTGTCTGTCCCTGTCTATTCCTCTTTCTGACTCTCTCTCTCTGTCTCTGTTAAAAAAAAAAATTACCTTTATGAATGCAAAATCAAGCCGGCTTTTATTTTAGCCACCTACTTAAAACCTTAACCTCCTTGTGGTTGCTTTATGTAGTATTTAATATTTCTCATACTGAATTGGGTTTCTTGAAGCTCATTTTCAGTTTTCAAATCAAAACAGGAAATACAGAGAAGGGGCAGCTCTTTCGCATGCTCTTAGAATGTTGGTCATATCACAAGGTTTAGACTGAGGGGCATTCTCCGAAAATATGAGTTGGCATGCACTTTCGGTTGCCTACCCAAAAACCACTCCTCTCTTCCCTTCCAGCAGGGTCTGTCCCGTAGCAGAGGCTAAAAATACCGGACACTCTCTCCCACCCTCCTTGCAGGTAGGGCTGGCCATGTGCCCAGGTCTAGTCAATGAGCCTTTCAGCAGCACTTCTTCTAGAAAGATTTTCCAGCCTGATGAAAGGAAGCTATTCAAGCCTGGCCTGTGGTGGCACAGTGGATAGAATGTCAACCTGGAATGCTGAGGTCGCCGGTTCGAAAACCTGGGCTTGCCCGGTCAAGGCACTAACGACAAGCAAGCAATGAACTAAAGTGAAGCAACTATGAGTTGATACTTCTCGCTCCCCCCCTCCTCTTTCTGTAAAATAAATAAAATCTTAAAGAAAAAAATAAAAGAAGTGATCTAAGAACTTGCTTTCCCACCTCTTCCTTCCTGTCATTTCCTGGGCTCTGGGAGCCAGGAGGCCCACTGCAGCCGTTAAGCAGTAGACAAAAGTGAACGTGCCAAGGCTGGCAGCGAATGGGGATGGAAAGAGTAGCTTCCCGATGACACTGGTTAGCCTGGGACGCCCATCTGCCTCACCTCGTTAGGTAAGACCATACAGCTCCCTGTTTTTACTTGGAGATTATTATTCACAGCTGAAAGCAACTTGACTGCTCTAAGGAGGTTTTAAATACAGTGCAGGAGAAAACTATTTTCTGCCAAATATTTACTAATTTCCCCTCAGCTATTTAGAGGGCAGTTACTGAGCATAAACGTGAGGAAGTCCTTATGACATTGGAGTAAGTGGAGGCTCTCAGGATACAGGCCTGACAGGTGCCCTGGCGACACATTGGGTATTGCAGTGTCAGAAAGAGTTGTTCATCATGTATGAGAAAGACACGCCACAATGGTGAAGATAGGTATTGGTGGAAACTTTGGGCCAAATTTATTGACATGGTTATTAGAATGTAATCAGAAAATAATTGTTTTAAACTTTAAGGGCAAAGATAAGACTGCTGCCTGACCAGGTGGTGGTGCAGTAGATAAAGCATTGACCTGAGACACTGAGGGCCCAGGTCTGAAACCCTGAGGTCACTGGCTTGAGTGCAGAGTCACCGGCTTGAGTGTGGGATCATAGACATGACCCATGGTCAGTGGCTTGAAGCCTAAGGTTGCTGGCTTGAGCAAGGGGTCACTGGCTCAGTTGGAGCCCCCCCCCCATCAAGGCATATGAGAAGCAATCAATGAACAACTAAAAAGTGACACAACTATGAGTTGATGCTTCTCATCTCTCTCCCTTCCTGTCTGTCTCTTTCTCTCTCTCTTGCAGCATGTAAAAAAAAAAAGTTAATACTGCCAATCTTTATTAGTTAAGGTCTTTGCTAATGATTCTAATTCAAATGTGGCATTTATTTTGATTACAGTGAAGGTTTTAAATTGTCCTATTTGAAATGCCATGTGAGTCTTCCAGATTGAAAGTAGAATTCATAAGCAAAGCAGCTTTGAAAATCGTTTGGGTAATACCTTAATAGAACAGAAAAAGCCAAATTTAATGATAAAATAGTTATTCACAGGTAACTACAATATGAACAAAAACATTTTTGCTAGAAAACTGCATTAACGTTGCAGATTTACTGTAATTTATATGGAACTCACACATTTGGTTTACAGATTTAGAACACTATACTTAGCGATTGATGTCCATTTTTGCTTTCCCATTTATTTGCTAAGACACTTTTCTCAAAACATTACAATTTTATTGAAAAAATTAATATGAAACTACCTGTTAAAGTGTGTTAGTGGCCAAGTGCTCCCTCTTTTCCATCTGTCATTCATTTAGGCATAATCAGAGCTTATTAAATAGAATTAAGTATACCATATGTACCACACCAGTTGTTCTCAACTAGGATGATTGTGTCCCCCAGGGGACATTTGGCAATGTCTGGATACACTTTTGATTGTCACAATGGGGGAGGGATCAAGGTGCCACTAGCATCTAGTGGGTAGAGGCCAAGAATGCTACTAATCATCGCACAGTGCACAGGACAGCCCCCCAAAGCAATGATCCAGTGTAAAACGTCAGCAGCACCAGGACTGAGAAACTGGCCTACTACGCCAAGCACCTGGATATTTAGAATATAACACAAATTGGTTCTTTGTTCATTAGAATTCATAGAAAGAAAAGAATAGATCATTATCCTTTTAAAATCATCTCAACAGCTTCTCAGGGGAAGCTTGGCTTCTTATAAACTACAAAATATTAGGTTGAAGTCTAGGTTGTATGCATTGCTTTGTGTTAGGAATTTCTTCCTTTGGTGTTATAATATTTTCTTTCCTGCAAAGATGAAATCTAGATGGAGCTTTCCTTCCTGGAACTCGCTCTTTTAAAAAAATGTTTGCCTAACCAGGCGGTGGCGCAGTGGATAGAGCGTCAGACTGGGATGCGGAAGGTCCAGGTTCGAGACCCCGAGGTCGCCAGCTTAAGCGCGGGCTCATCTGGTTTGAGCAAAAGCTCACCAGCTTGAGCCCAAGGTTGCTGGCTCCAGCAAGGGGTTACTCGGTCTGCTGAAGGCCTGCGGTCAAGGCACATATGAGAAAGCAATCAATGAACAACTAAGGTGTTGCAACACACAACGAAAAACTAATGATTGATGCTTCTCATTTCTCCGTCCCTGTCTATCCCTCTCTCTGACTCTCTCTTTCTCTGTCTCTATAAAATAAATAAATAAAAACTTTTAATTAAAAAAAAATGTTTACCTGGGCTGTCTGGAGGCAAAGGGGTTCAGAAGATGGCTGTCTAAGGTGTGCCACTGTGACATGTTTGAGCTGAATGGAATCAAGACCCTGTGCGCTCAAGAGAAACTCATCTCTCCCTTAACTTAAATTGGGGCTTTACCCGTAATAAGCATTACCATCAAAAGTAACTTTTTTGACAAACTTCTCATTACCAAACATCCGGTCTTTCAACCTTCCTCCCCTTTCAAGTCGCAGGCACCCTACCTCATCCTTAGCACAGAATGTCATATGTACCTCATTTTCCCTTTCTGTCTTTGAACCTCTCATGTATGTGGGTTTCCCTATATGTTCATATGTAATTAAATTTGGTAATTTTTACTTGCTAATCTGTTTGTCTATTTGATTTTTAGTCCAGCCAGAAGAACCCAGAAGGATAGAAGAAAATTTGTTCCTACCCCAGTGGTGAATCTGAACTTTACTGACATTGCAAAGAGTCTCCCCAAGGTGTGGACTCTAGATGTGAGTTTGGTATAAATTACATAACCCTAAGAAAGTCACTTGAAAACTTTTTTGTGCCTTAATATTTTTTTGTCTGTAGAATAGACACTTTACCTAGCTTGTAGAGATAATATAAAAACATTTCAATTGGAAAGAAAGCCACCGTCCAAGTCTTAGAAGGTAAAGAGCACCATGTTCATGTTAACCTCTTTGTTAGTTGTAATTTAAATGTCTTTTTACTTATTTATTTATTTATTTATTTATTTATTTATTTATTTATTCTTAAGTGAAAAGCAGGGAGACAGAGTGACAGGCTCCCGCATGCGCCCCAACAGGATCCACCTGGCAAGCCCTCTACCAGGGTATGACCTGCCCATCTGGGGCCGCTGCTCCATTGCTCAGCAACCAAGCTAGTGCCTGAGGTGAGACCATGGAGCCATCCTCAATGCCTGGGGCCAACTTGCTCCAATAGAGGCATGGTTGCAGGAGGGGAAGAGAGATAGAAGGGAGAAGCAGCTGGTCGCTTTTCCTGTGTACTCTGACTGGGAATCAAACCCAACACATCCATATAATGGGCTTACGCTCTACCACTGAGCCAACCAGCCATTTCTTTCTAATTGAAAATTGGCAAACTTCATTTATGTCTTTTAAAGTCTGACTTGGAACACAGAGAAGAAAGTGTGCATTCTTTTTAAAGAGCTCTAAGGAATATTATTCTGCACTCTATGAGGCTGTTGTAACATGGCCTATAATTTGTCATGATAAGACATGACACATTACAATGTAGATTGATATAACTAGTTTAAAAAGCAACTCATCAGTATTTATTAACTAACTTCAAACATGTCCATGGCCTTTGAGGCATTAATTTCTTTTCTGGGAATTTATCCTAAAGTAATCATCCTAAATATGTACTAGGCTCCCTATAGTGAGGTGATCCTAAAAGTGAATTCCATTGAATAACTGGAAGCCACCTGACTGTCCAACAACTAAAATAGTGGAATGGATAAATTAAACTGACTAATCTACTCAGATTTATGTCCACTGAACAATATTAAATTTTCTTTTACAGAACACATGATAACATGGGAAAATATTTTTGTTAAAATATAGAACAGAATATGAAAGCTTTGTTCACTGCATGGTTATTATAGCTTAAAAAAAGAAATCAAGTAAAATCCTATAAACTAGTAGAATCAAAGCTGTGTACCCAGAAATTCCACTTCTAAGAGATAATCCTCGAGAAATGATTGACTAGAAGGAAATTAGTCACCATGCAAAAAAAGTAGAAACAGTCTTAATGGTTTGCAGTAAAAAAGTAGAAACAACTCAAATGTCCAACACCTCAAATATAGGAACCAGTCAAATTAATTATGATACATCTATGCAACACAAAAATGAAAAGCCAATAAAATTATGTAGAAACAAGTTTATTAATTTGACAGCATATTCAAAATATGCCTTTAAAGTGAAATGCAGGTTAAAAAGTGCATACATTAAAAATTCCTTAAAGGAATAGGATGAGGTAAGAATGTATATTTCCATAAATATATGTCTGAAAAGGTATTCTCTCCAAAGGTAGGTATTTCAATGGTGGGATTATATGTAAGTGTGAATTATCTATACAGGCGGTCCTCAGGTTACGAGGGTCTTGACATAAGACGTTTCAAATTCACAACGCTCACTCCCGTAAAAACTTTAAAAATTGAGACTTGAGTGTTTCAGCTTATGCCATTACGGCCTACATGGTGGACTAATTTGTTTGCATGCGGCAGAAGGATACTTAGTCAAGTGTCATGTGAGTGAGGGAGTTGGCACCCCCCAGTATGCTTACCTACACCATTTTTGGCTTAGTTGTGTTTTTATGTTCTAGATCAGGAGTCCCCAAACTACAGCCAGCGGCCGCATGTGGCCCCCTGAGGCCATTTATCTGGCCCCGCCGCACTTCCGGAAGGGGCACCTCTTTCATTGATGGTCAGTGAGAGGAGCACATTGACCATCTCATTAGCCAAAAGCAGGCCCATAGTTCCCATTGAAATACTGGTCAGGCACATGCGGGAGTCTGTCTGACTGTCTCTCCCCGTTTCCAGCTTCAGAAAAATACACACACACACACACACACACACACACACACAAAGAAATACTGGTCAGTTTGTTGATTTAAATTTACTTGTTCTTTATTTTAAATATTGTATTTGTTCCCGTTTTGTTTTTATACTTTAAAATAAGATATGTTCAGTGTGCATAGGGATTTGTTCATAGTTTTTTTTATAGTCCGGCCCTCCAACGATCTGAGGGACAGTGAACTGGCCCCCTGTGTAAAAAGTTTGGGGACCTCTGTTCTAGATTATGATTTTACAACTGTGTTAGGGTAGGTAAGTGACTTAGGCTTAGGGTGTGTTTCAACTCACACCGAAATTCGGATTACGCCACTGTCGTAGGAATGGAGCTGTCATAAACTGAGGACCCCTGTATTTAACAAGAGACAAAGGAAATACATCAAAATGATAGCAACGACTGCAGAATAGGATGATGGACCTATTTTCTTCTACATTTTATTTCCTCTGTTTTCCTATGTGGAAAATAATATAAACAGAACACTTTAAAATGGAGTCGGAGCTGCCATCCCAGAGGACTGTTCTGCACGTCTCACTCCTCAAGCTTTTGCAATGTTAAAACATTAGAGCAAGGCCCTGGCCGGTTGGCTCAGTGGTAGAGCGTCGGCCTGGCGTGCAGAAGTCACGGGTTCGATTCCCGGCCAGGGCACACAGGAGAAGCGCCCATCTGCTTCTCCACCCCTCCCCCTCTCCTTCCTCTCTGTCTCTCTCTTCCCCTCCCGCAGCCGAGGCTCCATTGGAGCCAAGATGGCCCGGGCGCTGGGGATGGCTCCTCGGCCTCTGCCCCAGGCGCTGGAGTGGCTCTGGTCGCAACAGAGCGACCCCCCGGAGGGGCAGAGCATCGCCCCCTGGTGGGCAGAGTGCCGCCCCCTGGTGGGCGTGCCGGGTGGATCCTGGTCGGGCGCATGCGGGAGTCTGTCTGACTGTCTCTCCCCGTTTCTGGCTTCAGAAAAATACAGAAAAAAAAACAAAAAACAAAACATTAGAGCAAAATAACCTTTCTGGAGACCTAAAGCAGCATTGTATCCCAAACAACTGTTTGCAAAGATAAAAGGAAAACAGATATCATGACTATAGGATAGAAAATTAAAGACATTGTTTAGAATTAGCATCACTATGTTAGTGAAGGGAGACAGATATTGCAACCCCAAAATATGCCTTTTAAAAAAATATTATTTTAGGTTATTATTTTCTTGACATTCTTTTATTATTATTATTATTGTTGTTGTTTATATTAGAGAGACAGAGAGAGGAAGGGAGAGAAAAAGGCATTCATTTGTTGTTTCACTTAGTTGTACATTCATGGGTCACTTCCTGTATGTGCCCTGACCGGGATCGAACCTGCAACCTTGCTGTTTCTGGATGGTGCTTTAACCCACTGAGAAACTGATCAGGGCTCAGGCTGATTATTTTTAAGAAATGAAAGACTCAGGGTATTCACAGCCACTGAACAGCCATCGCTGTCTGATGCCAGCATCACCTCTAACTCGCCGAGCACCAGCTGAAGGAGAAAGGGGTTAAGTACTGAGGTCTCCTTACCATGGCTCCTAGAAAGGTGAATGCCCACAAACCAACAGGTGGTGAACTGTGGAAAAAGATGCTGGCTACTGAAGCCACTCCCAAGAGTGCTTCTTCCATTGGAGGCGTGAAAAAATCTTGTGGCTACAGCCAGGGTACTGTGTCGCTTATTGAAATTTGACATTATCAGAAGTCCACTGAACTTCTGAGTCACAAACTACCCTTCCAGTGTGTGGTGCGAGAAATTGCTCAGGATTCGGAACAGATCTGGGCTTCCAGCGTGCAGCTATTGGTGCTTTGCAGGGACAGGTGAGGCCTGTGCAGTCGGCCTTTGTGGGGACACCAACCTGTGTGCTCTCCATGCCAAACGTGTAACCATTATGGCAAAGGACATCCAGCTAGCAGGCCACATAAAGTGGAGAATGTGCTTTATGTTCCTGAATTTTTATTGACATTTGTGTGACTTTCATTTGTGTGAATTTTTAAAAATATAAATATAATATAAATGGATTATTAGTCTAGCCAAAAGAACTTAGAAGGTAGGAGGAAGGAAAATTATTTGTTCTCTCCATTAGTTTATCTGTACCTATTGAAATTCCTTCCTTAACTTATTAACACCCATAGACATTCCTTCCTTCTATTCATGTCATCATTCCCCTTCTCTTTCTCACAAATATCCCTCACCTTCACCTCCTAATTGGAACACTGTTCAGGTTTCTGTCTGAATGAGAGCTTCCAGAAATTGTTGTGTTTTTTTTGTTTTGTTTTGTTTTGTTTTTTTGATCTGAAATAAACACTTGTTGCCTCTCACCTTGACATTTGTATTTTTAGTTGTCTTTCCTTTTTTTGCTCTGAAAGAACATCCACATATAAAGAGGTGACCCCTTAGAAGAAGGCACCAGGCACTGTCATCTTTAGAAGAAATCCCTTGCAAATCCCTTCCCTTCACTAAAACACTTGTCTTAGACAGACAGGCTAAATCCTGGTGTGGTATCAAGCAAGCCCAGAGAACACAGTGTATTCCCGCCCACTACATGTCCATCACAGGTCATCTGGGAGCTCCGCTCCTCACGGTGACTCAGAAGCCATTTCAAGCTTTGCCAGTTGCCACTTCTGTGGGAAAAGAGCTCTGGAGAGTCACACACCTGCAGCACAGTGCTCCGCTCCACAATTAGTCATGTGGTCCTAATCCAGCCCGAACGGGGCTGAGAGAGGAGGATATATTTAATGAATGGCACCTAATAACAGCCTCAAAATATAGTAACCAAATATTGAAAAAACTCAAGGGAGACATCGACAAATGCGTTATCCAAGTGGTTGTGCTTCTGGTACCTGCTCCTGGAGTTGGTAGCCAACTTGATCTTGTTAGATTCAAGAATTGTAGAAAGCTCACAGATATGTCACATGGAGACAAGAGATCACAAGGAAATAGGACAGTGCTCTTCATGAAGTGGAAAAGTAACGATGGATTTGTTGGTTGTGTATGGCCCCAAGAGGGTAGAGGAGCGTGCTTCACAGGCAGAGGCGGTAACCTGTAAATTTACTCAGGACACACTCAGCTGGGCTAAAACTAGCTTCCTTACTTCTCTAAGTTTCCTCTGATTGGCCTCACAAACTTCCATCTGTTAAGTAGAAGTGGGGGGAGGGGGACAAGATTGTGTCCAATTTATTAACCTCAGTTTAATCTGGTAATTTAAAATGTCTTGGTAGGTAAACAGTTTCTACTTGTATGACTCAGTTAAGGGCTCAACAGGTAAGAGTTCTGCCGCTCCCTCTGCTCCTCTCCGAGAAGGCATCTGGGTATTTGGGGGAGGGCTGTGGTTTCCTGACCTCATAGTGGCAAAGGACAGGTGTTAATCTCCCCAAAGAAAAGCAAGATCCAGACCTGCCCCCTTCTCTCCCTTGATTCCCAGCAGCACAGCTGACATACTTTCTGCCCTGTTACTTCGACCTAGAAGCAGGAGATCGGGACAATTGTGTCTTAATACCTCCCTCCCAGAATCCATTCCCTTTTTCTTTTCCCTACAGCTGAGTCCAGAAGTGGGAGAGTACTTTTCCCCTCTCTTCTTTCCAGCCTGGGGGGGGGGCTTCCTTTTATTCTGAACACAGGGCCTGTGTATTAAAAAGGAGGCTTTGTTATTTAGAAATCCCTTTCTCTAAAAATGCCTGGTATTTAGGTACATTGTCTTACTAAAAAGAGGTCAAGAAAATCAGCTTTGACTGATGACTGGCCCCTCTGCTCTGGGAAGCACCTGTCTGTCCTTTTCTTTCCAAGGACAATAAGCTTGATGACTCTGTCTCTGTCAGAAGGCTACCAGGAAATAGCATTTAAAGGGTAGAATCAAAATGCATTGGTTTCATTCTTATAAAATGTGTTCCCCAGAGAGGTGAAATTGGATGAAGTAAAGTAATGAGATTCATTTTCTGTGGTGTTTTGTGAGCTCCGTGTCTTTTCTTCATATGGGCACAATGTAATTTTCGAAACACAACCCTAATGCAACTATAGAATGTCACAGGTTTTATGTAACTCTGGTACAAAGGAGAATTCAAAGGACAGAAATTTATATGTTCAGAAAGGAAAAACATGCTGAAATAAGTTTGCTAAATGAGAAGCAAAATGGGAAGTAACCTTTGGGGCTATCACTTCCCTTGCACAGAATTCTTTTGCATCTCCACTGGACAAAAATCTCCAAGTTAACATGTCTGAGCATTAATTAAGCAACAGTTCTCCCCTGGAAAACTGAATAATCCTTGGGTGGGCCTCGTCCAACATGAAAAGGACAAGCACTCATCCTTTTGCTTTGTTTTCAAGTATCAGGTAATTTTTTAACATAATCAAACATTGCATCCATCCCACCCGTCTTAATAGACACACAACCCAGGCTGCTGAGAGCTGATGAAATGAAGAGCCAAGAGCGAATTTATAAAGAGCCCAGGGAAACACAGGAGGCGGGGTTAAAGCAAATCCAGGTTTCCGCCTTAGATTGGGTATGTTTAAAAACCTAAAATTAGCCTGACCTGTGGTGGCGCAGTGGATAAAGTGTTGACTTGGAATGCTGAGGTTGTCGGGTCAAAACCCTGGGCTTGCCTGGTCAAGGCACATATGGGAGTTGATGCTTCCTGGTCCTCCCCCTGTTCTCTCTATCTCTTTCCTCTCTCTCTCTCTCTCTCTCTCTCTCTCTCTCTCTCTCTCTTCAATAAAAATGGATAAATAAAATCTTAAAAAAAAAAAAGACTAAGTTTAAAAAAAAAAAACAAACCCTAAAATTATGATGTTGCTCCAAACCCACAGATTTTAGAGCTATTTTGTTTCTCACAAATTACCCATTCTTTAGGATCATAATCTCGATAGATTTAATTAGGTCTAAATGATTCCATTACTAAAGCAAATTAATCTGGTTAAACGAAACCATAGAGGCATGTGCTATTTTCCCGTCTCCATGGGTTACAGAGGTTACCGTAGCCCATGAAATGTGCGCTAGCCTATTAGGTTCCTGAAGTAACAAACACTATTTCATCGATAACGCATAGTCAGAGTTGGCTGAACTTTAAGGAATTTGGCACAGTTCACTTGGAAGCCGCTCTCCCACTGACAGTGGTTTTCAAAACAGGTCTGATTTTTAAAAACCTCATAACAGCTCATTTGTAATACCATCCTCCCTATTTAGATGGTTTGTGAAGTATCCCCTTGATTAGAGAAAAATAGAAGGAAACGAAAATTATAAAGGAACAAAGCCTGCTCTGACAAGCGGATTCCCCACGGAGCTGCATTTTCCAGGGAGAGAGTAAGATCATCTGATTAAAACGCTCAAATTTTTCTGAACCTTTCTGTTGAAATCTATGCTGTGTAACATGAGCATGTTTCCATATTAAGGTTATTCAGCTGTGGAAAACACCAGAACTCATGCAAAGCTTTGCCTTTTTAAAGCTGGAGGAATCTGAGACACTACATTGTTGGTGCAGAATGAGAAATCTAAACGTGTCGCTCACAGACCGCTTGGCTATTTTATTTTATTTTTTTGTGAGAAAGCAAAGGCAAACATTTTGGAAAGCGTTGTAACTCAAAAGCATGACCAAAGCTGAGAAATTTAAGTAACCGTGTCACAGAAACATGGGAACATCGATTCTGTTGGCTAATCCAAATAGATAATTAATCATGTTCCTGACATGTGGAATGCAGATTAGCCAGCTATTTGCAGAGACATTAGCAGGCAGGCGGAATGTCTTGAATACTGGAATTTGGACTGGCTTGGGTAGCCACTCAAATTCCAGTCAGTGATTCAGAGATCTATAGATTTATTTTTTTATTTTATTTATTCATTTTTAGAGAGGAGAGAGAGACAGAGAGAGAGAAGGGGGGAGGAGCTGGAAGCATCAACTCCCATATGTGCCTTGACCAGGCAAGCCCAGGGTTTCGAACCAGCGACCTCAGCATTTCCAGGTCGACGCTTTATCCACTGCGCCACCACAGGTCAGGCTATAGATTTCTTAGACCAGTAAAATTTCCGAATAATGTTGCAGACTAACATAGTATTAATGTCTTTATTTTTCCAGATAATAATATTGGGAGGGGGACCTCATCATTGCCAACATTTTATAAAAGGTACAGCTTCACAGATTCCTTTTTTGAGACTAGTTCATAATTGGATTTACCAGTAGAATTAGGGTCAAGATAACTTCAGGTAACCTAACTTCTTTTTCTTATTATCTTTTTATTTAAGTGAGAGGAAGGGAGATAGAAAAGCAGACTCCCACATGTGCTCCGACCAGGATCCACCTGGCAACCCCCATGTGGGGCTGATGCTTGGACCATCTGGGGCGGGTAATCTAACTTCTTTATCAAACCTTTCATTAGTGACTAACAGGTGCTTGAAATACCTGCTGCCACCCATGACTGATCAAAATGAATGCTCCTCCTGAGACAGGTGAGTGTCACAGGGTTAGACTTTGGCTTTCAGTCGGGGCTGGTTCTTGAGAGTTTTTCGTTAGGATCATGTTATCTGAAGGAGGATTTTCTTTTTAAATGGAGAAGAGATAGGAGGTTTAAACATTGATCACATTCTTACTGAGGCACATCTGCTTTCCTCTGCCCTGCCTGACCTTTAAACAAGAGTCAGCCCAAGTTCTGTTTGGGCTAGGCTCGGGGGCAAAATTTCTCAAACGTAAATCTTCGTAATTACAGGCTAAGAAGCTATCAAAAGTGCATGTGTCTGAGTTTTAGTGCTACAGGTTCTGAAGGGAGTCTGCGATGGCATCCCTGGAATCTCATCTTTCAGCAAGCATGACATGTGACTTTGCCATCATGGTCCGTGGACCTAATGCTGAGAAACATTATTCTGGGAACTATAAAGATGTAACCCTTCCAATTTTCATAATGTCACACTAGCAAACTCAGATCATCCTTCCTGCTGAACATAATGTATTAAACATCTTTTTTTTTAATAATTTTATTTTTAATGGGGCGACATCAATAAATCAGGATACATATATTCAAAGATGACAACTCCAGGTTATCTTGTCATTCAATTATGTTGCATACCCATCACCCAAAGTCAGATTGTCCTCTGTCACCTTCTATCTAGTTTTCTTTGTGCCCTTCCCCCTCCCCCTTTCCCTCTCCCTCTCCCATCTCCCCCCGTAATCACCACACTCTTATCAATGTCTCTTAGTTTCACTTTTATGTCCCACCTACGTATGGAATAATGCAGTTCCTGTTTTTTTCTGATTTACTTATTTCACTTCGTATAATGTTATCAAGATCCCACCATTTTGCTGTAAATGATCCGATGTCATCATTTCTTATGGCTGAGTAGTATTCCATAGTGTATATGTGCCACATCTTCTTTATCCAGTCATCTATTGATGGGCTTTTTGGTTGTTTCCATGTCCTGGCCACGGTGAACAATGCTGCAATGAACATGGGGCTGCATGTGTCTTTACGTATCAATTAAACATCTTTTTAAAAGCATCAATAGCTAACGAAGTACTGACAAATTACTGGGATGAGGTGCAGCAGAGGACGAGAACCCAGGGGGAACAAGCCTGGCACTCTGAACCGCTTTTGTGTTGGAGTCATTAGCTGATCATAAGGAAACAACCGACAGGGTGAGCTGTCTTTTTTAGCAACCTCATGGGATTAAGGGGACAAGAGTCACTGCTTGACCTGTGGTGGTGCAGTGGATAAAGCATTGGCCTGACCTGTGGTGGCGCAGTGGATAAAGCATCGACCTGGAAATGCTGAGGTCGCTGGTTCGAAACCCTGGGCTTGCCTGGTCAAGGCACATATGGGAGTTGATGCTTCCAGCTCCTCCCCCCTTCTCCCTCTCTGTCTCTCTCTCTCCCTCTCTCTCTCCTCTCTAAAAATGAATAAATAAAATAAAAAATAAAATAAATAATTAAAAAAAAAAAAAAAAGCATCGACCTGGAAATGCTGAGGTCGCCGGTTCAAAACCCTGGGCTTGCCTGGTCAAGGCACATATGGGAGTTGATGCTTCCAGCTCCTCCCCCCTTCTCTCTCTGTCTCTCCTCTCTCTCTTTCCCTCTGTCTCTCCCTCTCCTCTCTAAAATGAATAAAAAAAAAGGGGGACAAGAGTCAGATCAGGACCCGACAAGGGTGGAGACCTGGTAACCCGGTCCCTGTTCCACTTGCGCACACCCCTTAGAAGTGAGGGTGAACTGCAGATGGCTCCTTTAGAAAGTTTCCAGTCTTGAACACGGACCAAGGTGATCCTGGAAAAAACAAAACATCTTTTCTAGAGGAAGCTTGCATCAACCTACGCATCAAATTATTTCTCCAAATAATTTTTTCTATATAATGTCCAGCACACAAAGAGAACTAAGCCTTCATACGAGACAGAAAACCTTGAGCAAGGACCAGCAGGAAAAATAAACAACAGAACAGACTCAAAGAGACTCCAGAAACTGTGTAAATCTCCCTTGAAGGTGGGTGTGGTCAGATGACCAAGTTTGGACCAATGGGATGTCAACAGAATTGATGTGTATTCATCTCCCTAAAGATGAAAGTGGTTGCCCTGATGTTTCCCCCCACGGACTGGCAAATAGCAATGATTGGGACAGTCCCTTGGGCCCTAACAGGGAGGATGAGGAGGGCAGAGCTGCCCATCAGCCAAGGTTCCTGTATGTGCTGGTGGGACAGAGCTGCCCTGCAGGCCCTGGGCTACTGTGTAAGAGAGAAAGAAACTCCTATCATGTAGCAGCTATCAGACTTTGCGGTTCCTTTGCAACAACAGTTTTGCCTGTACTCTAGCGCATAGATGTGTTAGGGAGTAACACGAGGTCCGTTGGAAAGGTAGGAGTGAGGAGGAGGCAGTGTGAGCCTTCATAGCAAGTCAAGAGTGGGACCCAAGGGGCGGGGTAAGGTGAAGCAGTGCACGGGCTGGAAGGCGGTGCAGATGGTGGTGAAGGGGAAGCTGATGAAATGGCCTCAGTTGCCTCATTTGATGTTTATAATTCTGGGTCTCCAGGCATACCTTCACCAGAACTCAAACAGTCCCCTTCAACCAACATTTCAAAATGGAGCTTTCTTTCCCAGAGAGCCTTTTATTTTTGTTGTATTGCCTGTTCTGATTAATAACAGCACCCCTTCCCATATCACCCTTCACCCAGTTGTCCTCACTGGAAACGAGGGTCCCCGCTGATTCTTCATCACCACGCCCAATTCCTCATCAAGGTTGTCTCCTGCCACTCTTTTCGTTCATTTCTGTTCTCATTGCCAGTGCTTTGATTCGTGTCTCTGTTGTCTCTTAGCTCAAATGTTGCATCTTCTTTTCTAAGTGATATCTCTGTTTCTCCATTCTTCACATTGATCTCAGGGCTCAATGTTTCCAAAACACAAACTTGGCCATGCTACCTTGCCTGCTTTTATCCTTCTTTCAGTTTTTATAAGCCAGGGAATCCAGACTCAGTACAGATCTGGTCCCCTTTGAACCTGTCTCAAGCCCCTTGGGTGCTATGTGCCGCGAGCACACTGGGCCTTGGAAGTGTCCTCTCTGCTTGGAATGTCCTGATCCCCTCCTCGCTTAATGAACTTCTATTCGTCCTTCAAAACCTTTCCAAGATGAGTCATTGGAAATATTTCCCAGAACCCTCTAGCTTAGTTTTGTAAGCATCCCCACCTCAATATCTGATAAATGAATGAATGAATTGAAGCATTACGAACCGAATCCCAAGGAACATACCAGCAGAAGGACAGGAAAGTTCAGAAGTAGAGCATTTTACAACTGGAAAGGCAACTTACAGACTTTAAAGATCATCTAATTGTGTTTATGGATGAGGTTCAGAGAAGTTAAATGACTTTCTCAGGATTAGACAGCAGAACAGGGGGGAGACCTGGGTTTTCTGGTTCATTCTGTGGTTGAGTTTAAAGGTTTGGCCATTTCAGCTTGCAGACTAGGCGGCGGCACTTTGAGACCAGTAGGGAATGATTGAAATGTCAGTGTAACCTTGTCACAGAGATAATCATCTAAGTTGTGAGCTATTTTCCCAGAGGGATGGAAAGAGATTCTGTGTGCACACCAATGTGAGCACGGAGAGCCTGAGAGTATTTAGTCTGAGGGCTCAAAATGTTTTTGTTTCAAAGGCCAAGAAGCCTGTTCAGTTTGGCTTTTCAAAATCATGTGTTTGCATGCTTAGGACATCATATATACGAATATAAAGGAAACCAATACATTAAAAATGTGGTTATCAAGGTATTAAATATAAACATATCATATATATACTTTTTTAGAGAGAGAAAGGTCGGGTTGAAGGAGCAGGAATCATCAACTTGTAGCACTGTAGCAATTGCTTCTTATATGAGCCTTGATGGGGCAAGCCTGGGGTTTTGAACTAGCTACCTCAGCATTTCAGGTAGACGTTTTATCCACTGCACCACCACAGGTCAGGCTATATATACTTCTTTATTTGATCTATTAAATAACTAGATCTAGCAGCACTCTCCTATAATTTTTAAGTGGCAGTGTAAAAGATATTTCAAGATATCTACCACAACTGTCATGTGATATGAAAGTACTTGTGATTTCCATTGGTGATGAGGCACAGGGCCTGCTAACATGACTGTGGTTTGATGCTTATATTTTCAGATGAAGGAAACACTTCTGTTGGAGATCAGTGAAAATGAAGGGAAGTGTCTTTCAAGGTCACTGATCTCCTGAACCCCAGGTTGAGAATCTCTGGGTTAAGCCAATCTCTCCTCTTTACAAGGAAGGAATGTTTTTATCTGAAATATGTTGAAAGAATTCAAAGAAAACCATTGATGGAGTCTAGAGGTGGGCATTGCTCAACCCAGCACACTTCCCTCAAGGAGCTTGGGCTTAAAAATAAAGACTTGAAAAAGGGAAGTTGCCTTTAAATCATTTCTACTTTCTGCACAGTGTCCCTGGTCCCTAAATCCTGCTTGATGCAAAGAATAAAATCCAGCCCTGGCTGGGTAGCTCAGTTGTTTAGAGCATAATCCCAATATGCCAAAGTTGCAGGTTTGACTCCCCAATCAGGGCACATTCAAGAATTAACCATTAAGTCAGTGTTTCTCTCTCTCTCTCTCTCTCTCTCTCTCTCTCAAATCACTAAAAAATAAAAAATGAATAGAACCTACATTGATATCTCAGTAAATTATCCTGTATTGTACTGAGAACAAAAAGACATGATTATTTTTTGAATAAATGTCAACAATAGGAAGTAACTGTGCAGTATGTACAAATACCAAATAATATGGTGTATACTTGCAACTAACACAATGTTATATGCCAATCCTATCTCAAATCAAAAAGAGTAATGTTGGTTATGGGTTTGTGATACAAATTCACCTGAATTGCATTCTGGTGTTTTTGTTGGTTGGTTGGTTTGTTTTGTTTTGCTTTGACAGAGAGAAAGTCAGAGAGAGGGACAGATAGGGACAGACAGGAAGGGAGAGAGATGAGAAGCATCAATTTGTTGTAGCTCCTTAGTTCAGTGATTGCTTTCTCATATGTGCCTTGACCCAGGGGCTACAGCAGACTGAGTGACCCCTTCCTCAAGCCAGTGACCTTAGGCTCAAGCCAGCAACCTTGGGCTTTAAGCCAGTGATGATGGGGTCCTGTCTATGACCCCACATTCAAGCCAGTGACCCCATGCTGAAGCCGGCAAACCCGCACTCAAGCTGGCAACCTCAGGGTTTTGAACCTGGGTCCTCTGCATCCCAGTCCGATGCTCTATCCAGTGCACCACCACCTGGCCAGGTGCATTCTGGTTATTTTTAATTTAACTTTTTAAAAAATATACATTTTGGCCTGACCAGGCAGTGGTGCAGTGGATAGAGCATCGGACTGGGATGCAGAGGACCCAGATTCAAGACCCTGAGGTCGCCAGCTTGAGCACAGGCTCATCGGTTTGAGCAAGGCTCACCAGCTTGAGCCCAAGGTCGCTGGCTTGAGCAAGGGGTTACTCAGTCTGCTGTAGCCCCCCGGTCAAGGCACATAGGAGAAAGCAATCAATGAACAACTAAGGTGCCATAACAAAGAATTGATGCTTCTCATCTTTCTCCCTTCCTGTCTGTCTGTCCCTCTCTCTGACTCTCTCTGTTTCTGTCACAAAAAATAAAAAATAAAAATATATATACATTTTGTAAAGTATGGAGTGAGGCTCTAAAATATTTGGTGAACCAAATAATTGACTAAATATAGCTAAACAACTTATTGAATTTACATCTCTACCATTAAATTGCTTTTTAAATGCTTTAAGTACCTGCATAGTCAGTCTGTTACACAGACAAGCAGTTTCTTTTTTTTTATACACTAAATTTTTTTGTTAAGATTTTATTTATTCATTTTAGACACAGGTGAGAGAGAGAAGGGGGGAGGAGCAGGAAGCATCAATTCCCATATGTGCCTTGACCAGGCAAGCCCAGGGTTTTGAACTGGAGACCTCAGCGTTCCAGGTTGATAGAGACTTTATCTGCTGTGCCTCAACAGGTCAGGCAAGTGGTTTCTTTTTTTTAATTTACTTTAGGAAGAGAGAGAGATCTGTTGTTTCATTCATTGCTTGATTCTTATATGAGCCCTGACCAGGGATTGAGCCCACAACCTTGGCATATTAGGATGACGCTCTAATACTTGCAAAGAAATGCCAATCCAGACCGTAAAAAACTATGGCATAGATATTTTAAAACCTTTTCCATCTGTCAAAAAAGAACTTTAGTCATATAATTTTTTTTTTTAAATACCATGACATATGGTACTTTAGCTGTTAGGTCAAGATTCTGGATTTGTTGGAATTTTCAAAGAAAAGACTGATGTTTTCTGGTGACTTCATGTCACTTATGCTATACACTGAAAATATTTGTGTTCAATTTCTGAAAATCGTCATGGAAACGGTTGTTAAAACTGTTGAGCACATATGTGCAAACTGTATGACTCATCGCTAGTTTATGGAAGCACTGAGAGAAGCAGACAATGAATTTAATGAGCTTGTGTTCATTGCCAATGCTTGTTGGGTGAGCCACAAACAGTTTTACAAAGTTTTACTGGGCTATTAACTTCAATTCGAGATTGTCTTGAAACAAAAGGAATGCTTACCAAAAACTCATTAATAAAAAAATATATATCATGTGATTTACATGTTGTTTTTTCATGGATATCACACTGCATATGAACAAGATAAATTTAAAGCTCCACAGACAGGAAAAGCTTACTTGTGATTTAGCTTGACAGGTCAAGTACAAGAGTTTATGTTGAAATTGAAACTTTGCTTGATTTAAATCAATAATAATTACTTTTATATATATTTTTAAACATGAAACAATACGCAGAAGATTGTTATAGGCAGCATTAAGAAAATTGGCTGTCAAAACTGTAGGGAAACTTGAAGAATGCTTTGTTTGTATTGATAAATCTAGAATTGCTACTTAAATAGCACAATACCGCTTTCAATTTAACAGTAACAATACTGAGTTGACACAAATTAGTGAATTTACTTCACTTGTACAGATGTGCTTTTGAAAATGACATGTTTTGCTTCAAAGTCAAATCAATTCTTTGAAAAAATGAGTTTTATTCATATGGATGTAAATGTTAAAGGGAAATGATTTCTGGTACTCAATGCAGTTATGTGAAAATTTGTAGATATGTTGAAGCAACTTGGATATATATAAACTTACTTTCTTTCGACTGTAAATTTTATGAAATCTGAATACAGATTAAATGCTTTTCAAGAAAATGTAGCATCTGAAGATACACCATAAGGGTAAACACATATTGGATTTAAAGAATTATTAGGATAAAAAAAGAAAATCTAAAATATCTCAATTTTTTAAACATATTGAAAGACTTATACTTTGAATATACTGGGTAAAACAATACACATTATTAATATCATTTTCTCCAGTTTATTTTTACTTCTTTTTCTACTGTGGCTCTATTGGACAGTACTGCTGTAACATAGGAGTACTTATTTGAGAATATTTCAGTACGGCATTGAAAGAACAAGGAATTGCCTGACCTGCAGTGGCGCAGTGGATACGGGCATTGACCTGGAACGCTGAGGTCGCCAGTTCGAATTCCAGGCTTCCCCGGTCAAGGCACATCCGAGAAGCAGCTATGAGATGACACTTCCTGCTCCTCTCCAACCTCCCACTCTCTCCTCTCTCTAAAATATCAATAAATACAATCTTTAAAAATAAAAAAGAAAGAACATGGAATAATATTTTTATTATTTGATAAGTAATCTTACTCCCAAATTTTATATAATTTTCTTAACATTATTATGTCATAGAAAACCATGATGTATCTGAGACTTGGAGAAATTAACAGGTTTAGAACTTGTTTCTTTGGAGGAATAATGGGAGGTGAGTGAGAAAAGGAAGAATAAGGTCAGATCCTGAAAAGGCTTTAAGCCATACATAGCGTTTGATCTTAATTCTGTAGGCAATTGGCAGCCATTGGAGAGTTGTAGCAGGGGAGTTATATCATTAGAACTGTATTCTGGAGCGATAATTCTTGTAACCTTTGGGGCATGGATAGCAGGGGACCAGTTATCACTGTGCAAGATACAACAAATAAAGACCCAAATTTAGGTACTGGAAGATAGAGACTTGGGGAAATGACCAGATGGGTTTAAGAAAGATTTAGTGATCGATGGAGCAGGGGAAGTAAAGGGAAATAGTCAAGAATAAGTCTGAAAGAATAAGTCTGAGGTTTCTGATGTGGTCAGCTCAGTGGATGATGGTACAGTCTGGTTGTGGGGGTGTTGTTTGTTTGTTTGCTTGCTTTGGTTTTTAAAATTTGATTTTAGAGAGAGAGGTAAAAACATCGATTTGTTGTTCCACTTATTTATGTATTCATTGGTTGTTTCTTGTATGTGTCCTGTCCAGGGATTGAACCTGCAACCTTGGTGAATCAGATCGACGCTCTAACCAATTGAACCACCCGGCCAGAGTATAGAGTCTGTTTTTAATCACTATTTAATAATGTGTAAATATCTCAAGTTTGAGATTACATGAGAAAGAGCAAGATGAAAAAGCAGGTAAAGTGTTCAGCTTGACCATTTGACTTTGACTCTGTAGGGGCTGAATATTACCAACACAAAGATCCAAAGCTCAGGAGATGAACTGGGAGCCAGGGGTTGAGATTAAGGAATCTTCTGCATATGGATGGCTAAAATTGTAGGAGTAGATGAGATTACCTGGAGAAGGAAGCTTTCTACCTTGGCTACACCTTAAAATCACTTGAAGGGACTAAAATACCCCAATGCCCAGGCCATACCACTGGTCAATCAAATCAATGATGGGACCCAGGCATGATCATTTTTTAATTTTTACAGTAAGAGGAAGGGTGGGGGAGATGAGAGAGAGAAATATCAATTCGTTCCACTTGATTGCTCCTCCTACATGCCCTGACCAGAAGTCAAACCAGTGACCTCAGGGTCGAATGTCCTAAGGATTAAGCCAGTGAACCCGGATCGAGCTGGCAACCTCAGTGCTCTGGGACAACACTCTATCCGCTGTGCCACCAGCCAAGGGCAGGCATGATCCTTTATTAACGCTCCCTGGGTTATTCTGATAGGAAGCCAGTTTGAGAACTACTGCTAGGGAAGGCACGCCAAGATGGAACCCCATGGAAGCTCAACATTTAGAAAGAAAACAGAGAGAAGAACCTGGGAAGAAGTTTGTGAAGGAGCTGTCTAGTCGTCAAAGAAGTAGTGGGAAACAGAAGATAGTGATGTCATGGATACCATGGAAAGAATTTCAACATTGGTAAATAACAAAGAAAGACCAACTAATAAAAGAACCAAGAGCCTGACCAGGTGGTGGCACAGTGGATAGAGCATCGGCCTGGGATGCTGAGGACCCAGGTTCAAAACCCCAAGGTTGCAGGCTTGAGCACAGACTCATCTGGCTTGAGCATGGTGTCGCCAGCTTGATTGAGCACATGATCATAGGCATGACCTCATGGCTGCTGGCTTGAGCCCAGAGGTCACTACTTTGAAGCCCAAATTCACTGGCTTGAGCCCAAAGCCACTGACTTGAGCAAGGGGTCACTAGCTCTGCTATAGCCCCCTGGTCAAGGCACATATGAGAAAGCAAACAATGAACAACTAAGGTGCATCAATGAAGAATTGATGCTTCTCTTCTCTCTCCCTTCCTGTCTGTCTGTCCGTGTCCATCCCTCTCTCTCTCTCTCTCTCTCTCTGTCACTATAAAAAAGAAAAAAAAAGAAACCAAGAAAAGGTGAACAAAGATTGCCAATAGGGCCAATAGGATGAAAACCCAGTTACCTTGGAGGAAGGGTGTGTGTGTGTGTGTGTGTGTGTGTGTGTAGGCAAAAGACTAAATTGACCCAGGGAGTTTGCAGGAACAAAGGATGAGAACTTGAGGGATTGAGGAACTGATGACCAACTGTGGGGAGAGAGCAGAAATGAGGTGAGTGATAAAATGAGGAAGAAATAGAGTGGTCCTCAGACTGGAGGCCTTGATATGATCCCAGAACGGGCACTGCACACATATTCTGAGTGGCCCATGACTTTCCATGGAGCTGCCTCCTCCCCTGCCCTGCCCCTACTATCCAGAACGACTGGAGCTGAGATCAGAGAACTGCGATAGGGCATTGGCCAAGTCTCCCTCAGAGAACCCGAAACTCCACCTAAGCTGAGGCTGGCATTGTATTCGGGTGTCAAAGTTGTCAATGAAGGTGAGTGGTGACCTGCGGCATGGCAGTGAGTGGATGATGAATAATGCATTAACCTCTGGTTTTTTTACGGAGTCTTCGAGAAATGGGCTGAAAGTATCAAAAAAACAACCTTTCTGTTTTCCTCAACCGTATACTCTATTTTCTTATTTGAATTTACTGGGGTAACACTGGTTAATAACATTATACAGGTTTCAGGGGTGTAATTCTATAATAAATCATCTGTATACAGCATTGTGTGTTCACCACCCCAAGGCATGTGTCCTTCCATCACTATCTATCCCCTCTCTTCCCTCCTCTGCCTCCCCCACCCCCTCTCCCTCCTCTGCCTCCCCCACCCCCTCTCCCTCCTCTGCTCCTCTGCCTCCCCCACCCCCTCTCCCTCCTCTGCCTCCCCCACCCCCTCTCCCTCCTCTGCCTCCCCCACCCCCTCTCCCTCCTCTGCCTCCCCCACCCCCTCTCCCTCCTCTGCCTCCCCCACCCCCTCTCCCTCCTCTGCCTCCCCCACCCCCTCTCCCTCCTCTGCCTCCCCCACCCCCTCTCCCTCCTCTGCCTCCCCCACCCCCTCTCCCTCCTCTGCCTCCCCCACCCCCTCTCCCTCCTCTGCCTCCCCCACCCCCTCTCCCTCCTCTGCCTCCCCCACCCCCTCTCCCTCCTCTGCCTCCCCCACCCCCTCTCCCTCCTCTGCCTCCCCCACCCCCTCTCCCTCCTCTGCCTCCCCCACCCCCTCTGCCTCCTCTGCCTCCCCCACCCCCTCTGCCTCCTCTGCCTCCCCCACCCCCTCTCCCTCCTCTGCCTCCCCCACCCCCTCTCCCTCCTCTGCCTCCCCCACCCCCTCTCTCTCCTCTGCCTCCCCCACCCCCTCTCCCTCCTCTGCCTCCCCCACCCCCTCTGCCTCCTCTGCTCCTCTGCCTCCCCCACCCCCTCTCCCTCCTCTGCCGCCCCCACCCCCCTCTCCCTCCTCTGCCTCCCCCACCCCCTCTCCCTCCTCTGCCTCCCCCACCCCCTCTCCCTCCTCTGCCTCCCCCACCCCCTCTCCCTCCTCTGCCTCCCCCACCCCCTCTCTCTCCTCTGCCTCCCCCACCCCCTCTCCCTCCTCTGCCTCCCCCACCCCCTCTCTCTCTTCATCCTCTCCCAACCTCTCCCCCACCCCCTCTGCCTCCCCCACCCCCTCTCTCTCCTCTGCCTCCCCCACCCCCTCTCCCTCCTCTGCCTCCCCCACCCCCTCTCCCTCCTCTGCCTCCCCCACCCCCTCTCCCTCCTCTGCCTCCCCCACCCCCTCTCCCTCCTCTGCCTCCCCCACCCCCTCTCCCTCCTCTGCCTCCCCCACCCCCTCTCTCTCTTCATCCTCTCCCAACCTCTCCCCCACCCCCTCTGCCTCCCCCACCCCCTCTCCCTCCTCTGCCTCCCCCACCCCCTCTCCCTCCTCTGCCTCCCCCACCCCCTCTCCCTCCTCTGCCTCCCCCACCCCCTCTCCCTCCTCTGCCTCCCCCACCCCCTCTCCCTCCTCTGCCTCCCCCACCCCCTCTCCCTCCTCTGCCTCCCCCACCCCCTCTCCCTCCTCTGCCTCCCCCACCCCCTCTCCCTCCTCTGCCTCCCCCACCCCCTCTCTCTCCTCTGCCTCCCCCACCCTCTCTTCCCTCCTCTGCCTCCCCCACCCCCTCTCTCTCCTCTGCCTCCCCCACCCTCTCTTCCCTCCTCTGCCTCCCCCACCCCCTCTCCCTCCTCTGCCTCCCCCACCCCCTCTCCCTCCTCTGCCTCCCCCACCCCCTCTCCCTCCTCTGCTCCTCTGCCTCCCCCACCCCCTCTCCCTCCTCTGCCTCCCCCACCCCCTCTCCCTCCTCTGCCTCCCCCACCCCCTCTCCCTCCTCTGCCTCCCCCACCCCCTCTCTCTCCTCTGCCTCCCCCACCCCCTCTCTCTCCTCTTCCTCCCCCACCCTCTCCCCCACCCCCTCTGCCTCCCCCACCCCCTCTCCCTCCTCTGCCTCCCCCACCCCCTCTCTCTCCTCTGCCTCCCCCACCCTCTCTCCCTCCTCTGCCTCCCCCACCCCCTCTCCCTCCTCTGCCTCCCCCACCCCCTCTCCCTCCTCTGCCTCCCCCACCCCCTCTCCCTCCTCTGCCTCCCCCACCCCCTCTCCCTCCTCTGCCTCCCCCACCCCCTCTCCCTCCTCTGCCTCCCCCACCCCCTCTCTCTCCTCTGCCTCCCCCACCCTCTCTTCCCTCCTCTGCCTCCCCCACCCCCTCTCTCTCCTCTGCCTCCCCCACCCTCTCTTCCCTCCTCTGCCTCCCCCACCCCCTCTCTCTCCTCTGCCTCCCCCACCCCCTCTCTCTCCTCTGCCTCCCCCACCCCCTCTCTCTCCTCTGCCTCCCCCACCCCCTCTCCCTCCTCTGCCTCCCCCACCCCCTCTCCCTCCTCTGCCTCCCCCACCCCCTCTCCCTCCTCTGCCTCCCCCACCCCCTCTCCCTCCTCTGCTCCTCTGCCTCCCCCACCCCCTCTCCCTCCTCTGCCTCCCCCACCCCCTCTCCCTCCTCTGCCTCCCCCACCCCCTCTCCCTCCTCTGCCTCCCCCACCCCCTCTCTCTCCTCTGCCTCCCCCACCCCCTCTCTCTCCTCTTCCTCCCCCACCCTCTCCCCCACCCCCTCTGCCTCCCCCACCCCCTCTCCCTCCTCTGCCTCCCCCACCCCCTTTCCCTCAATCCCCATACTGTTGTGTGTGTCTATGAGTTTTTTTTCTTTGCTTACTCCCTTCACCTTTTTCACTCAGCCCTCACAAGCCCCTTCCCCTCTGACAGCTGTTAGTCTGTTCTCTGTTTGTATTGAGTCTGTTTCTATTTTGTTTGTTTTGTTCATGGAACTTGTCTTTCTCTGACAGGCTTAAGTCACTTAACATAATAATCCCCAGGTCCATCCATGCTGTCACAGAAGGTAAGATTTCCTTCTGTTTTACTGCTGAGTAAGTGTTTCCATTGTGTGAATGTGCCACAGCCTTTTATCCACTCATCTACTGATGGGCACTTGGGCTGCTTCCACATCTTGGCTATTGTCAATAATGCAGCAGTGAGCATAGGGGTGCAGATATTCTTTCAAATTACTATTTCAGATTTCTTTGAATTTATTCCCAGAAGTGGAATAGCTGGGTCATAAGGCAGTTCCATTTTTATTTTTTTCAGGTAACTCCATACTGCTTTCCGCAGCAGCTGCACCAATCTGCATTCCCACCAACAGTGCACGAGGGTAACCTTTTCTCCACATCCTCACCAGCACTTGTTTGTTGATTTATCTGTGATAGCCATTCTGACAAGTGTGAGGTGATATCACATTGTGGGATTTTTAAAAATTGATTTCAGAGAGAAAGGAAGAGAGAGAGAGAGAGACAGAAACATTGATCTGTTCCTGTATGTTCCCTGACTGGGAATCAAACCGGCAACCTTTGCGTATCAGGATGATGCGCCACCTGACTGAGCTCTCTGACCAGGGCTTTTTGTATTTCTCTGATGACTAGTGATGTTGAGCATCTTTATATGTCTATTGGCCATCTGTATGTCCTCTTTGGAGAAGTGTTTATTCAGGTCCTTTGCCCATAACTTAATTGGATTCTTTGTTTGTTTGATGTTGAGTTTTATAAGTTCTTTATCAATTTTGAATATTAACCCCTTATCAGATGTATCGATGAATATGTTCTCCCATTCAGTGGGTTTTCTTTTCATTTTGTTAATGGTTTTCCTTGCAAAAATTTTTTCGTTTGATGTAGTCCCATTCACTTATCTTTTTTCTCATTTCCCTTGCCCGAGGAGATATACCTGAAGAAAATAAATGTCTGAAATTTTACTGCCTATGTTTTCTTCTAGAATTTTTATAGTTTCATGTCTAATATTTGTCTGTAATCCATTTTGAGCATATTCCTGTGTATCATTTAAGAAAGTGGTTAGTTTCATTCTTTTTTGCACATATCTGTCCAGTTTCCCAAGAACCATTTCTTGAATAGGCTTTCTTTACCTTATTGTATGTTCTTGCCATATTTTGTCAAATATTAGTTAACCATATAGGCATGGGTTGATTTTTCGGCTCTCTATTCTGTTCTATTGATCTACAGGTCTGTCTTTTATGCAAGTACCATGCTGTTTTGCTTACTGTGACCTTGCAGCATAGTTTTATATCAGGTAGTGTCATTCCTCCAACTTTGTTTTTCTTTTTCATTATTGCTGGGGCTATGCGGGGTATTTTATGGTTCCATATAAGTTTTTTTAATATTTATTCTAGTTCTGTGAAATACTCTATTGTTATCTTGATAGGAATTGCATTAAATCTATAGATTGCTTTGGGTAATGTGGACATTTTAATGATGTTAATTTTTCCTATTTATGAGCACATACATATATATGCTTGCATTTATTTGTATCTTCTTCAATTTCTTTTTTGACTGTCTTATAATTTTCCAAGTATAGGTCTTTCATATCCTTGGTTAAATTTATTCCTGGGTATTTTATTCTTTTTGAAGCTATTTTTTTATTTACAGAGTCAGAGAGAGGAATAGATAGGGACAGACAGACAGGAACGAAGAGAGATGAGAAGCATCAATCATTAGTTTTTCCTTGTGACATCTTAGTTGTTCATTGATTGCTTTCTCATATGTGCCTTGACCATGGGCCTTCAGCAGACCAGGTAACCCCTTGCTCGAGCCAGCGACCTTGGGTCCAAGCTGGTGAGTTTTTGCTCAAACCAGATGAGCCCACGCTCAAGCCGGCAACCTCAGGGTCTTGAACCTGGGTCCTCCGCATCCCAGTCCGACGCTCTATCCACTGCACCACCACCTGGTCAGGCTCTTTTTGAAGGGGGTTGTTTTCTCTTTGTTTTCTTTTCTGATAGATCATTATTGGTGTATAAAAATGCTACCATAGCCTGACCAGGCAGTGGCACAGTGGGTAGAGCGTTGGACTGGGATGCAGAGGACCCAGGTTTGAAACCCTGAGGTTACCTGCATGAGCGCAGGCTCATCCGGCTTAAGTGTGGGCTCACTCGCTTGAGTAAGGGGTCATTGGCCTCAGTGTGGGATCATAGACATGACCCCATGGTCGCTAGCTTGAGCCTAAAGGTCACTGGCTTGAACAAGGGGTTACTAGCTCTGCTGTAGGTCCTCAGTCAAGGCACATATGAGAAAGCAATCATTGAACAACTGAGGAACTGCAAGGAAGAATTGATGCTTCCCATCTCTTTCCCTTCCTGTCTATCTGTCCTATCTGTCCCTCTCTCTGACTGTCTCTCTAAAAAACAATATGCTACCGATTTCTAGATACTTATTTTGTATTCTGCTACTTCATTAAATTCATTAATCAGGTCTAGTAGTTTGGTGAAGTCTATAGGATTCTCTATGTACAGTAGCATGTCATCTGCAAACAATGACAACTACTTCTTGCTTTCTAATTTGGATGCCTTTTATTTTTTCTTCTTGTCTGATTGCTGTGGCTAGGACTTCAAGACAAAAAAATCTCAAATAGACAATCTAACCTTATACTTAAGGAACTTGAAAAAGAACAACAAACAAAGGACAAAGTGAGTGGAAGAAAGGAAATAATAAAGGTCAGAGCAGAAATAAATGATATAGAGGCTAAAAACACAATACAAAAGATCAGTGGAACCAAGAGCTTGTTCTTTGAAAGGATAAACAAGATTGACAAACCTTTAACCAGAGTTGTCAAGAAAAAAAGAGAGAGGATCCAAATAAATAAAATCAGAAATGATAAAGGAGAAGTAACAGCTAACACCACAGAAATACAAAGCACTCTAAGAAAATATTATGAATGACTATATGCCAACAAATTGGACAGTCTGGATAAAATGGATGAATTCCTAGAAACATACAATCTTCCACAACTGAATCAGGTCAATCAGAGAATCTGAATAGACAGATTACAGATAGTGAAATTGAAGCAGTAATAAAAAACTCCCAACAAACAAAAGTTCTGGACTGGATGGCTCCACAGGTGAATTTTACCAAGCAGTCCAAGAAAACTAACACTTATTCTTTTCATACTATTCCAAAAAACTAAAGCGGAGGGAGACTCCCCATCTTATTTTATGAGGCCAGTATTATCTTAATTCCAAAACCAGATAAAGATACTACAAAGAAAGAAAACTAGAGACCAATATCTCTGATGAACATAGAGGCTAAAATCCTCAACAAAATATTAGCAAACTGGATCCAGTAATACATTTGCAGAAATCATACACCATGATCAAGTGGGATTTAGTCTGGGGATGCAAGGTTTGTAAAGTATTCGCAAATCAATGTGATACACCACTTAACAAAATGAAGGCTAAGCCTGACCTGGGGTGGCAAAGTGGATACAACATTGACCTGCAATGCTAAGGTCACTAGTTCGAAGCTTGGGCTTGCCTGGCCAAGGCAAATGTGATATATGTATATATAAATATATAGTTTAAAGTAAGAGCTATATCAACATGCATAAATTCACTTGCTTTGAAGAAGCTGCAGTGGGATCCAGGAACAGGAAAAAATACATATTTATTGTTTTGCCTTCACATGCCAAATATATATATGCTTCAGGGTGTCATTCCTGAAGCACAAGGACATTCTCTTATGTAACACAGTACACTGACCGAAGTCAAGGAATTTAACATTGCTACAAAGCTATTGTTTAACCATAGTCCTTGTTCCACTGTTGTTGACTGTCCCCATAATGTCTCCAGTGGCTAGTGGCTATATTTTTTCCTGGTCCAGGAGACAACCCAGAATCCCATGTTATGATTTAGTTTAATCTCCTTAGTTTCTTTGTATCTGAAACAGTTCCTCGGCTTTTTTTTCCCCCTATTTTTGTATCTTAACATTTTTTTAATTTAATTTTTAAAATTTTTATTTATTTATTCATTTTAGAGAGGAGAGAGAGAGAGACAGGGAGAGACAGAGAGGAGGAGCTGGAAGCATCAACTCCCATATGTGCCTTGACCAGGCAAGCCCAGGGTTTCGAACCGGCGACCTCAGCATTCCAGGTCGACGTTTTATCCACTGTGCCACCATAGGTCAGACCTCTTAACATTTTTTTAAAAAATAGGCCATTCATTTTGTGAAGTTCCCTTAGTCTGATTATGTCTGATGTTTCTTCATGATTAAGATCAGGTCGTGATTATTGATTATGTCTGATGTTTCTTCATGATTAGGATCAGGTCGTGCATTTTTTTTTTTTTTTTTTTTGGTGACAGAGACAGAGAGAGACAGAGAGAGGGACAGATAGGGACAGACAGGAAGGGATAGAGATTAGAAGCATCAATTCTTTGTTGTGACTTTTTAGTTTTTCATTGATTGCTTTCTCATATGTGCCTTGACCAGGGGGCTACAGCAGAGCATGTGACCCCTTGCTCAAGCCAGTGACCTTGGACTCAAGACAGTAACATTGGGCTTCAAGCCAGCAACCTTTGGGCTCAAGACAGTGACCATGATCCCACACTCAAGCCAGTGACCCCACGCTCAAGTTGGGGAGCCCGCGCTCAAACCAGCAACCTTGGGCTTCAGTCCAGTGACCTTGGGCTCAAGCCAGCGACCATGAGGTCATGTCTATGATCTCATGCTCAAGCCAGCGACCCTGTGCTCAACCTGGTGAGCCCACACTCAAACCAGATGAGCCCATGTTCAAGCTGGTGAGCCAGTGCTCAAGCTGGCGACCTTGGGGTTTGGAACCTGAGTCCTCTGTGTCCCAGTCTGATACTCTATTCACTGCGCCACCGCCTGGTCAGGCCAGGTTGTGCATTTTTGGCAAGAAGACCACAGAAAAGATGTTGAGTCCTTCTTAGAACATCATCTCAGGAGACACATAATGGCGGTTTGACTGGAGATCCTGCCAGTTAGACAGCAACCGAATGCTCTTTAGCTTTGCTTTTCCCACTTGGCAGGCATTCTTGCATTGCACTATGATTTTCTTGTTTGCACGACCATGTTAATATGAAGTCTCTCAATTGTTTTTGATTAATTGAAAATAGCCAAAGTGCAATAGCCTGGTGTTTTTTAAGGAAGCAAGTTTAAAATAACATGTGTTCATTTTCACTTATGGAGTTGTAATGGTAATACGTATACTCAGCTTGAAGCAAAATCTACTATCTATTTCATACAGAAATGAGAAAACTACATTTTTGGAAATAATTTGGAAAAACACAATTTAAGATAATTAATGGACAAATTTCTGATGCAGTGAACATATTCCTATTATTTGATTATTTTTAAGTGATACATAAAGCAAGCAACATCTCACCTAGCAATTAGAAGCATTCTCCCAAATGAACGTGTGTTTAAAATATCAATATTAATATATCCTTAAAGTGCAAGCCCCTTGTGATTAAAATGATGATATGCCCGGCAATGTACTATAAAACTAGAAGAACCCTATGGCTTAGTGGGGAGGCCTGAATTACCATCTGCGGTGTGGATCTGAACAGTAACTGCTACATAATGATTTTAGGCAGATTCTCAGAGACTGGAAGAGGGGAGTCATGGGACTGCTTGTGCCAAGAGGAGGAAGCTGAAAACCGAGCCAAAGAAGAGTTTAAAATAAGAGCTGTGTCAACATGCATAAATTCAGTTGCTTTGAAGATGCTGCAGTGGGATCCAGGAACAGGAGAAAAAATATTTATTGTTTTGCCTTCCCAAGCCAAGTGTAATCTCTCTTTTTCTTCTGCTCTTTCCTTAAAACAACAATTGTCTGCATGTAGAATGAGTGTGTTTTAAATGAACCATTCAGCGCTTTTTTTTCTGCTTTCCTTTCCCGTACTGAGTAGCACTGTAATAGATTAGAAATTCTCCTGACTTTGGAGTCAGACTGACCCATGCTCCAAGCCTTACTCGGTCATGGACTGGCGTGTGGCCTTGAGCAGGTCACTTGGCCTCAGTCTCTATGTTTTTAAACAGGGAATAAATTTTGCTGGGTTGGGAGGATTAGAAATGGCATATATAAAGAACTCACAGGACTTTATAAATATGGTGGCCCATAGTGGACATTCCCTAATGGAAGTAGGACATAAGGACAATGTAGTTTAAAGAAAAGAGTCCTAGCCTGGGGGCTGGGGCATCAGGCCCTGGTTGCTGAGCCTTCATTTCACCAACAAGTACCTGACCTTGGGATGCTCCCTCAGACTTTCTGGATTTCAGTTCCATTAAGGAAGGAGTGTTGGATGGAGACAAACACAGGTCAAGTTCAAGGGGCACTAGCATGTGCTGCCACTAATGTGATGTGGAAAGTTCTTCACTGGGCAGCCAGCCGCTGTGCTGTGGGTATGCAGGGGAACAAGTGAACGAGCGAGCAGCTCTGCCTGGGCCAAGGGCGGCACTGACCTGGGCCTCGAATGCACATGTGCAGACCTTTCCTCTGGAGAAAGAGGCGAGGACAGAGACCCAAGGGTCCGGCAGGTGAAAGGCATGATGCTGCCACACAGTGCGAAGTGGTGGCTCCCATCGAGCCCCACGGCCATCAGGTTCGTGACTACCTCTGGTGGACCCTCTGTGGGATTTGGGCATCTTTTAGCTCTATGGTATGGAAATGGCAACTGAAATGGGAGTTGTCCTCTAAATCCCCAGGGACACATCATCTGGACTGGGGCAAAGGACACTACCAATTAAGCATCGGTCTTAACTCAGCAATAAAAACTAATTCTTCCATGTGGGTTTCTCCATGCCAGGCACTGTTCTCAGTGCTATACTTCTGTTAAATTATTTAAGCCTCATGACAATTGTGTGAACGAGGTTATGCTACGTCCTTCACAGATGAAGAAACCTAGAAAGATTAGATCATTTGCCAAACTTTAACTGCAAACAAATGGAATAATCACGATCAGGATCCAGGCTGGCCAACAAAACCCAGATCCTAATCATTCTGGGAACTGCCTCTCTAGAGATTGCGGAAGAAAGGAGTCACTCTTATGAAAAATATGTATTTAGCATGAACAGTTGAGAAGTTAGTCACATCCTCAAGTATTAGATGTAGTAAAGGTTACATTCAGACAAGAAGCCAGGGCATTACTTTTTGGACCCAAACATTCTCTATTATTTGCTTTGGTAACAGTTTGGAGTGTGTCATTACTTGGGGCGTTTAGGTAATGCATTGCAACAATGAACCCTCCCTCCCCCATAATGCACCATTCTTTGCTAGAAATGAGAGGAACAAAGGAAGTGGAGTGGGCTGGACAGCATTTCACGTGGAGAAATGAGGGTTTTGTAAAGCATCTCAAGTGGATTTCTTCTTAAGAAAGGCTGGCCTGCTGTGTCTTCTTGGGGCTGAGTGGCAGGGCCTCAAACTTCCAATCTTTCCTCTAAGGCAGCTTTCTCAAACTGGCGGAACCCTCTGGGGGAGTGTGGACACACCAAGGGCACTGGGAGTCTGCGCGGTGAGGGGAGTGAGTGTCTGTAGGGTAACCGACCTATCATCCTTTTGTGTTCTACGTGCTAGTTCTAAAAGGGCCAGCGGGGACACAAGTGAGGATTATGACTGGCATTCGAGGTGCTGGCTTGAAATGTCTTGAGGAAAGCCTTTTTTTGTCGTTTACTTTTCTTAAATAATCCTTCAGAAAGTTCTACCAATGAACTCTTAAAGACCATGGGAATGGGCTGCCTGGCACCCTGGGGATCAGGAACAGGAGTCAGAGGATGGGGAACAGAGAGGGAAGTCAGAGAGGTTAGCTGTCACCCCCTCTCCCTTCCGCAACACCTGACCTCAGAGAACTTGGTCTCGGCCTGGGGTCCTTTGGGGTGCCCAGCATGCTCTTCTATTCCTCCATTCATTTCCAGACACATATTGAGAGCCTACAGTGTGCCAGGCACGGGGAGGGGAGGGCGCTGCTGAAAAGTCAGGACTCTGGAAGGAGCTAGAGTAAGCTGTGCCTTAGTAATCATGTCAGCACTCGCATCATTGTAGCCGCCTCTCATTTATCAGCTGTGTATCGTGTGTCTGATACTGCCCGCCGTGCTTATCGTGGAGTTATTCATGTAAGCCTCAAAGCAGCTCTGTGAGGCGGGTACTATTATTAGCTTCATTTTACAGAGGGGGGAAGGAGACAGAGAGAGGTTGATAGAGGTTGATGAATGTGTCCACTGTCACTGCAGCCAAGCCAGTAACCCCTTGCTCAAGCCAGTGACCTTGGGCTCAAGCCAGCAATCTTGGGCTTCAAGCCAGCAACATTTGGGCTCAAGCCAGAGACCATGGGGTTATGTCTGTGATCCTGTGCTCAAGCTGGTGAGCCTGCACTCAAGCTGGTGACCTTAGGGTTTCAAACCTGGGTCCTCAGCGTTCCGGGTTGATGCTGAATCCACTGCGCCATCACTGGTCAGGCCGAGGTCAGAACTTCATTCCTTTATATGGCTGAATACTATTCTGCTTACCCACTAATCTATTGATGGACATTTGGTCGTTTCTACCTTTTTTAAAAAGATAAATATATAGCCTGACCTGTGGTGGCGCAGTGGATAAAGCGTCAACCTGGAAACACTGAGGTTGCCGGTTCAAAACCCTGGCTTGCCCGGTCAAGGCACATATGGGAATTGATGCTTCCTGCTCCTCCCCCTTCTCTCTCTCTCTCTCTCTCTCTCTCTCTCTCTCTCTCTCCCTCTCTCCCCCCCCAAATAAATAAATATAATCAATAAAATATTTAAAAAAAGATAAATATATATTTTATTTTTTTAAACTTTATTTTTTTAAGATTTTATTTATTCATTGAGGGGCGGGAAGAGAGAGAAGGAGACGGTCACTTGTCCTGTATTCCCTGACTGGGAATCGAACCCAGGACTTCCACACACGGAGCTGACACTCTACCACGTTTCTGCCTTTTGATGATTGTATATAGTGTTGCTATAAACACTCGTGTACAAGTTTTTTTGTGAACAATCATTTTCCATTCTCTTGGGTATATGCCCTAGTGGAATTGCTGGATCATATGGTAACTCCATTTAACATTTTGAGGAACCTATATACTGTTTTTCATAGTGGCTGCACCAATTTATGTCCCCACCAGCAATGTACACAGGGTACCAATTTCTCCACGTCCTTGCCAACACTTGCTATTTCCTTGTTTTAACAATTTACTCATATTAGAGGCATTCACATGGGCGTGTAGTTGTGTCTATCACGGTTCACACTGCTTGTTGATTTGGCACTGGTACGCTTGGCTTTACGTTGGCATCTCCTGGCTTTTTATTTTTTTTTTATTGTTAACAAGTCCGATGCCCAGGCTGGGCCTTGTGGGCTGGGGCTCAGGCAGGCGGAGGTTCGAAAGCTCCCCAGGTGATCCAGTGTGCAGCTAAGTTGAGAAGCCTAGTGTCAAAGATCGCAGACACCTCTTTGTTATTCACTCTTCTTAATCAGATATTTAATGGTGCTTAACTAGTTGAATGAGGCCCACATTCATCTGCAAAATGGCCGGGGAGTCATGCAGATTTCTGTCAGCCATTCTAACCCTAGTAACTAAGGCCAGGGTTTTTTTTTTTCAGAAAGGAATTGATTTCATCACAGCTGCACACAGCAGGCAGAAGGGTGGAATGTCTCCGGGGCTCCCAAGCAGACTGGTGAAAAAGCAAGAAGCAAAACAGTGAATCAAAAGGTGACTGGCTTTGATGGCAGGGCAGCTGCTAAGGGCTGCCAGCTCCCTATCTCTCTTCCCAGGGACGGTTGGGGACAGCAGCACAGTGACTGGCCTCTGGGTTCTGGCAGCCTGGGGAGGTGTCCCTTTAGTGCCCCACTGCCACCACCACCTTCTCCTCTTTAATGGAGGGCCCCTTTCCATCTGGGCTTCCTTCTTCCATTGGTACTTACCTTTGCTAACTGGGCAGAACAGTGTGGCTCTCCCTCAGTTTACAAAAACTCTGTTGCAGATGTTCAAGTTGGCCTGACTTTTAATAAGCAGGTGGGTCCATGTGAATGTAAGTTTTGGATAAGAGCAATACCTGGCACTAAATAGCACTTTTGCTAATAGGGTCACCTATGGTTTTTCACCTTAAGTGTTGACTTCATCTTATTGTCACTATTGTCACTGCCCTCTAGTACACACTCCAGGAACACACCTGGACTGAAAGAGCAGGTTTTCTTCGTGCAGCAAGGGAGATCCCGCACCGTGGGGCACCGTCAGGTCCTTCTGACACCCTCTTGCATGACACCATGGGGCATCATGCAAGAGGGTGTCAGGAAGGACCATATATAGGGTTGGGCCCAGGTCAGGTGCTCTGGGGAGTGTTTAAGGAAGCCAAGTGTTACTCTGGAATGGGGGCAGGGGCAGTTCCGTGATCGGGTGTCTTAATAAACGTCCTCTGGAAGCAGGGTAGAGTAGACGAGGCTGTGGTGGGTAAAGAAGCAGCAGTCACTGCTTAGCCAGGATTGGGGATGTTTGGTGAATTTGTGGTTTGGACAAGGTTCACACATTCTGACATGATTATGGAGTGGCCCTGTTTCATTTTGTACCATCCTGGTCACAGAATGGGCTTATCTGATGGTGATGTTCTGGAGACTTGCTTATGTTCAACAGCAAAGTGCTTGGCTTGCTCTGGGACAGGAGGTGCTGCTTTTTTTCTTATTTTTCTTTCTTTTTATTTTTGTCTCAGGCCTCCCTTTTGGCCAAGAGCGGAGGAGTTTGGTCCAGAGACCATTAATCCATGATGTGCACATTTTTGCAATAGCCAAGCTTTCATTAATTAGGAGGTTGCATCTAGAATGCAGACTGTAGCAGGGTAAGTCTTGCCTGCTTTTCTTTGTTGTTGCAGGATTCTGGCAATTTCCAGAAACTGTAACATAAGCAATTCCCACAAAGAAAGGAATTATTCATCTTATAACAATCCTTGAAGCCAGGGGCCTCTATTATAAAACCTAGGCAATGAAACGTGCTCCAGAATCCAAATAGGTACTCCTAGCTCAGTGGGGGATTTAAAGAGGCGTCAAGCCCTTGATTACTGTCCATATCCTATCTTTAACAATCTTGCCAGGACTGTGTCATAGGTAGGTGACACATGCAATAAGAACATATTTACAATAACTTCTAAAGGTACCGCAACAATGTTGGTTCATATGGAGGCCCATGTATCTCTGGGCTTCTGCACATCATGAAGCATTTTTGTTAAACTCCACCTTTGTTATGGCTGGCTGTCTGATTAGTTCACGGCAAAGCAGCTCAAGGCTTTTCATCTCCCTTTGTTTTGCACCTTGCAGAAGCAAGGTGAGGCCCTAGCCTCAGCCTCTGCCTCCTGCACAGCAGGATACAAGTTGCTGAGCAGGACTGGTTACATAATTGACAGGCCCAACGCAAAACAAAGACACAGGGCTCCTGGTTCAAAAGTTAGTAAGTATAGCAAGACACCGAGAGCAGAGCGTTAAAACAACTGCAGGCTCTTCTGCGCCCTTGACATCGTGCCGCTGCACAGGTTACGGCCCACAGGTTCACCCTGCCGCGGAGAGACACACACAAGACCTGCGGCGCCTCACTGCGCCTGCAATGTGGCGGAGGAGGACGACAACCGGCGGGCCCAGTGACCTAACTCCGGGGGAATGGCGAGAGCTGGAGAACATCCCGGGAAGAAAGCAGGAGTTACAGTCCGAAGTATAGAGACTGGAAACCGAGAGGGCACAGCTAGCAGACGCATTGAGACCCTGGCAAGCAGGGCAGGAAGGAAAACGTGCAGAGCAGGCAACAGGTGGCCGTGCGTAGGAAGAAATGAATGCAGGCGTTGAAAAGGGGATCCAGTTCTTCACAGGGCCGTGTGTTGAAGAACACCTGTGAAGACATTGGGCAGCTCTTGTAGTAAGGTGAAGGACTCAGTAAAACAGCACTAGGGCCTGCTTGTAGAAGAGATGAGCTTACTATCCAGGTTCTGCTGTTTGTGAAGCTATGCGACTTCACTGATCTAAAATGTTTCCAGCCAGTACAGCAATTCACGTGGCGCTGCGGCGCGCCAAGGGAGGCACAAAAGACTGAGGGAAGGATGGAGGCATTTGCCCGGTGATGTTGTCAGTACAGTATCATAAGGGAGGGCTTGAACGCGCAGCCACTGATGGCCTTTCCTTCACCACATTTTGTTGAACACCAGACATACCCCAAAGGCAAAGACAAGCGCAGAGCGGAAAGGCTCACTGCCAGGGAGAGAGGCACCAGCGATGGGGGCGTAGCTCTAGAATCTGCAATTTCCCAGATCAGCATTACCATAACAACGGTATCCCCTCGCTTCTTCCACATCCCCATTTTGCATGAAAATGTAGGTAAACTTAAAGGCCGAAGAGCTGTCTATTCGGTCCTGAAATGCAAAGCTGCCCTTGCTAAAATGAGGATGATAATCATAATTTTAATGGGTTTAACTGTAGCGTTTGAAGAGTTAAGAAAAGGGCGGCAGTGCAGTACTTTTAGACTACAGGGTGGATCGTAGCATTTCATTTTCTTGACTTGGCCGGGAAATAAGGGGGCCTTGGGTGGGGGGCTGGGCTTGGGCGAAGTGCAGGGGGTGGGCCCCCCGGAAGTCGTGCTGCGCTGTTTGAACCTAAGGTGACCTAACGGATGGCGGGAGCGCCCGCCCGATCCTGGGCGCGGGGAGCGGCCATTGGTGACGCACGCCGGGGAGCCGGGCGCCCACGTTTCCACCATTGCCTTCGCGAGGCGTCACCCCCGGCGCTCGCTCTAAGTTCGGGGCTGCGGGCGTCCGCCTTCCTCCCTCCCGGAGGCGGGCCGACCCCGCCCCTGCGCCCCGGGTGGCTCCCGGCGGCCCCTCCCACCTCCTGCCCTCGGCCTCCCCGGCGCGGCGCAGTCCCCGCGGCCGCAGGCTGACCCGCCGAGCGGTCCCCAGTTCCCCGCGGCCGCCTCCCCAGGCATGGCCCAGGGCCTCGCCTCACTATGGCAGCAGCACGGCACAGCACGCTCGACTTCATGCTCGGCGCCAAAGGTGAGGACACGCGGCCGCCACCTGCCCGGCCGCCCCCGCCGCCCGGAGGGCTCGGGCCGCGCGAGGCGCACGCCGCGGCCGAACAATGAGCGCCGCGGGACCATGTGCAGCGGCGGCCGGCGGAGGCCGCGCTCCGGCTCGCGCCGCGCTCGGTCCTGGCCGCAGCGCGGGGCTCAGAGGGGCCGCGCCGGGGCTCCCCTCCCAGCCGAGCCGTCCCCCGGGGCCGCGTCGCCCCCCGGCCCCCAGGCGGGACCCCGATAGGGCGGCGGCGGAGCGAGGCGTGGACGGTGCGGGGCCGCCCGCGTGACCTTTTCCTGTTTCGGGTGGCGGGTAAATCCCCCCCGGGGATGGGGTCTCCCCTAGCGGGAGCTCGGGCTGAAGATGGACCGCACCGCGCTTGTAGGATTTTTAGGCGACTGCGTAGGAGATGGATCCCCTGGAAAGGGACCAGGGACGGGAAAAGGAAACGATTATTATTATTGGAGGGGGGAGGTGAGGTCTGGGCGCGGGAGCCCGAAGTCCCCGAATCGGGGAGGCTCAGAACACAGAGGTGACCAGAGCAGAGGGCTGGGGAAGTCTGTGGGAACGGTAAGGGGGAGGGGTGTTTTGCAGGCTTTTCTCTGGGTGCTTCTAACAGAGGGGGAGGGGGAGGACTGCGGGTCTTGTGTTCTGGTGGCTTTGAAACCTTGGAGAGCTGTAGACTTGAATCTGCGCCTTCCGCGCGTTCCACTTGGAGCATTTCATCCATATCCTGCTTTTTCAATGCTTTCCTTGAATTGGATGGATCAACCATTTTTGTAACCATTAAAACGTTTTTTTCCACTTTCTCTTCCCGTTTGTTGAACTTCTGAGTACTTTGCTTTTTTCTCCCCCAAACTTGAAGGATCTCCGAAGGCACAAGACTTAAAAAAAATATATTGACTGAGGACTGGAGCAAGATCCGGGTCTGTGCCCTGTCCTTCGTGATTGGCTCTGCATGTGTCTTTGGCCTTGTTTCTCAGCCCGAGTCTCATCTTCCCCGTGGTAGAGAGAGAAAAAAAAAAAAAAAAAAAAAGAGGGGGGGGGAGAACAGCGCACTCGAAATAGGGCTTTTAATGTTAAAGGAGTTCCCGTAAAACACTACAGGGTTGTTAAGTAATGCCATTGTATTTGGGTGGTCAGGAAGTGCCTTGGAGAAAACAAAGCATTTTTTAGTTCCCACATTTCTTAGGTGAGGATGGAGGGAGAGGAGACTGCTGGGCAGCATCCGGACATAAAATGGTGATTGGGGCCTGCAGCTGGAGGCTTGTGTGATGGCTTAAGTTTTTTGAATAATTGCCCTGCTAGCTAAAGCTAGTAGTGGTGAGTGGAGGTTCTAGCATGCTCGATTTAGAGGTGAGGGTGAGTGAGGCTTGACGAAGGAGTAGTGGTTCAAGGTCACCTAGCAGCTAAGAGGAGAGTCTAGGAAATGACCCAGGTGGTAAGCACCTGTGAGCACTCACCTGTACTTAGCATGAGTTTCTAGGCTGTAAGGAGGGTAGTCTCTGGATGAGGCCCGGAGATTCTGGCACTTGACTCGGTTTGAATGCCCTGTTTGAAGCCTCAAACGGCTTTCAGCTTCATTCAGCCTCGTAAGTGAAATGATGGCTGCTTCTGTGTTCCGTTGTAGAAGGGGAGGGAGGCCTTCACATAGCTGTATGAAGAAAAAGGGAGAACGTGAACACTTCGGGCCGACACTGGCCAGAGAGGGAGTGAGAACCATGAACGTGCATTTTGGAAGGGAATAGGAAAAATTGGCAGGCTCAGAGTTTGGCAAGGTGTGGGAGTAACATCTCAATAATTTAGTTGTGCAAAGAGAAAGAAAAGTAAAAGAAGATCAAGGAGTATTCCCAACCAATTATCTTAATTCTTAATTCCCAGCCTGTTAATCTTAAAAGTGAGAAAGTTTTGATGGCAAGGTGAAGAACATTCTAGAAAGAAATGATACTAAGAAGGGGGATGTTTGTGCACAAGAGATGTTTTGGGAGTAAGGGAAGTCTGATTCTTATTGTATTCCCATCATCAGTTGATATGGGGGGAGGCATGTTACCCTCCCTTGTCAGTAGGTATCCACGCTTGTAAAATAAGGGGTCTGGTTAGAGTAGCGTCTTGTAAGAGTTCTTTTGGTTTTCATTAAGGGGCACTTGGTGAGAGATCTACCACCTGTGAGGTCTCCAAAAAGCATTTATTTTAATTGATAATAATGAGTCAGAAAACACTATACTTGGCATTAGTATTGGATATGACTCAAGGGTGAGTCAAAGGCCCGTGGAGCCTGGATTCATGTTCTTTTTTCCATTTGTCAGTACTTTTTCCTAATGCTGCAGTTTTGTGATGTGATTTTAATGGAATTAAGCTCAAGACATTCAGTTATGTTACTATGATTCCATATAACTTGGTTACCAATCAATGCAAGCCAGCCACTGGGCCGCTAAAGGCAATTTTAAGTTGGGCCTTGTGGTGCCTGTTTAGTGCTGGCTGATGAGGTAACTCGGGAGATTATAATGTTTGCTACAAAAAATCCTCATTTTTGGTCATCTTGTAACTGAAGTATTGGAATCTGAGGACTCTCGAGCCCGGAACATATTTTGCTATTTCTGTACCTGAGAGGCTAACAAGAATGAACATGTCCCATGTTTGTGTGGTTTCAGCATCTCTGGGCTGGTGGAGGACACGGTTTGTTTCTAGTTGTGTATGCTCCCAGGAAGCCAGCCAGCCAGCGTGCAGGCAGGGCAAGGAGGGGTGAGGTACCTGAGGCCTCAGTTTGCCCTGTTAGAGGAGTCTCTGGCTGGCCAGTTAGTCCTGGAAAGGTCTAGCAATCCCTTTGATGTTTCTTTCTTCCCCTGGGCTGGTAGCATCTTTGAAGGCGCTTTTCCAGGGTCTGTATCCTGGAAACAGTTCCGGGAACATCATAGATGTCTGATAAGTGCTGGTTACGTGGACCCGATTGATGTTAGGGTAAAGGTGGAAAGCTAGTTCAAGTCCACTGGAGGAAAACAAGGCATGCATTTATTTACCTTCAGAATTGAGGGTGGGTCCTGAGGGGGGAAGCCTGGCTGATGCTGTTATGTTTGTCTTTTGGACCACTGTTCTGTACTTTATATAGTAGGGGAGGAAAGTGACTGTGTCATTCAAAGTCATGAATTAGTTTCTTAATAAAAGTCTTGTTTGTAATAAGTTAAGAACAGCCCTGGCCGGATAGCTCAGTTGGTTATACCTTTGTCCAGAAGCACAGAGGCTGCCGGTTTGATCCCCGGCTGGAGCACATGCAGGAGCAGACCAATGGCTCTGTGTCTGTCTGTCCATCTAGTCTGTCTGTCTGTCTCTCTCCGCCTCCCTTCTTCCTTCCCCCCTTTTCTTCCTTCCTCCCTTCCTCCCTCTCTAAAAATCAATAAAATAAACATAAAAATCTTCTTGTGCCTTTGCCTCTCATTAGGGAAGCCTGTGGAGCTCTTTTCGGAATAAGGATTTTAAATGTATAAAGTAACCTAATTATTTAAATGCAGCTTTCAAATTGAAAAATATATATCTGTGGCACAGTAGTACTACATGCTTCTTTAGTAACACATTAAATAACATGAACTAGCAGCGGGCCTACTAACTGCCATGAGTTCAAAGTAGAGTGGAGGAAATCTGTAGAAAAGCTGTGACATGATAAGAGCTGGGGTGTCCTTGGTGACCATGGCCAGGTACAGCTGATGATGTGTGGTTACGGTTACACAAGTGTAGCTGAAGAAAGTACTCAGTTTCAATCAATAAAAATTAGGATGTGTATCTTTCCCATCCAACTTCCCAGACTCCATAAATGGTATCCACTGGTCCCTTGGGAGTCCCTGGACCCCGAGGGTCAGAGACCAGGCTTTAGGGAGCAAACTGAGAAACTGCCATTTCTGTATATTCTTTTTTAGGAAGAGGTTTCCACTCAAGGCCAGAGCTGTAGGCAGATGTCCCTGGTTCTTCAAAGCAACTCTTTGAGAACGTAAAAGCCGATACTTATTAAATGCCTCCTTGTCTAGGCATTGAGGTACACGTTAATGTATGTAATCTTCACAGCAGCCTTTCAGTAGGTCCTGTTATCCCCATTTTAATATGAGTAAATAGGCCTATTGATGTTTTCACCTTATTGGCAGGGTGGGTAGCTGGGACTCAAAGCCATGTCTGTTTGATTCCAAAGCCTTTTGGTCAGTCAACAGCTGCGAAGCTGCAGTTTGAGGCAGTGGTTATCAGCGGTCCTGTCCCCCTCTTCACCCACCCCAGGGGCATTTAGTGGTATCTGGAGACATTTTTGGTTGTCAGAACTAGGAAGATTCTACCATCATCTAGTAGACCAAGGAGGCTGCTAAACATTGTACAGTGTACAGGACACCCCCTCACCCCCAGCACACACACTGACAACCCCAAACATCCAGAATGCTGGAGTACAGAAACTGTGCTGTAAGTTCCTTCTTTTTTTTTAAAGATTTTAGTTTTTTTATTTTGGGGGGGGGGGCAAGGAAGGAGTGGGAAGCTTCAACTCATAGTAGTTGCTTCTTGTATGTGCCTTGACTGGCAAGCCTGGAGTTTCGAACCGGCGACCTCTGCATTCCAGGTGGATGCTTTATCCCCTGTGCCACCACCACAGGCCAGGCGCGGCTTAAATTCTAACTAGGGTGTTGTAGTGAATGAGATACTAGACTATCGGGAAAATTTCCCTTCTTCCTTTTGGAGGTCCCTATTAGGCACAAATTGACAGGCCCGGAGGGAGCATTCCCCTCCAAGGTTTGCAGCCGGGTTGGTTAGGAGCAGATGGCCGCCACTTCCTACCCTACTGAGTCTGTGGTTTCAGGTGACCCTCCCTTATTTCCTGAACCTTCAGCCCATCCGCCAGCCTCCCATTCTCCTGTGTATTTGTTTAGCTGCTTTCTGGTGGAAGCATATTACCTTCTGCTGTTTTAAATAGCTATAACTAGAAGTTAAAACCTCAACAGTCCAATTTTAAGTGCAACAAGTGTTTTTGTTATTCAAGAGTATATTCTCAGCACTGTCGTTATCCCTAGTCCACCATTGTGATAAGCACCACGCCCCTCCTCCCCAGCCACGCCCCTCCTCCAGCCACGCCCCTCCTTCCCACTTCCCAGTGAAGCTGAGGGGGGTGGGGGGCATGACCGGAGGGGGAGAATGTCTGCTGGGGCCTCACTAAGACTGAATCACAGTCCTGGGAGGGGACAGAGTTCCTTGAATTTGCCGTTTTAGCCATATTTCTCCCAGTAATTCTGCTGCTGATTAAGCACGGGAACTACTATAAAAAGATCCTCATTTAAAAACAAAAACCCCTTGTATTAGAAGCCTTTGGGGCACTCCCCCACAACCCCAGGCAGCCAGTCCTGAAGCCCCAGACACCCCCTCAGATTCCATTTTCGAGCCCACTTTTCCCGGTATCCATTTTAGATCCCTCCTGAGCGTCCTCCTTGTCCTCTGGATAAAGTCAAACTCCTTATCAGCATTTACAAGGGCTACCGCTACCCAGTTGTCCGCTCCCTGAACACACTGCGGTCTCCCGTGCCTTGTGCTTCCCGGTAGCCTGGACTCCAAACTGAAGAGCTTTGGGGAAGCATTAAAAAAGAAAACCTCGGTTACTTCTTTAATTTTAATTTTTAATTGAATTTATTGGGGGTGATATTGGTTAGTAAAATTATACAGGGTGCAGGTGCACAGTTCTACAACACATCGTCTGTGTATTGCATTGTGTGTCCCCCCCAGTCCAGTCTCCCTCTGTCACCCTCTGTTCACCCTCTACCCTCCTCCACCCCCACCCCCTCTCCCTCCTGCCATCTCCACACTCGTGTGTGTAAGTTTCTTTTTTCTTTGCTCACTCCCTTCACCTTCTTCGCCCAGCCCCACCACCCCCCTCACTTCTGACAGCTGTCAGTCTCTATCTGTGAGCTCTCTAGGAGTCTGTTTCTATTGTTTGTGAGTTTATTGTGTTCATTAGATTTCACATAGGAGTAAAATCACACGGTACTTGCCTTTCTCTGACTGGCTTATTTCTCTTAGTATAATGCTCTGCAGGTCCATCCATGCTGCCACAAAGGTTAAGATTGCCTTTTAGCTGAGGTACATTTACACAATGGAATACTACTCAGCCATAAAAAGGGGCATTTTAAAAAAATATTTTATTTATTGATTTTTTTTTAGAGAGAGAGGAGTGAGAGAGAGAGATATATATAGAGAGAGAGAGAAGGGGGAGGAGCAGGAAGCATCAACTCCCATATGTGCCTTGACCAGGCAAGCCCAAGGTTTCGAACCGGCGACCTCAGTGTTCCAGGTCGACGCTTTATCCCACTGTGCCACCACAGGTCAGGCCAAAAGGGGCATTTTTGACCTTTAGGTATTCTCTGCTATCTTAATTGTGTTTGAACATGTCACGTGGACTGCTCGGGGGAGGTCCTCATTGGAGGCTGCCTCCCTTTGGCATGCTCTTTGCATTTGTTTAAAAAATTATATTCTCCAACTCTGCATTAGATTCTTCTTTTTTCTTTAAGTGAAAGGAGGAGGAGATAGTGAGACAGACTCCTGCATACACCCCGACCAGAATCCACCCGGCAACCCCCGTCTGTGGCCGATGCTTGAATCAACCGAGCTGTCCTCAGTGCCCGGGGCCGACCCTCACATCACACCACCCGAGACACTGGCTGTGCTGGCTGTGAGAGAGGAAGAGAGAGGGAAGGAGGAGAGGGAAGGGGGGAGAGAAGCAGATGGGCACTTCTGTGTGCCCTGACAGGGGATTGAACCTGGGACATCCGCACACTGGACTGATGCTGTATCCACTGACCCAGCTGACCAGGGCAGTTCTTATTTTTCTTATTTTTAGAACAGATTTTCTGTATTGATTTTAGAGAGGAGAGAAAGAGAAAGGCAGAGGGGAGGGAGAAATAGGAAGCACCAAGTCATAGTTGCTTCTCGTATGTGCCTTGACCGGGCAAGCCCAGGGTTTCGAACCAGAAACCTTAACATTCTGGATTGATGCCCTGTCCACTGTGCCAGGTCAGGTAAGCATGATTCTTTTTAGAGTATAGTTCCAAAGTTATACCCATTTCTTGAAACTTCAGGGGTTGAGCATAGTGAAATTGGTTTGTGCTAGTCCTTACTTAGTAGTTCTCTGTTGGTTGACATGGAGCGGATAACAGCTGCTTAGGGGTTGACTCCATAATGCAGGCAGTAGGGATGACCCCCACCCCTGCTAACAGGGAGAGGTGTTTTTTCAAGTCATCTGAAGCCCTGTATGTGGTGCTTCTGAAGGAGAGGGGTTTTCCAATTCAATGACCAACGTGTAGACTGTTTGTCTTGTGTTGTTGTTTTTTGCAGGGAGGGGGGAGCTGGTTGTGCTTTGCAGTGGAGGAGTTACCAATTTGGACTCTTAAATTAAAAAAAAATTTAATTAATTGTGTTTACATAGATTCTAGGGTCGCCCCAAATGTCCCCCCTCCCCCCTCTTCCCCTCAACATTTCCCTTGCCCCCCTCCCTACAGCGTCCTCCCCCCTTCTCTTCAGATTTATCCCATCCTATCATCCCCTTTCCCTCTGTCCTCTTTTCCTCTGGTCCCTTTGATCCCTCCTCTATCTCAATTCCGTTCCTCAGTTCTCATTATTCCTTGGATTCCTCAAATTTGGACTCTTCTTTGCATCCCTTCATTGTATAATAAGGTGGGCCGTGGTTGAACGGGCACGCACAGGCCTTTGCTACCTTCTTGGGAATCAAACTGCAGTGCTGTGGTCTCTCATTAACTGTGAAAAGTTAGAGTTTCTGGTGTCAGATTTGATACCCGGGTAAGGCGTTAGGCTTTGAGTTGAGACCACTATGGCTGTACTAACTCTTGATAGGTAAGGATTAGTTAGAAAGTTACTAGATTGTAGTGGAGTGCTTGTTTAAAAATGTGTCCAATAAAGCTCTTACTGACTTTAGTTGTTGAAGCCATGGATCTGGCGGGCATTTCAATCCACCATTTCGTTGCAGTTGTAACCCAAGCCTGCTGGTGTGCACTGCGGCTTCAACCACCATTTCATGGCAGTTTAATTACAGACTCAGTTCTTTGGAGAAGCGGGCGAACCTCCTCAATTGAATCTGCAAACCGAGTATGTAAACCATTGCACAAATGCTCTTTTAAACCCTTACAACTAGGCACTTTTCCAGACCCCAGAAAAAACAACTCTGGGGCCCTAAGTTGTGGTGGGCCTGGATTTCATTAAACTTGATACTGTCATCTGTGTTCCGGAAGGAGCCACTGAGCTAGTGCGTACTTGTGATCAGATGGATTTATGTGCTAAGCCGCAAACTCAAAAGGCCCCAATAAGAGCCAGCAGCAGATATCACGTTGTGGATTCCTGAGCTCCTTGCCTCCCTCCAGGTGGTTTCACATGCACCTTAATTTCTCTCTTTGCATGAAGGTGCTAATGATAGCAAAATCCCACACACTGTGATGCTGGGTGGGATGTCCAATAAAATGTTTGGAAGAATGTCAAACGGTACATAGAATACGTAACACTAATTGCAGTGCTCAGAGCTGAGTGCTTTGAAATTGTGCCAGTGGATCAAGAGGCTCGTCTATAAAGAGGTGTGAATTAAACGGAGTGAAATATAAGGCTTGTTCTGCTGGCGAGGAAAGAGGCGGAAGATAACGGGTGGGCACGTGATGTGAAGGTTACTCTACTTGTGTGAAGCTCTCTTTGAGTTAGTAAAGCAGAAGTTTTAAAAAACACTTTTATTTTTAAAATAGTCCATGGGTTTGTGCTGCATAATTCCGTTTTTCTAGAATGGGAATTCCTGAAGTGAGTATCCTGACCAGTTTCCAGAATTTTGTTATATTTTACCAAACTGTGTCTTCCGAAGGACTGCAGATGATAGACGTCAGGCCCGACTGCCAGGCTCGGGGCATTCTGAATTTCTAGACGTAAATGCATCTCATTCTTGGTTCAACACAGAACTCCTCTTCGGAGAGGATTGTTCAGGACCAGGGCCTTGGCTCACGCTTTGGAAAACGGTGATGGTTTAGGTGTTAGAAATCGTTTAACACTGAATTGTTGAACTACTTGAGTGCTGCAGCTGGACTGTGTGGCCCTGTCGGCTTGGGGGTTTGAGGAACAGGGTCGTGTGCATGTTTGTCCAAGTATTTGATGTTCCTAAATGGCGTTAGTCTGGGTTACAGAGAGTGAAATTACCATCAAGTGATTCCCTTTGGTATGAAGTGTGAGAATATAATAGGACTTTTTTTAAATCTTTTTTTTTTTACAGAGACAGAGAGAGGGATAGATAGATAGGACAGACAGACAGACAGGAACGGAGAGAGATGAGAAACATCAATCATCAGTTTTTCGTTGCGACACCTTAGTTGTTCATTGATTGCTTTCTCATATGTGCCTTGACCGAGGGCCTTCAGCAGACCGAGTAACCCCTTGCTCAAGCTAGCGACCTTGGGTCCAAGCTGGTGAAGCTTTGCTCAAACCAGATGAGCCCACGCTCAAGCTGGCGACTTCGGGGTCTCGAGCCTGGGTCCTCAGCATCCCAGTCCTATGCTCTATCCATTGCGTCACCACCTGGTCAGGCAGGACTTTTTTTTTTAAAGCATTTTTTTAGTGTGCACGAGAGAGAGAGAGAGAGAGAGAGAGAGAGAGAGAGAGAGAGAAACAGGGACACACAGAGACAGACAGGAAGGGAGAGAGATGAGAAGCATCAATTCTTTGTTGCGGCTCCTTAGTTGTTCATTAATTGATTTCTCATATGTGCCTTGATGGGGGGGGGGGGGCTGGGGCTACAACAGACCAAGTGACTCCTTGCCCAAGCCAGCGACCTTGGGGTCAAGTCTATGATCCTATGTTCAAGCCAGATGAGCGAGCCCATACTAAAGCCGGTGACATCAGGGTTACAAACCTGGGTCCCCAGAGTCCCAGGTCAATGCTGTATCCCCTGTACCACCACCTGGTCAGGCTTTAAAAAAGCATCTTGTGAATTTTAAATTGTTAATGGATTTCCTTTCTGTTTTTTTTTTCATTGAGTAAAGATCTGTCAGTTTACTTAAAGAAACTGTAGAAGCTGTTCAAGTAATGGATTATGCATTTATTTTTTTACTTTTTTTTTTTCTATTTTTCTGAAGCTGGAAATTGGGAGGCAGTCAGACAGACTCCCGCATGCGCCCGACCAGGATCCACCCGGCATGCCCACCAGGGGGCGATGCTCTGCCCATCCGGGGAGTCGCTCTGTTGAGACCAGAGCCACTCTTGCGCCTGGGGCAGAGGCCAAGGAGCCATCCCCAGTGCCCGGGCCATCTTTGCTCCAATGGAGCCTGGGTTGGCTGTGGGAGGGGAAGAGAGAGACAGAGAGGAAGGAAAGTGGGAGGGGTGGAGAAGCAGATGGGCGCCTCTCCTGTGTGCCCTGGCCGGGAATCGAACCCGGGACTTCTGCACGCCAGGCCGACGCTCTACCACTGAGCCAACCGGCCAGGGCCTTTACATGTATTTTTTTCCTTAAAAGCTCTTTGCTCATTTTAGACTACATATGGGGTATAGGGAAATGCAAAGCAACGGGGAACCCAGATCTATATAACCCTATCACCACTGTAGATGTTTTGGTGTATGGAACCAATGGCTTATTCTTGTCGCATATGTAACTAAGGAAGGCAACACAAGGTGTTCATTAAAAGCACTAGATTTTGGGCCCTGGCCGGTTGGCTCAGCGGTAGAGCGTCGGCCTGGCGTGCGGGGGACCTGGGTTCGATTCCCGGCCAGGGCACATAGGAGAGGCGCCCATTTGCTTCTCCAACCCCCCCCTCCTTCCTCTCTGTCTCTCTCTTCCCCTCCTGCAGCTGAGGCTCCATTGGAGCGAAGATGGCCTGGGCGCTGGGGATGGCTCCTTGGCCTCTGCCCCAGGCGCTAGAGTGGCTCTGGTTGCGGCAGAGCAACGCCCCGGAGGGGCAGAGCATCGCCCCCTGGTGGGCAGAGCGTGCCGGGTGGATCCCGGTCGGGAGCATGCGGGAGTCTGACTGTCTCTCCCCATTTCCAGCTTCGGAAAAAAAAAAAAAAGCACTAGATTTTGGGGTGTTACTGCTTGAGTTTCAATCCTAATTGTACCACCACTAGCTGTGTGACCTTGGACGTTCATGTTCTTGACCTCTGTGCCTTTTTGGGTTGGCTACACTTTAGTCATTGTGTTGAATAACAGCGGGAGAATGGACATCCTTGCCTCGTTAGCACTCACTCTATTACCATTAGTACTACACTAGGTGTAAGTTTTTTGTTAATGCTCTTTATCAATTGTAGAAGTTCCCCTCTATTTCTGTTTTTGTGTGTGTGTGTTTTATTTTGAATGGGTGTTAGATGCCAAATACTTCTCTTGCGTCAATTAATATCATGTGACTTTTTTTTCTGTAACCTATTAATATGGCACATTACATTTTTAAAATAATTGAACCAGCCCTGCATACCTGAAATAAATCCCACTGGGCCACGGTATATAATTATTATTATTTTTTATATCATGGAATGTTTACTTGTTAAGGATTTCAAAGATTTGCCAAGGTTTTGTTAAGTATTTTTGTGTTTATATTCATGAAGGCTATTGTTCTGGCCTGTAGGTTTCTTTTTGGACTGTTTTTGGCTTGGTGTTAGGATGATGGCTTCATTAAAATGAATTGGGAGGAGTTCTCTCCCTTTCTGTTTTCTGGAAGAGATTATGTAGAACTGGTGTTAATTCTTCTTTAAATGTTTGGTAGAATTCTCCAGTGAAACCATCTGGCCTCAAGATCTTTTTTTTTTTTAGTTTTTTTTTTTTTTTTTTTTTTTTTTTTTTTTTTAGTTTTAAAAATGACACATTCAATTTCCTTAATAGTTATAAGGCTATTCTGATTATTATTTCTTATTGGTAAATTGTGGTTGTGTGTGTGTGTATGTTAATTTTTTTAGGAATTGGTTGATTTCCTTAACTTGTCAAATTGATTTGTGTAGAGTTGTTTGTAGACTTCCGTTATTATCCTTTCGGTGTTTGGGTTTACTTTTCTTTTTCTAGCTTCTTGAAGTGGGAGCATAGATTAGCAATTTGAGACTTCAAACAGTCTCATTCTGTGGTATGGGGTTTCTGTTAGCTGCTAATGTACTTCCATGTATTTTTTAAAAAAGAAAAAAAGCAGGGGTCCTAATTGTATTAGGTGGGTTACCCTTATATTTCACGAATTGCTCACTTGAATGGAGGAAATATTCTTCAGATTATTCTAGTCTCAAATCTTAAGAACATCACTTCTGAAAATTCAGGTTTTGTAGGATTACAGCTAAGTGCCCCTGTAGCTGCTGGTCAGGAATTTAGAGCTGAAAACGCCTTAGACCAGGAGTCAGCAAATGAAGGCCCTGGAGCCAAGTCCTGTTTTTTCTCTGGCCTGTTTTAGAATGGCCCTCCAGCTGAGAATACTTTTTGTATTTTTAAAGGGTGGTAAATGTACACACACACACACACACACACACACTTGTGACAGAGACCCGTTTGGCCTGCAAAGTCTGAAATCTTTCCTTTGTGGCCCTTTGCAGAACAGGGTTGCCCCCCGCTGCCTTTACACTAAGCCCAATGGCTTGTTTCAAAGCCGTCTGGAAAAGTTTACAGGTACCAGATTTATGGGCCCAGCACATGGCCTGTTCTCATCTGGAATCCATCAGCGTTGCCCGCCCTGTCTGTGTCTGGGAGTTTGACTTGTGTCCTTTGTCTTTCGTTTCTGCGCTATTCTGTGGTCATGCGTGCTTTCCCAGCACCTTCGAGGTGCTGAGTAATCTCCTTGGAGGTCCACTCCAGAAAGCATGCCTGAATGTCTTGGCTGAGCCAGCCCTGGTCAAATTCAGAAGGGAAAGGTCCCGGGCCGCCTTGGGAACAGCAGTGATACAGAGGTGATTCCAGACACGACAAAGTCCAAACTCCTTTACCTGTGGAAATGCTCTTTGTTTTTGTTTCACAGCCTGGCATAGGAGCTTGCGCAGAAACCCTGGAATTGTTTGTAGAGGCCCAAATGGGAATAAGTAGGTCTGGCCTGGAAATGGAAAGGATTCTGCCCCCTGCAGTTAGTGGGAAGCGAGCTGGCCGTCCCGCTGCCGGGTAAGAGAGGTGGCCAGCCCGCTTACTCCTTTGGGAAAGAAAGTTTGTTCTCTGGGCCGAACTGAAGGAAACCATTGCTGTCCAGCCTCGGGCCAGCCTGGAACTTGTTCTCCTCTCACAGCTCTGTGACATGAGGGCAAGAGGGAGGAGGCAGGTGGCCGCCGGGACCCCTTTCATAGCTCATGGTGCACTGTGGATGGCAGTTTTGAACTAAAGGTAAGGGCTGGTCATTTTTCCTGGTTCAGGTGCCTTAAGTCTCCTGTCCTCTAACCTCAAGCCCTGTGAGTCCCACCTTGCAACCTGGCATGTCCCTTTTATGATGCTGCTGAGCCTTTTGTGTTGGTCCTTTAATGTCTTCTTTTGGGTGGGTGTGGCCCTCAGAGAGGGCTGTCTGTGGTCCTTGCCTCTTCTCCATGTCACCTACCTTGGTGGTCGTCATCTTCTTTTCTCTCCCACAGCTCAGGCCTGAGTGTGCTCCTTCCTTGTCTCCAAAAACACATTTTCTGAGCCCATGGAGTCGTGGGATGCCTTATGTTGCTCAAATGATTCCCTCCGGGAGAGGGCAGGTGGCCCCGTGTTTAGCATGTCATGACCACAAACTGTAACCCCCCTCAATGAAAGTCACACTTTTGCATAATCTCTCCTTTCTGTGCCTTATTTTAGAATTCTTGGTTAGCCTCTCACTTGGACTAAATAAGAGTATGAGGGCCTGGCTTGTGGTGGCGCAGTGGATAAAGTTGACCTGGAATGCTGAAGTCGCCCATTTGAAACCCCGGGCTTGCCTGGTCAGGACACTTATGAGAAGCAACTACTATGAGTTGATGCTTCCCATTCCCCTCCCAATTTCTCGTGCTCCCCCCAAAAAACAACAAACAAACAAAAACATGAGGATCAGAGAGTAGGTCACTTCATAACTCTATAGAGGTGCCACCGTCTCTGTGCCGATTGAAGCTTGTGGGGGAAATGGGTTTAGCAGGAAGAAGGCGGTACAGTATTAATATTGTATTAGTGTTTGGGTTGCAAGTTAAAGGTAAATTAGGATTGTCTCATCAATTCTACTTTTATAAACTCTCCTTTAATTTCATCAGGAGACTGGCTCCTGGAGGACCCGGGTTGGTGTTATTTTAAAGTAGAATGATGCTCCTGCCCCTTCCCTGTGGGTGCTGGGTGCTGGGGCCATGGGAATTGCCCCTTTAACTGCTCTCCTGCAGCGGGAGAGGGAAGGCTAAGCGGTGGAGTAATTAGCATGTTTGCGTTATGCCTCGTGTACTGGAACAGGAGTTTGAAGAAGTAGTCGTTGTGGCTGGTACTGTAAACAGTCCCGTACAGTTTTCCTTAACTCACGTCTGCCTCAAGAGACGTTACTTCTGTGTTGTGCTATATGGATCCCAGTCCGATTTCGGTAGGTCCTTTTTTTTTTTTTCTTTTAGCAAGAGAGGGACAGACAAGAAGGAAGAGAGATGGGAAACATTAATTCTTTGTTGTGGCACTTGAGTTGTTCATTGGTTGCTTTCTCATATGTGCCTTGACCAGGGGCTACAGCAGAGCCAGCGACCTTGGGCTTCAAGCCAGCGACCCCACGCTCAAGCCAGTGACCTCAGGGCTTCGAACCTGGGTCCTCAGTATCCCAGTCCTACACTCTAGCCGTTGTGCCACCACCTGATCAAGCGGTCTTTTCCTTTCTGTAGTTTTTCCTGGTTAGGTTGCCCTTCTTTATGAACATCAGAAACTGTCCCGAAAATAAGCCCTCCAAACTGTTTGTTGTTTTCCCTTTCTGTATTTTGCAACCCCACCTCACCATTGTAATTTTAATTTATTTTTGAGATATAATTGACATTAAACATATTAGCTTCAGGTATACAACATGATTTGCTATTTGTATGTACTGTGAAATGGTCACCACAGTGGGTCTAGTTAACATCCATCCTCACACAGTTAAAATTTGTTCTTGTGATGAGCACGTTTAACATCCACCAGAAACTTTCAAATATATGATACAGTCTTATTAGCTTTGGTCACCACGCTGGACATCGCTATTGGGATTGGACCGAGATTGGCATTGAGATTGGCTGCAGGGGCAGTTTAGGAGCAAGAAAGCCATCTCCAGCTCCTGGGACAGTGCCTGCACACAGCTGTCACTCAGACACTTGCTAAGGATGGGTGGGAAGACCACCACCCCTTGAAACCTCCTCAGCCTGGTGCCTAGGGCCAGGCTTGAGGTTGATTGAAGAGAAACCCACTGCTGGAACTCTGTTGCTTCGATTACATCACAGTAACTGAAAATCTAAACAGCTTGTGTATTTGGGTTTGGAGGCAGTGTGTTGAGATATGACTCAAATGTCATACAATGTCCCCCATATTTTTTAGGTGAGCAGAGGGGAGATAGTGAAACTTTGCATGCACCTCAACCGGGATCCACCCGGCAAGCCCCATTTGTGGCCAGTGCTTGAGTACTGAGCTATTTTTAGCACCTGAGGCTGACACACTTGGACCAGTACAGCTATTCTCAGTTTCTGGATCCAATTCTTGAACCAGTCGAGTCACTGGCTGCGGGAAGAGAAGAGAGTGAGGAGGGGGTAGAAGAGGGAGACAGGAGAAGCAGATAGTCACTTCTCCAGTGTGCCCTGACTGGGGATCGAACCCGGGACATCCATAAGCCGGGCTGACACTATCCACTAAGCCACTGGCCAGCGCCTCCCCCATGTAAAGTATACATTTCAGTGATTTTTTAGTACAGTCAGCTCTGTGTATCTGCAGATTCAACCAACTGCAGATAGAAAATACTTGAAAAACATTACATTGTTGCTAACTGAACATGAATTGACATTTTTCTTGGAATTATTCCCAAAACCAGCAATTTTCAAACTTTTTCATCTCATGGTACACATAAGCTAATTACTGAAATTCTGCAAATGTGACAAAGAAAAAGGTGTAATTTTGGTTCATTCATACTGGACAGCTATTGTGTTGGCTGTTGTCATATTTTATTTGATAATCTAAGGGAAAAGAGGTCAGTGCCCTGACTAAATAGTCAGGTTTTACATGTTTTAAGAATTCTTGTGGTGTACAGATTGAAGTTCGCTGCCCTAAACAATAAAGTATAACAACTATTTATTTACATAGCATTTATATTAGGTACTCTCAGTAACCTAGAGATGATTTGAAGTATATGGGAGGGTATTCATGGATTATATGCAAGTACTATGCCATTTTACATAAAACAGTGTTTTTCAGCTGCCAGGTCACCAGAAATTTTGTGCCAGTCCGTGAAAGAGATACCCATCCTGATGTTGTATGAAGAGTATAGACCCAACTATCTTAGTCGAATTCGCTTATGCTCAGGGTGGTTATTGCCTTAATGGTCCCCAAATAATTCTCCTATTTGCACAAGTCCCCAGTGTGAAAAGGATGAAAACTACTGATATAAGGGACTTGAATATTGTGGATTTTGGAAGCAATCCCCCTTGGATATTGAGGGACAATTGTATATTCAAAGTTGTGTGGCCATTGCCACAGTTATAGAACGTTGTCATCACCCAGACAGAAACCTGTTCCCCTGGCACCAACTCATTTGCTGTTTGTATTCCATTCATGTCAATGGAATTCTGTAATATCTGGCCCTTGGTGACTGGCTTTTTCACTTAGCATTCTGTCCTCTAGGGCCATTCATGTTGTATCACATGTCAGTTCTGCGTGTTTCTTCTATGGCTGAATAATAGTCCCTGGTATGGGGATACCGTGTTTTGCTTATCCATTTATAACTTTATGGGCAATTGAGGTATTTGCACGTTTTGATTATTATGGATCGTCCTGCTCTGAGCATTCCTGTTGGCTTGGGTTTTGTGTGAGGAGATTTCACCTTGCTGCTGTCATATAAAAAACTGGATGTGGGAATATGAGACCAAGCTGTCAGGAAGATGGGCCTGAGTAAACTACCTGCTTGACCTTCACATTAATCCCTGGAAATTCTTCAGGTCTCTGAATGTGTGAGAAGTCTCCTGATGCACAGATCCTAAGTTAACATTTAAAAATTAAAGCAGATTTACTGTCATTTTAAATTTAAGAGTTAAGCTCTTGTGAAATACGGAGACTGTGTCTGTATGTCATTTGATGGAAGCGATGTGGATTTGCTGCCTGTCGACATTCACCTTTCTGGTTGCACCGTGCATGTCCTGAGTGATGTCCTCTAAGCCTTAGGTGGTTGTGAGCGAGCTGCTTGGGTGAGAGGGAGCCCGTGAGAAATGCAATGCTCTTTTGTTAGTCCTGGAGGGGTTAAGGCAGTCAAAACACACTTTTGTTTTGACTTTGTGTAATTTACATAGAGTGTTTTAGTGTACACTTCTCTGAGTTTTGACCAGTGCGATGGATGGTTGTGTAAACGCCACTGTTGAGATTAAGACCACTTAGTGGATTTTTAAAACAGATACTTGAATGACTTCAAACTGCATTGGAGCCTGACCAGGTGGTGATAAGTGGATAGAGCGTTGGCCTGGGATGGTGAGGACCCAGGTTCAAGACCCTGAGGCCACCAGCTTGAGTGTGGGATCATAGATGGGACCTGAGGTCATTGTTTAAACCAGAAGGTCACTTGCTTGAAGCCTAAGGTCACTGGCTTGAGCCCAAACATCGCTGGCTTGGCTGGAGTGCCCTCCCGCCCCCCCCATCAAGGCACATATGAGAAAGCAGTCAATGAACAGCTAAGTTGCCGCAACGAAAAACTGATGATTGATGCTTCTTATCTCTCTCCCTTCCTGTCTGTCTCTCTTTTTCTTGCCTAAAAACAACAAAAATGAAAAACTATTGGAGTCCAGTTTTCCTTTCTTCTTTTATATTTAGAGGTCTATCAAGAAAACAGGAAAGCTGATTTATGTGGGAGGGGACGCCGCACAGCCCACCCCGGCTCTTAGTTGCCATGCAGCGGTCTCGGTGGGGAGGCGGCTTACCTGTGTCCTCCTGCAGGGAGCTGCTCCTGGAGGTGAGAACGAGTGGGGCTGGCCTGGCCCACAGATGGGCCCTCTGACCCGGACTTGAAGGGAAAGTGTGGGTGGGAGGCAGACTGGAGGGCGTGGAGAATCAGATGGGAGGGGGCACAGGGCTCTGCAAGCATCAGGGTCTGGGGAGTAGGAGGGGCTGCCAGGAGCCTGGGCTTTGGGCCTCATCGCTTGGGCACGGTTCAGTGATGGGATAATTAACCACCCCTTGGAGCTTAACTGGCTCGAGCTGTTGTGGGAGCGAGACCTAGGAGACAAAAGAACTGGGGTGGCGGGGCTTGGTGGTGGAATTCTCAGCCTGCATAATTAAAGATAAGCTTGGCAAGAAGAGGAATTCATTTCCTAATTTCATAAGCTGCTTCAGTATATGAAAGAGTGAACAGAGAAGAACGTGGCCACAAATTGCCTATTCCAACCCCCTAATTTCACAGATGAGACTGGCGCAGCTCTGGCCCCCCGCCAGGCCGGCTGGGCGGGCTGATGGCGCTGTGGAGTGGGTGGCGCCCGGCATGGCACAGACTTGGGGTAGGGTTGCTTAAAGGAAGTCCATACACCGTTTGTCCTAAAAGGAAGTCCATACACCGTTTGTCCTAAAAGGAAGTCCATACACTGTTTGTCCTAAAAGGAAGTCCATACCGTTTGTCCTAAGTTGTCTTGGTTGAAGTTTTTGAAGTTGAAAAGGACTTCAAGGCACGAGTCAAGGTCATCAGTGAAGAGGGTCAGGAGACTCTGTGGATTGCTTCCTTCCTGAGGGCAGCCTCTGATGGGACCCACTTTGTTAAGGGGGTTACAGTATTTTAGCCTCTTAAAGCTGAAGAAGTGGGAATATAACTGAAGAATGTTTCCTGTCTTTTTGCCAGCGTCCCTGGTGTCTTGGGTTTTTGCTCAACAACAATCCCTCAACTTGTTGGGCTACTAAGGTTGAGCGGGTACACCTAATCTTCATTTACGCATGTCTGAGGGGTCAGCAGTGCAGTGGCCGTGCTAGATCACAAGGGACAGAGGGGATGAACACTAGTGCTGGTCCCTTAGCGGACAGTGGCTGAGCAGTTGGGAGGCAGGCAGGTTCCTCCTGGATTCCCAGATTTGGGATTTGGCCATCTAGAGCTGATGGTCAGGGTCAGAGGACTGAGGGTCATTTTCTAACACAGGCCTATGAATGCATCCCTGGGCCTTCATCCCCCTCCCCCGCATCGATTCCCTGTAAGCTATTGTTGAATAAACACACGAGGTGGGCAGTGATCTGGAAATGGAGGCATTGAGTTTTCCAGGGGACAAAGGACACGTGTTGCGTGGAGACAGGTCGCTGTAGTTCTGAATGCTTGGGAGGAAGGCTCTGAGTAATACTCTAGTTATTACACATCATTCTTGTCTGAGTTATTACACCTCATTCTTGCCTGGCCAGACTTTTCTAAGAACTTTTGCCAAACAAGATTTTATTAGCTTAGTTTGGATTACTATGGCTACTTGCAAGCACTGTGGTTATGTCTTTTAGCATTCGAATCTACTTATGAATTTTCTGATTTGTAGGCATTTATGACATTGCTCTCTTGTGTCCCCAGAGTTGGGCATGCTCTGACCCCAGGCTCATTTTCAGTCGTGTGTAGTATCTAGTAGTTTTCAGGGGATTCTGTCCTTGGGCAATTAGGGTACAAGGGCTTTTTTTTCCATAAGGGTTGGGTGTCAGTGGTGAGTACTACTCTCATTCAGTGGATATGGCTGGGATTACCAAAGCCATGTAAAGGACAGGACAGTCATTTAAATATACTGTCAGCCTCAGTTGAGGAATCTTGATAGAGCCAAGTACATCTTGCTTGGTCATCTTATATGCTTCTTACTGTGGAGGTATGCGGTTGAAGTAACCTTTCGGTGACTTGAGTGTGGTTAGTTTGGAGATCTTGGGGGTTTCTTTTTCCTTTTTGTATCGTATCTTGTGATTTAGATCAGTGGTTCTCAACTGTGGCTGCATGTTGGAAGTTCCCAGGGATCTTTTAAAAATACTGATGCCTGGGTCCCACCCCGATTCTCATTTAGTTGGTCTAGGATGTGGCATCAGAATTTTAGCAAGCAGACTCAACTTGGAGGAACTGCTGAGCTAAAGCCAACCCAGCATCAGAAGTTTTAAAACTCCCCCGGGGATTATAATGTGCAATAAGAATTGAAACCACTGGTTTTGATGTTCTAGAAACTGCGAAGTGGAGCTCATGTCTGGCTTTCTCTTTTTACTTTGAAACCATGATTCCGGAGAAGAGATCTGGGCACCTATTTTGGCTCTGGATCCCCTTGATGGAGTCTTTCCCAAGGGCTGGGGGTAGGGTGGGTGACAGGACACTCCCCAGGTCAGGAATAAGGTGAATATGAAGTGAAGTGGACAGTGGGCAAAATGGCACGGTCTTGCTGTCAGTGGCAGGGTTGACCATGTGGATCAGGGGGTGGCGACAACCAGAAATAACCTTCAGACCTGGCATATGTCTACTGAACTGGGGGGTGAATCTTCAATAGAGAAATAGCGAACACATCAAATTGGATTTCTTTTGTATTGTGTTTTTCTTCCATTTGAAACTTGGCCCGGGGGCCTCCATTAGTCCACAAGGTGCCTTTGCTAATTGTGCCAGTTAGAAAAAAGGGACACTCACCATGCTAGGCTTGGCCAGCAGTCAAGGGCCTTGTGTGTATCGCACAAAGACAAGCCTTTTCTCTGGCCCGAAGGGCAGAGTTTGCCCCAGTGCAGCCTCTGGGCTGGGGTCCTTATTCTGTACACAGCCTAGCCAGTGACACACAGGGTGGCCCTGCCTGGATTGTCCCCTTTGCTGTCCTGGGGGATTTGTGTCCTGCTTTGGAATGTGCCAACAGAACCCAGTCTTGAGGCCATTCACCAGGAGTGATGAGTTGTTTTATACACTTTCAAAACAGAAAACATCTGTTCTAGCCAAGGAGGATTGAATAATTGCATACTGGCTTTCCCCTCTTCGGGGTAAGTGCCACTGGGCTGTGTGTACTTGGGTGTGTTGGGCACACTTGTCTTTACCACTCTGCCCTTCGGTCACTTCCACGGTGGCCTAACTTCAGCAGGCTTCCTTGACAAACACAAACTGAACAGGGTAAGTTCTTTTCATCAAGTTTGAAATCAGAAGTTTTTTAGGGGATGGAATTCAGTCTTAAAATCACACATTTGGGACTGTAATTTCCTGAACCCACTTTCAGAGTAGCGAAGCCAGCCAGATCACTTTCTGTCAATGGGTTTCCCAAAGGCACAGCTATGCTGGGAATGGGTGAGACTTGAATGAGACACAAGGTCACTGCTTGTGTTGGTCGGTGCTTGTGTCCCCGTGGAGGGCTTTTTCTTGGAAGTGGCCTCAGTTCACTTTGGTTGTCCAAAGGGCCACCCCAACGGGCCACTCCAATGCTCTGTGGCTCTGCCCACATCCCCTGCTATCCCCCTGTGGCCTTCTGGGCTCTGCCTTCTCAACGGGAGCAGATGCGTTCCTGGTGGGTGAACCGCTGTTGGTGTTTCAGTGGGGGGTTTGAAGTCCCTTTGCCTTCTTAACTTCTTCACCTCCACAGTCGCTGGCACCACAGGTCTTTGGGCTATGGCCTTCTTGTCTCCAGCTCCTCCTGTTTGGGGGTTTGGGGGTACACTGTCATGTAGTTTCGTTGTAAACCAGGAGTCGGGAACCTTTTTGGCTGAGAGAGCCATGAATGCCACATATTTTTTTATTTTTTTTATTGTTGAAGCTGGAAACGGGGAGAGACAGTCAGACAGACTCCTGCATGCGCCCGACTGGGATCCACCCGGCACGCCCACCAGGGGCGACGCTCTGCCCACCAGGGGGCGATGCTCTGCCCCTCTGGGGCATCGCTCTGCCCCTCCGGGGCGTCGCTCTGCTGCTACCAGAGCCACTCTAGCGCCTGGGGCAGAGGCCAAGGAGCCATCCCCAGCGCCCAGGCCATCTCTGCCCCAATGGAGCCTTGGCTGCGGGAGGGTAAGAGAGAGACAGAGAGGAAGGAGGGCGGGGTGGAGAAGCAAATGGGCGCCTCTCCTATGTGCCCTGGCCGGGAATCGAATCCGGGTCCCCCGCATGTCAGGCCGATGCTCTACCGCTGAGCCAACCGGCCAGGGCCGAATGCCACATATTTTAAAATGTAATTCCGTGAGAGCCATACAATGACCCATGTACATTAGACATTATCCAATAAAAATTTGGTGTTGTCCCGGAGGACAGCTGTGATTGGCTCCAGCCACCTGCAACCATGAACATGAGCAGTAGGAAATGAATGGATTGTAATACATGAGAATGTTTTATATTTTTAACATTATTATTATTTTTTATTAAAGATGTGTATGCAAGCCAGATGCAGCCATCAAAAGAGTCACATCTGGCTCGCGAGCCATATGTTCCCGACCCCTGTTGTAAACGGATCCATGAGTTTAGGTTGTGGTGCTCTGATTTTTCTGTTTGGGGATTCAGAGGGTGATGAAGGCGTGTGTTCACTGCCACTTTTGCTACTAAATTTGCTCCTGTTGAAGTGAAGTTGAATTCCGGTGGATATATTATTTTGCTAGGGCTGTTGTAATGAAGAATTAAAAATAGATGGCTTAAGACCCTGGCCAGTTGGCTCAGCAGTAGAGCATCAGCCTATCGTGTGGAAGTCCCGGGTTTGATTTCCAGTCAGGGCACACAGGAGAAGCGCCCATCTGCTTATCCATCCTTCTCCCTCCTTCCTCTGTGTCTCTCTCTTCCCCTCCTGCAGCCAAGGCTCCATTGGAGCAAAGTTGGCCCGGGCACTGAGGATGGCTCCATGGCTTCCACCTCAGGTGCTAGAGTGGCTCAGTTTGCAACGGAGCAACATCCCAGAGGGGCCAAGCATTGGCCCCTAGTGGGCATGCCGGGTGGATCCCGGTCAGGCGTATGTGGGAGTCTGTCTGTCTGCCTTCCCCCCCTTCTCACTTTGGAAAAAAAAAAAAAGGATGGCTGAAAACGGAAACCTTGTCTCCTGGGTCTGAAAAGAAACAATGGGCCGGTGCTGTTTCCTCTGCGGCTCAGGGAGGGTCCTCACTTGCTCAGCTAACTTTTGGTGTCTTGGGGTGCTCTCAGCCTGTGGTGTCATTCCAGTCTCTGCCTTTGCCTTCGTGTCCCTTGTGCTCTCTCCCTGCATCTTCTGTCTTTTCTAAGGACACTTGTCACTTGATTTAGGACCCACCTGGATAATTCAAGATGATTTCATCTCTATATCCTTACATTAACTGTCCTGTTGCATCACCTGGTAATCTGTAGCCTCTCCCTGCAGGGTCGAGAATGTTTATAGCTCCTCCTGACAAAGGGGAGAAGTGATTCTGCCTGTTCCTTGTTGAGGTTTTCTTAACACATCCCATCGTCAAACTGGGCCTTGCGGCCTTCCCTCCGAGCTCGGCTCCTCTGACCGTCTGGCCCTCTCCCTGCAGCGGACGGCGAGACCATTCTGAAAGGCCTGCAGTCCATTTTCCAGGAGCAGGGCATGACCGAGTCGGTGCATACCTGGCAGGACCATGGCTATTTGGCCACCTACATCAGCAAGAATGGCAGGTGAGATAGATGCCCTGGGGCACACCCCTTCACACCTGAGCGCTGCAGGAATGAGGTTGGAGTGCGAAGGGTGGGCTACTGTCTAGGTATGGTTTCCTCTTTGACAGCTTGGACGAGGGGGCTATACCTCAGTGTTTTCTTGGCCCTAGCTGCACAGAGCATCGCCTGGGAGCACTTCCACCCAACCCCATGCAGGTGCTCTCCCTCCCCCCCACAAGATTGTGGCTGCTGAGCATCAGTGTTTCTGCCAAGCCCCGAAGGCGGTCCTGCAGTGTGGCCAGGATCCGGAGCCCCTGGGCAGCATAAGCAGTGTGCAGTGGTGCGCAGCGCTCTGGGCTTGGTTAAAGCAGCTTCCTGGGCCCCTGGCCAGGGGTTGCTGGAGCATTTCCAGCCAGCTTGCTGGGGATGCTTCTGCATTATTATAAGTGATTACCCATTAGTGCACACCATCGTCAAATGTACAGTGGGAACGTCTACAAGCAGTTTGACAGGAAGCGGAGGAGATCTGACAGCCCGAGGTTTTTTCCTTAACACTTATAGACTATCTAGACTTTACATAATCAAAATGAAGGTGAAAGTCAGCGTGTTCTGAGAATAGGAAAGGGGACCCAACTTAACAAGTGACCGCCCTGGCCCGGTAGCTCAATTGGTTAGAGCATCATCTCGATGCGCCAAGGTTGCGGTGTAGTCCGTCCCTGGTCAGGGCACACACCAGAAGCAATCAATGATGGATGCATAAGTAAGTAGAGCAACAAATCGATAGTTCCTTCTCTTTTTGTCTCCCACCCTTCCTCTCTCTAAAATAAATTTACAAAAATTATAAACAATCTTATTAAAAAGTGATTAATAACAGAAGATGCCAGTTGAGCTCTTTTTATTTTCCTACCTGTAGGTTTATACTATCTGGACTGGTTTAGTATGCTATTAAGATTCTTAATAACTTACACTATTAATTTAAAAATGTGAACTCATAGATATTTTTGATGGCTTTCATTTATTCCCCCAATGAGTACAGAATCCTGGAACCCCACATGGCTTCATTGATGTCCCATATTCTCTCACTTGTTTTGAATTCTGCAGGTCAGTCTGGAGACCCCAGTCAGCTCCTCCCCACCGTCCCTTCCAGTGGTCTCTAAACCTGCCTGAGTCACCTACTCGGCAGGCTTCTTAAGAATCAGATTCAGCCTGACCAGGCGGTGGCGCAGTGGATAGAGCATCCGACTGGGATGTGGAGGACCCAGGTTCCAAACCTTGAGGTCACCAGCTTGAGCGTGGGCTCATCTATATGGTTTGAGCAAGGCTCACCAGCTTGAGACCAAGGTCACTGGCTTGAGCATGGGGTCACTCAGTCTGCTGTAGCCCCCCTGGTCAAGGCACATATGAGAAAGCAAACAATGAACAACTAAGGTGCTGCAACAAAGAATTGATGCTTCTCATCTCTCTTCTTATCTGTCTGTCTCTATATGTCCCTCTCTTTTTCTCTCTGTCACCAAAAAAAACCCCCCCAAAAAATCAGATTCAGAGAACTTGATGCTGAATGACCATCTGGGCCCAAGCACCTGTTTTAAATACCTTTGCATTTGGTGACACTCTCTAAATTCTCCCTGAATGATTGGTGGTTTCCCTACCCCCAAGATGTGGCTCTAATAAGAAAGCAACAGGGTTGACCCTAGCTGGTTGGCTCAGTGGTAGAGCATCAGCCTGGCATGTGGAAGTCCCTGGTTCGATTCCCGGCCAGGGCACACAGGAGAAGTGCCCATCTGCTTCTCCACCCCTCCCCCTCTCCTTCCTCTCTGTCTCTCTCTTCCCCACCCGCAGCCAAGGCTCCACTGGAGCAAAGTTGGCCCTGGGCTCTGGGGATGACTCCGTGGCCTCTGCCTCAGGCGCTAGAATGGCTCTGGTTGCAACAGAGCAACGCCCCAGATGGGCTGGTGGGCATGCCGGGTGGATCCCGGTCGGGCAATGTGGAAGTCTGTCTGACTGCCTTCCCACTTCTCACTTTGGAAAAATACAAAAAAAAAAAAAAAAAAAAAAGGAAAGAAAGCAAGCAAGCAACAGGGTTAAGTAAGTACATATCTAATTTAGGGGACACAAAGAGAAGTGGTCTTTCCTTTGAATTGTATTGGCATCTTTTTTTTTTCTTATTTACTTTGAGCACCATGATAAAATTTCTAACCTTAAAATGTTGCCTTCTTTTGTAGCTTTGCCAATCTGAGAATTTACCCCCATGGATTGGTGCTGCTGGACCTGCAGAGTTACGACAGTGATGCGGAAGGCAAAGAAGTTGACAGTGTTGGTTTTGCACTTTTATTTACGCAAGTATTTGGGGATCACCAAACCAGTTCTGAATAATGTTAACATTATTTCACTTACCTGCTGACTTTTGGTTAACGGTAGACTTTCCTCTGTCCACAATAAGTGACATCAGAAGAAAAACAGTTGTTCCTCCGTTGAGGCACCTGGCTCCCCGCCTTTCCTAGGACTGCTTGAGTCCTGGTTTTACTTTGCACTGGACGGAGTGAATGCGAATGTTAGCCTGGAAGGATGGCGTGTCTGTTACCCTGGAGCCTTCCCCTCTCCATGACTTTGTTGGTGACTTAGACTGGGGTTAGGCCAGCGCCAGGAGACTGGCTGGTGGTGGGGTACAGACCTGGGCCAGACCGGGCACTGCGGGGGGGACGTGGGAGGACAGGTGTGTTTGGGCACCCACCAGTGTCACACACCTCTGTCAGCACGGCCTCAACCTCCTGTCCTGCAATTTAGCTGTTCTACTCAGCCTATCCTCGAATCCCAATCATTTCTTTTCTTTTCACCATAGCTTTTGAACAAAGTAGAAGAAAGAATGAAAGAATTGAGTCAGGACAGTACTGGGCGGGTGAAGCGGTAAGTACACGCCTGAAAGTCCTTTTCTGTTTGGTTCATTGATAAAGTCATCGGCGTGCTGGGAGTGTCCCTCAGTCGTGTCTGCCGAAGAGGTGGCAGAGATCAATGTCAGCTTCTGCTCGTGGCAGTGTGGCAGACGGAGCTCGTGGGCCCCGGCACTGAGACCAGACAAAGTGTGGCAGGACACACACACGCACCGAGGGAGAGAGACGGCGGCCAGATAAAAGAAGGCACGGGCAGAAAGCCGGTGCGGGGTGATTCTGAGAGAGGAACTGGAAAGCAGAGAGCCGGGCGAGGCTGCCGCCCCAGTCACAGAGGAGCTAGACAACTCTCCCCCTTTCAGTCCGATAGAGGGAAAAGGCCACCTGTCTCTGTCCGAGTTCTGGGCTCCTGAGTAGAATTAAGCACTTAAGTGATTTATGACAGGATGGGGTGAGAGAAGGTTTGCCTCAAAGCTTTCAGGAAGAGGCCTTTGCAAGGTACTAAGACTCAAGAGGCCACCCACCTCGAATAGACACAGGTGCCTTCTCTTCAAATGGTAGTGAAGACAGTTAAGCTTTCTCTGTCTGGGAGTGTAGTCACTTTGCCACATGGCTATTTAAAATTAAGTTAATAAAGGAAACCAACGTGTCCCTTGACAGAGGATTAGATAAAGAAGATGTGGTGCATATATACAATGGAATACTACTCAGCCCTAAGAAACAATGATATAGTACCATTATGACAACATGGATGGACCTTGAGAACATTATACAGGGGTCCTCAGGTTATGACAGAGTTCTGTTCTTACGACAGTGGCGTAACCCAAATTTTGGTGTAAGTTGAAACACCCCCTAGCCTAAGTCACTTACCCATCCTAACACAGTTGTATAATCATAATCTAGAACATAAAAACACAACTAAGCCACAGAAAAAGGAAAAAGACATAAATATGCTGTATTGTACACTGTACTATAGTAACAGACAAAATGACAAAAAATGAGCGTAAAAGAAATGCCTTACTTTTGTTCCTGTGTTTGGCCCTCACACTGGAAGGGGCACTGCAAGGTGGGAGAGAGGGACCTGTTGGGAGGAGGAAGCTGGAGAGGCAGGAGAACCTGCAGAAGGTGCTGGAGACACTGGGTCAGGTGAATCAGGATTGCCTAAGGAACATGCAGGAGAGACGCTGGAGATGATTCTACCTGTACTACAGTGTTTCATCTCGAGAAGCAGCCAATGTAGAGGGTACAGGATCTGTTGCAGGCCTCTCTGCCTTCTTAAAGAATTGTTCAAAAAAAAAAAAAAAAAAAAAAAGAATTGTTCCAGGCTAGTCTGGTAGTCTGGAAGATTGATGACGACTTCTTTTCCAAAATCTGCCTATACCACTGCAAGGCATCCATAACTGCCGAAACACTCAAGTCTCAATTTTTTAAAGTTTTTATGGGAGTGAGCACTGTAAACTAGAAACATTGTATGTTGAGACTGTCATAACCCAAGTACCCCCTGTACTGAGTGAAATAAGTAAATCAGAAAGAACTAAGAACTGTGTGATTTCACACAGAGGTGGGATATAAAACTGAGACTCATGGACACAGATAAAACTGAAGTGGTTATCTGGGCAGAGGAATGTAGGGGAGGGGTGGAGGAAAGGGTGTAAAGAGGGACAAGTACAAGGTGACAGAAAATGATTTGACATGGGGTGATGGGTACACAACATAATCAACAGTTCAAATGCTATAGAAATGTTTACCTAAAACCTGTACTCTTTTTTTTTTAAATTTTTTAAAATATTTTTTATTTTTTATTCATTTTAGAGAGGGGAGGGAGAGACAGAGAGAGAGAGAGAGAGAGAGAAGAGACAGAGAGAAGGGGGGGAGGAGCTGGAAGCATCAACTCCCATATGTGCCTTGACCAGGCAAGCCCAGGGTTTTGAACCGGCGACCTTGGCATTTCCAGGTCAATGCTTTATCCACTGCACCACCACAGGTCAGGCAAAAACCTGTACTCTTATTGATCAATGTTACCCTGTTAAATTTAATTTTCTAAGTAAAATTAAAATAATAAGTTAATATTTCGATTTTTCGGTCTTACTAGCCTCATATCGATAGCTAATGGCTAGAGACTGCCATATTGGATACCCCAGAGGTATTTGGCAGTGGTGTCAGATGTTAATAGCTTGGATACACGTAACTGAACACTTGGAAGGGATAGAGTCTGGTAGGTTCTGGGAATTAAGAATGGGAAGTAATGGATTCACAGCAAGTAATTCCTAGCACTTTACTCTTGCCTGGCTGGCTGACTCCTTATCAGGCCTCCAGAAGTTAGGAGGCTTACCCCTCGCTGATACAGGCAAACACACAGACGCAGAGACTCAGAGGACTTTACCAAAGTCACACCATCACTGATGGAAGCATCTAGAATTCATATTTCTTTAGTCCATGGCCCTTTCCAGAGAAGGGAGTTCTTATTGGCAAGAGCTAGGGCGCTGAAGGACTTACTGGCTCAGCGTGCTAAGTTTGAGCGGTCCACAGGAGAGCTCCAGGGCCATGTAACAGAACTAGAAAGTTGTTTAATCTCTGGTGGGGCGAAGAGCAGGACACAGCGCGGTACTGGCCACATTTTTTATTCTATCAGAGCACCCAGATTTGTTTACCCTACCCAAGTTCAGTTTGTGTGTCCTCAGCACCTTCCCTGTCCCTAAAAACACATGCACAGCCTGCACTTCTTTCTAGACTTTTTCATCTTTGCCCGCTTACCGGAGTTCTCCTTATCTGCACGCATTTGATGGAACGCGTTCCCACTGTGCTGTGAAATGTCTGAGCTCTGGGATGATGAATTGGCCAACATCAAAATGCCTCTGAGTTTTATTGGTCAGATTCTTATCGGAGTTCCTTCTGGGAATGTGGAAACAGATGGAGTGTATTTATGGGCTTTGGCATTCACGAGAAGTCTCGTTCGTTTGTGTTTTTCTGGTGTAAGAGTTTCTAAAGCGACAGTGAAGTTAGGCGTTAGATGTTCAGTTCAAAATACAGACCTTGTTTATGCTTGTCACTGTTTTTTTTCTTGTTAATTTTATTTATTTTTTACAGAGACAGAGAGTGAGTCAGAGAGAGGGATAGACAGGGACAGACAGACAGGAACGGAGAGAGATGAAAAGCATCAACCATTAGTTTTTCATTGCGCGTTGCAACACCTTAGTTGTTCATTGATTGCTTTCTCATATGTGCCTTGACCGTGGGCCTTCAGCAGACTGAGTAACCCCTTGCTGGAGTCAGCGACCTTGGGTTCAAGCTGGTGGGCTCTTGCTCAAACCAGATGAGCCCGTGCTCAAGCTGGCAACCTTAGGATCACGAACCTGGGTCCTCTGCATCCCAGTCCAACGCTCTATCCGCTGCGCCACCGCCTGGTCAGGCGCTTGTCACTGTTTTTACATCTTTTCATACAATCAGGGTAGAGGGGATGAGAAGTGGTTGGAAATACTTTGTTGTAGCCTTTTTTTTATTAACTTCGAAGGGACAAGGATAGTGCCATTTTTCTCTACAGAGGATGACATTGTTAGATAGTCATTAACAAATAACTCAGTAACATCGGAAATTATTACTCCCCTGTGACTGATGAAGTAAAAGTAAATTTTCATCTAAGAAGACATGGGATTTTATTTTAGGAGAGAGGAGGGGAGATAATGAGGCAGAATCCTGCATACGCCCCACTGGGATCTACCCAGCAACCCTGTCTGGAGCCAGTGCTCAAATACCAAGCTATTTTTAGTGCTTCAGGCTGACAAATTTGGACCAACTAAGCAATTTTCAGCGCCAGGCCAACACTCAAACCAACTGAGCCACTGGCTACTGGAAGGAGAAGGGGAAGAGTGAGGAGGGAGAAACAGATGATCGCTTCTCCTGTGTGCCCTGACTGGGAATTGAACCCAGGACTTCCACTCTCCATGCTAACGCTCTATCTACTGAGCCACCAGCCAGGGCTGGGATTTCTTTATTTTTGTATTCAACTTTTCAAAAGAAAGAAACAGGAAAACAAGGTTACATCAGTTTTTTTAAAAAAAATTATTTTGCATTCTTTCTTATCTTCCTGAGTCCTTGAAGTCTGGTATTTTCATGTGCAGCCCTTACCCACGGGGACTAAGCACACCCGTGCTCAGTAGGTACACGAGGCCGACACTCCTGCCTCGGACAGTACAGGCACGCTGTTCATGCTTCCATCTCCCAGGTTAGACTGTGACCTCTCTGAGAGCGGGGGCTGCATTTTTACATCAGTTTTTTTGAAAAAGTTCTTTCAATGTACACACTGTACCTGAGGCCCAGGGCATATTCTGTCTGACTTCCTACCATCCACTTTTGATTTTGTGCAGTGAAGGTTGAAGCGAGATTTGCGGTCGGTTCAAGAATAACCCCCATAGCGCCATTACAAAGCGATAGATGTATATTAAGCTAGGATGAGTACTTCGTCAGGCTAATGGTTTCCCCATCCTGTTGGAGATCCTTGTTGTTTCTTTGCCACTGTTTACAAACTGCTGTGTTGCAATTGAGTAAAGAACTCGGCCTCAGCCAAGGCACCGTGGACAGCTGAGAATGGGCATTGTTTATTTCCTGTGGACTTGTGCATGGTTTAGTAAAACCTGTTGCTGGGTAGTCGGCTGGCTGTCAGCCTCGAGGTGGGTTTCTGTGTCTCAAAGCTTGGCTTTGGTACTTGTCGCTTTCCCACCTTATTCTGCCCCCTGCACCCATCGGCCAGGGGTGGAAAAGGCTTCCCCCAAGTCCTCTTAGCCTGCTTTCGGGATGGGGCAGGTGTCCTGACTGGGGCTCCACATTTTTCGAGAAAAACCTCTGGTCTGCCTAACATTCCAGCATCTGAATTTGTTCACCCGAAAGAAGAGGTGTTTCAATCATGAGCTGTTAGCATTTAGAGTGTAGTACGGGAACTGGCTTTGCGAACATCGTGTTCTTTACAAGTGTTAGTACTGTTTCCTCACAGGAAGTGGCATGAACTTAGAACAGGTCCAGACGGGACTCTGGGAAGCAGGTGAGCGAGGAGGGGAAGAAACTGCTGAGCTAGGCAGAAAGAGGCCTCGTCCTGCAGCATTCTAGGTGTCTGCAGCACTTTGCTGTGGAACACCGCTGTGTCTGAGGACACGTGGCTGGGAGATGCGGTGTGCTCTGTGTACTGGGTTTTGTTTGTGTTCCGGGTGGATTTGCCAACCGCCCTCTCCAGGCCTGTTTTTCCCTGTCATTTAGTGTCCTCTGCTGGCAGTTTCTAATACATTCACCCTCTCTGAGCACTTCCTAAACAATGCAATTGGAAAGTCATCAGTTTGCTGCCACTGTAGTAATAATTGGCTCAGGCAAGAATCTTCTAGATGCCAGAGCCATGAGTAGAAGCTTGTTGGGCGATCGGGACCTTCACTCAGTTTCAGAGGACCACCCACAGCTTGCTTAGTAAGTGTTCCACAGCAAAGTGCCGCAGACACCTAGAATGCTGCAGGACGAGGCCTCTTTCTGCCTAGCTCAGAAAGGGAAAGAGAGGTGGCTTCGCATATAGAGATCTGCTACCATCTACTTCAGCCGAGTGGTTATATATACTTAGCATCCTCAGTGACAGCACAGGCACACGGCTCCTGTCTCCAGTGGGATGCCTGTGTAACAGGTCAGCCTGACTAATGGGAGCGTCAGGCCAAGCCACCTGGGCTTTTCTGCAGAGCACCTGCTCTGGATTTTTCCACCATGTCAATGTCACGAAACCCACAACGGGGAAAAAAAAAACTCTTCTAGATTAAGTGAGGGTGAAAAAGAAAAAAAAGAAAAATACTTTCCAAAGCAGAACAGCTCTAAAGGTACAATTGGAAACACTCAGACATGGCTTCTGAACCCCAGAACCCACGCGCACCTACAGCGATGTGGTCATGGCTGTGTGGTTCTGTAGCAGTCTGGAGAGGTCCCTGCTGAAATGTTAGGGGTGAAGTGTGGTGACTGCAGTGGCCATTTTCTCCTGCAACTTTTTATCAGGAAATTTTAAGTCATGCCAGAAAGGGTTTAAAAAAGTCAAGTCCTATATGTACAGCCATCGTTGAGATATGATGGTGGCCATGTTGTTGGTCAAACCTAAAAGACCAAGTACTAGATTTGTTGCTGCTCTTCTGGAGATGGCCTGGGGTCACATGGATTGCTTCTGCACACTTGTGCCCAGGCCCAGGGTTTTTTATTATTTATTTATTTATTTATTGTGACAGAGACAGAGTCAGAGAGAGGGACAGATAGAGATAGACAGGAAGGGAGAGAGATGAGAAACATCAATTCTTCATTGAGGCGCCTCAGCTGTTCATTGATTGCTTTCTCATATGTGCCTTGATTGGGGGGCTACAGCAGACCGAGTGACCCCTTGCTCAGGTCCAAGCTGGTGAGCCTTGCTCAAACCAGATGAGTCCGCGCTCAAGCTGGCAACCTCGGGGTCTCAAACCTGGGTCCTCCGCATCCCAGTCCGACGCTCTATTTACTACGCCACCGCCTGGTCAGGCCTAGGCCCAGTTTTAAGGCAGGCCCATCATAAGCAACTCTTACAAGGCTCACTCCTGTTTTCCCAGATTGCCACCCATAGTTCGTGGAGGGGCTATTGACAGGTACTGGCCCACTGCTGACGGCCGCCTGGTTGAGTACGACATAGACGAAGTGGTCTATGATGAAGATTCCCCTTACCAGAACATCAAAATTCTGCACTCGAAGCAATTTGGAAATATTCTCATCCTCAGTGGGGATGTTAGTAAGTATTCCATCCCTACCCCAATTGTACAGCGAAGTGACGATGTGTGGGATTCGGTTGTTTCCTTGACAGAAAGCACTGTTGTGGGTTGGCCCAAGTTTGTCCTTGGCACTGATGGTTTCGAAATGAACACTCTTGTATTAGCCTGCGGGTTGTCTGGGCCTTCATGTTTTATAGCAGAGCTATGCAAACATTGTCTCAACATTCCTCTTTCTTAATTTCTTAGTGACGAGTATTTGGATTGTATTTCAAAAAGTATATAATTGCTTCTTTACAGAAACCTCCTTGTTATACAAAACCTCACATCTAAGTAGACCAAATAGTATGATGAACCTGCATACACTTGCCACCAGGTGTCAGCAGTTATCGATTCCTGGCCAGTCTTGTTTCCCCTAAATCCCAGTCCCCTTTCTGCCTCATATTTTTTAAAGATTTTATTTCCTGACTTTAGAGAGAGAGGGAGGGGGAGAGAGAGATATCATAGTTGCTTCGCTTTAGTTGTTCATTGATTGCTTCTTGTACGTACCCTGACCACACAAGCGTGGGGTTTTGAAACGGTGACCTCAGTGTTCCAGGTCGACACTGTGTTCACTGCGCCACCACGTGCCAGGCTCTCCCTCATATTTTGAAGCAGCTCTCAGATGTTGAATTATTTCATCTGGAAAGACACAATTGCTCCTAATTATTCACTTGAGTACATCCTTAAGACTGAGTTATGACTAATGTATACATGTATGTCATCTATGTGTGTAATCTGTCGTATTGGGGTTGATGAAAACTGCACAATCCAAAAAAAAAAAATACAAACCACCTCTGTACCTTGTTGACAGTTTTTAAAGATGGAAAGCGAAGCGTCTTCGCTAGAATCCAGCACTTCCTGGTGTTCTGGGTTAGGCGCTGTGTGGGTTTGGATAGAGTCACCATTTTGGGTGTGTTTCCTCCCTAGACCTGGCGGAGAGTGACCTGGCATATACCCGGGCCATCATGGGCAGTGGCAAAGAAGATTACACTGGCAAAGACGTGCTGATTCTCGGAGGTGGCGATGGGGGCATTTTATGTGAGATAGTCAAACTGAAACCAAAGATGGTCACCATGGTAGAGATATCCTTTGTTACACGATGTCAAGTTCAGTGGGCTGATTTTGTTTTCTTCCTCCCTTTCGGTCTTACGAGTCCAGTGAATGTTAGGAGGCAAATGTGTGATAAACAGTGCCTTGAATGAACATTTCAATTCGGCAGCAGGAGCCTTTTCATGTGGCCACCAACAAAGAAGCAGAGATAACCTCGTTGCAAATTAAAGAGCAAGCGACGCTGGTTCCATGTCTGCTACTGCTCAGCCGTAGCTGAGGTAATTCCTGTATGAGAAGAAGAAGAAAATCAGTTCCTTTAGAGCAGGGGTCTCAAACTCAACTCAGCATGTGGGCCGCAGAGCAAGATCACAGCCGTTCGGCGGGCCGCACTAGGTGTACAAAAGGCAACTGTTACGCAACACTTTTCTCACTGCAGTTGAAAACAAAAAACAAATCAGTACAACAAGCACAATCTTACATGCAGTTTACTCAGTGTCACAAAACGACCAGAAACTGTAGTTCGCATCACAACTGCTGTTAACTAAACTAATATCTAGCTAGGATGCTAGAGAAATGAAAAATACAGGTAGGCCCCTAGGCTTACTTAATTTTATCCAAAATATTTTGAACTTCGTGGATTAGTCTGCGGGCCGCACAAAATTGTTCGGCGGGCCGCAAGTTTGAGACCCCTGCTTTACAGTGTCCTTGGTGCAAAAATGAAATCGTCTTATTTTATTATTAGTGTTGTAAAACTTTTGTCTTAACCTTTCCTTTAAAGTATTATTTCAGAGTTCTTTGATATGTTGAAGTTCAGGGTAAGTTTCTCCTTAACCTCTTTCGAACATTGACCAAATGGTGATTGATGGATGTAAGAAATACATGCGAAAAACGTGTGGAGATGTCTTGGACAATCTGACAGGAGACTGCTATCAGGTAATTATGTTTTCCGGTTAATATTTTTAAGTCAATTGATAGTATAATAGACATGCTATTGATCTGAATTATGCCTTCCTAAAACAACTCTATGTCTAATTGGATAAGAAGGTAAGTGGATCATCTTGGGGAGGGAGGGTGGATTTCCCTTTATCTAGTTCTTGACTGAAACTTCTATACTCACAAACAGATGAATGAGAGAAAACCATGTTTATTAACATGTAGACCCCTGTATATGTGAAAGGAGCCAGAGAAAAATGAGTAACACAGAAATAGCTTTTTATGATTTGGGCTTAAATACCATCTTTCTTTAAAACTTTATTGAATGTATTGGGGTGACATTGGTTGATAAAATCACACAAGTTTCAAGTGTACAGCTGAGCAGAGTCTCTTTCCCCACCGTTTACCGCCCATACCCTCTCCTACCTCCGTCCACTCCCTCTCACTCTGGCTGTCACGAAGCTGTTATCTTAATAGGGAAATGAACGGGCCCTTAGATGGAAGACCAGATGGGAGATATGGTCGTTTGTGACAAAGTTTGCCTGGGTCCATGTGGTGATAAGAGGCCCTCTTCCCTGGTTGAGTCCCCCAGGGAGGGCAGTCTGACAGTTGAATTCCTTTTGCAGGATCTGTTTTTGGGCAGATAAAGGGGGTTCTGAGAAAGTCTCTCTATTTGCTGTTTTTCAAGTGCCTACAGCTCAAAACTCTCCGTCTGGCAAAGCGGCATATTTTGAGATGGCGTATCTGCTCCTCTTAGTATTCCCTTTGTGAGTTATACATAGATTTATATTTAGGACAGATATGTACTTAGAATAAATAAGAAAGAACTGGAGAAGCTGAATTGAATAACATTCACTCATTTTCGCATAAAAGATGTCATGTACCTTTTTATGACCCGTGCCCCACCACCTTCATCTGCATACCCTGAGTAATCAATCTCTGTGTCTGGGTGTCTCAGGGGGAGTTTGCTAATCAATTAGATTCTGTCCTGAATTCTACTGTGCTTGCAAGTTCATTAGTCTTTATAGCTTGTAAGACACTTTTTTTTTCTTAGAGACAGACAGGAAAGGAGAGAGAGGAGAAGCATCAACTTGTAGTTGTAGCACTTGAGGTGTTCATCGATTGTAAGACACATCTTGTATGGTATTTTCAGGATGCGTATATTTGGTGCCCATACCCACAGTGCTTGTTGGGACAAGGTAACCAAGCAAATACTTATTTTCTTTGAACACAATCTTGTGTATTTGCAGATGTATAGACAATTTAGATGAGCCCTTCAGTTTGTTGAAATGTAAATTACTCACCCCCATCCCATTGTTCCCAAAGTGTGTGTATCTAAATTTGATTTCACGGTACAAGCTTGATAATTTAAGCCGAGAGGAATTATAACTACATTAAAATGCAGTTGTGACTGCTTTGTAGGCAAAAGGAAAAGAAAGGTGTGTATTTCACTTTTACTATTTGAAAGTTCCAAAAGTGAGGGAGGGTTAGCTTCTCTAAGACAGTAGTTTTCTTTTTATTTTTTTATTTTTTTTATTATTATTATTATTTTGTATTTTTCTGAAGCTGGAAACGGAGAGAGACAGTTAGACAGTCAGACAGACTCCCACATGCGCCCGACCGGGATCCACCTGGCACACCCACCAGGGGGCGATGCTCTGCCCCTCCAGGTGGTCGCTCTAAGACTATTTTTCAACTGCCAGTCCGCGAAACAGTTAACCCTCCCATGTTGTGTGAAGATTACATGTATGTATGAAAATTCATACAACATCAGGGGGTTTAACTCTTTCGTGAACCAGTACTAATGGTCCCCAGACCAGCAGCTGAAAAACACCGCCTTAGAGCGAGACAGATGCTTTTTCACAATGAGCTGAAAGTTACTATTGTTTACAAATAATGTTTGCATTGTTTATAAGACCCCTCTGCCTGGGGTGTTTTCACATTTAGTGTTCACATCAGTACCAAATGGCTATTGTTCCTATTTTGTGATTAAGAAGATTAAGCTTAAGAGTTTAAAGAACATTTTCCAAGGCTGTAGGGTAACTTGAGAGGAATAATTCAGCTTCCTAGTTCCTTATATGGATTAAGAAACAAATACGTAGACAACCCCAACCCAAAGCTGCCAAACAGTGGAACTGTGGACTGTTACAATTAAAGGGCGTACGGAGTGGGCAGAAGGAGGTTTACTTGTACGGAGTGGGCAGAAGGAGGTTTACTTGTACGAGTACACAGAACTCAGTTTATTCTTGTATTTTTTAAATGTTTCCATAATTAGGTTTATATCTTAGTTTTTTACTTATGATTTTAATTATTCTTGTATTCTCTATTAAGTATTGAATAGAGAACAACTCTATTCACCAACAACTGTAAGCCTGCATTTGCCCCACCTTGTGTAGAAGTGGGAAGATTTACTAATGGCCTCGGGAGAATACCTCTCCACTTGAGTGTCTGTTTGAGGGCATAGCACCCAAGGCCAATGGTAGCATAGACAGTCAGACATTTTAGGGACGGGAAGAGAAGTATTATACTTGAAATGGCTGGGCTCTTGTTGGTTTCCTGATCCCGTCCTTTCTCCCGTGCCTCCTTTCTGGAACAGAACAGCCACCAGGGGGCGCTTGGAAAATTCTGATTCTGAGTGTCCCCTCCCCTCTCGAAAGCTCTCAAAAGGTGGGCGTTTTTGGTCTCCCAGGCAGCTGCAGACAGGCCCCTTAGGCATTAAAACACTACTACCCTTAACAAAACACCAGGTATTGCAACCATTTATCATTTGAGAAACAGATAATTAGTCTGTTAACTTTTTTTAGAAAATAGAAAATATTCCAAAGCACTCTCCATTGCTTTTATTGTTATTTTTCTGATTTTTAAATTCTTTTTAGAAAATTGAATTCACAGAGGAAGGGGGAGAGAAGGAGACAGAAACATCAATCTGTTTCTGTATGTGTCCAGCCAAGGATCGAACCAGCCACCTCTGCATTGCAGGATGATGCTCCCGCCAACCAAGCCATCCAGCCAGGGCTCCATTGCTGTTATAATGATGGAATCATTTTAGCACGAAAATCATTAGTGCCCTGACCAGATAGTTTGGTTGGTTTGAGGGTCTCCCTGAAGCATGAAGGCTGCCGGTTTCATCCCTGGTCAGGGAAATACGGGAACAGCTTGATGTTTCTGTCTCTCTTACACGCATGCTCTCTCCCTCTCTTGCTAAAATGAATAAATAAAAATATTTTAAAATACTGACCTTTTTTTCTTTAGTGAGAGTAGGGGAGATAGACTCCCGAATGTGCTTTGACCAGGATCCACCGGCCACCCCCATGTGGGGCTAATGTTCTACCCATCCAGGACCATACTCGCAACTGAGCTATTTTTAGCGCCCTAGGCTGAGGCTCCACGGAGCCATCCTCAGCGCCCAGGGCTGATGCACTAGAACCAATCGTGCCATGGCTGCGGGGAGGGGGACAGATGGTCACCTCTCCTGTGTGCCCTGACCGGGAATTGAACACAGGACATCCGCACACTGTGCCAACACTCGACCACTGAGCCAACTAGCCAGGACCAAAAATACTGATTTTTTAAATAAAAAAAATTAGTCATTAAAATAGTACAAAACAAATACTAGAAATTGAGTTTTATGTATGTACAAGGTTTCCAAGTAAAATAGTAATTAATTGAATCTAGCAGTTTATTTGAGGAATTATATATTGTGCACAAGAGTTTTTGTTCATAAATATAAAAATATGAATCTTAAGAAATCATAATTCATTGTATGAATAATTTAAAGGAGAGAACAGTTGATATTAATAGATGATAAAACATTGGCAATATTTAGTCATTCTTAATGAATGAAAACTTTGTAGGTAAAATATAAGGTCTACCGGAAAGTTCTGTCCGTTTCTATCACAACAAGTTTCGACACGTAAGCAGGTGTTTATTTGGCGCATGTGTGCCTCTATTTTTATCACTTAATGTATACATACTGACGTAGCAAATTAACTAAAACAAAGTTGATTCACATTAGTCTTATGTGTGAAGCCATAGTGTACCCATGGCTACTGATAAAGTTCATTTACGCCACTGTAATTTTTACGAATTTCAACAAGGAAGAAATGCTACAGAAGCATGTCTGTCGCATCCACCATATTCCCTGGACTTAGCACCCTCCGACTATCACTTGTTTTTGTCCTTACAAAATTTTTTGAAGGGCAAAAAATTCAAAAATGAAGAAGATATCAAACAAGCACTGGTTCAATTTTTCGCATCAAAAGATAAAACATTTTTCAAAAATGAGATATACAAATTGCCCTAACGCTGGCAAGAAATCATTAATAATAATGGCAATTATATTATTTAATAAAGTTTATTGACGGTAAGAAAAGTTTGTATTTTGTTTTATTCCAAAAACAGACAGAACTTTCTGATAGACCTTATACAATTGCAAAAGAAGAGAAACTAAACATACTAGAAACTCTCAGGCTGTGGCCGGGTGGCCAGATGCTCAACTGAGGTTAGAGCGTCTTCCCGATATGCCAAGATTGTGGGTTTGATCTCTGGTCAGGGCATGTACAAGAATCAGCCAGTGACTGCATAAATAAACGGAAAAACAAGTCAGTGTCTCTCTCTCCCCCTTCCTCTCTAAAATCAATCAGTTGAAAAAAACTGTCAGAATCTTAAAAATAATACATTAAAGGGTGTTTACATAAGAAACATATCAACCTGTAGAGAATTATTTTATGAGTTTGAGCCAAACTGACTACAATTGCCAGGAAACAAAATCTGAGCAGATTGGGAAAATGCTCCTGAGAGGGGCAGTTTTGCACCTTACTTTATACATCAGAATCAAAGGGGGAGAGGTAAAGGGTGACATGGAATCCAGTGGTGACAGATTAGGGAGGCGGGAGAAGCAAAGCGGGGAAATCTCTGGGATTGGATAAAAAGCACAATGTATAGACACCCCTTTTATATAGGTGGGTCTAGGATAGTTAACAGTGAACAGCGCATAGAGATGGTATGCGGGAACAAGCTAGCAATGAGGGGGTCTGTGGTCTCGGGTTCTGGTGGGAGAGTGTCCCCGAGGGGTCTGGCTAGAGGGGATCATTCCCAGGGCATGCTGTGGTGGATGCAGAGACAGCAGACCGCTCAGGTAAGGTCAACACTGACCTCTGTTGGGGAAGATGCTGCCCTAGGACAGGACTGCCTGCCGTGACTCATTTCAGTTAGGAAGCTGTCATTGCAGACCGTCCTGTGTGGTTACTTCAGGTCTCTGAGTCTGTGAGGCCACCATGCAGGCCTCCCCTGAGCTTGTCAGGTTTAGTATGTGCCGCCTTTTCATCCATAATAACAAAACACATAGGGCATTTCCACTGAAACTAGGAACGAGGTGAGGATGCTTATTACCTTTACTCCACATTGTTTTTGAGACATTACCTAACTCAGTAGGGTAGGAAAATACAAAAAGTATAAATATTATTTTCAAATGATATGAATGCTTAAAAGATTGAGGAAACTTGTATAGAAATCTAGTTGAATTCATGAGAATTGGGGCAAGTGATTGGATAAAGGCAGACCAGTAATTAGACTAATAATTTCTTCTATGCAAAAGGCAAAATAGTTTTAATGGAAATTAAGGGTGGAGGATAGGCCAGAAAACCTATTCAAAGTAGTGACCAATTATTAAATACATAGGAATAAGTTGAACAAGAATCATGAGTATTATGAGACTGATCAGAATTGTGCTAAGGTCCCCAGGGGTGTGGCTGTTATCATTGTTTGCTGCCGAGGGCCACCTCCCCTTAGATGTGTTTACTCTCAATTTACAAGGTCCCTTGTAATTGTTGGTTTGAGTTTGTCTATCTGATCCTTCTCTGGTTTGGCTGACTTGAAAGCATGCACGCGCACATGCACGTACACACACACACACACGTGTACACACACACACACGTGTACACACACACACACCCTTACCCCACCCCAATCTGTCCCCTCCATCTGGGCAATGCAGAAGCACTGTGTGAGAAGGCAGTGTCTTGTATGTACTCAGTAAGCCCCTAGAGTATGAACTTGCACTATTGTTCTCTAAGAGGGTGAAATAGAGCTTATTGTAAAGCGCCAGGAGTAGTATTGTATTTGTAACAGTACTTTGTATACACAAAACTCAGTTATCTCTCTCTATAAATATAAAGAAACACATGAAGTGTATATACACACATGAGCCTGGAATGTGGACACCACACACCCCCTGAGTGTACTTCCTCTGACAGTCTAGTCTGGTCACCAGGCCGGGCACGCTCCCCACCTCCATAGCATTTGGGGGTTGTGTTGTAATTAATGTATCTTTATTTAGCTGAACGCTAATGTCTGTAAGAATTGCTGCAGCAATAAACAAGAACTTTACCTCTCGAAAAAAGAAAACAATTATGTTAAGATCTTATTGAAAAACAACTGAAGTTTGAATCTGGTGAGAGGCATTACATTTCTTGGATAAAAATATCAGAACAATGTTTTTCTTTCTAATTATAAATCTAATCAGAATCCCAAGGGCAGAATCCCAAGTCACTATGGTTAAGCTGCTAAATTATCTTTTTTAAATTTTTTATTTATTAATTTTTAGAGAGAGGAGAGAGAGAAAAGGAGGGAGAAGCAGGAAGCATCAACTCATAGTAATTGCTTCCTATATGTGTGTTGACCGGGCAAGCCCAGGGTTTCGAACCGGCAACCTCAGCGTTCTAATTCATAGTGACCCAGAATTAGACCAGATGCTTTTGAAGTTCATTTGTTTCTTTTTTTTCTTTTCTTTTCTTTTTTTTTTTTTTTTTGTGTGTTTTTCTGAAGCTGGAAACGGGGAGGCAGTCAGACAGACTCCAGCATGCGCCTGACCGGGATCCACCCGGCACGCCCACCAGGAGGCGATGCTCCGCCCATCCGGGGCGTGGCTCTGTCACGACCAGAGCCACACTAGTGCCTGGGGCAGAGGCCAAGGAGCCATCTCCAGCGCCCGGGCCATCTTTTGCTCCAATGGAGCCTCGGCTGCGGGAGGGGAAGAGAGAGACAGAGAGGAAGGAGGGGGGGAGGGGGGGAGAAGCAGATGGGCGCCTCTCCTGTGTGCCCTGGCCGGGAATCGAACCCGGGACTTCCACACACCAGGCCGACGCTCTACCACTGAGCCAACCGGCCCTGAAGTTCATTTGTAACAGTAAATGTCTAAAATAGCCAAGAAAAATATGTAAAATAACCATAGTGAAGGGAGAAGATTTGTCCTCTTGTAATCAAATAGGAAATATGACGTTGACACAGGAATAGACATAGATAAGAGGAGTGTCACAGAGACTTGAACACATACAGCTAATATGTGGTCTATGATGTGTTGACTCAGCTCAAAAGAGTCAGGAGGTTTTTCCTAGAAATATATGACAAACTTATCCAAGGGTATTTGGGTTTGCAAACTGGAAATACATATTGGCAATGCCAGCAGTGTTCCAAAGCGGAAAGAAAAGCTGAGACTTTTTATAGTAAAAAGCACATTCTTGAGGAGAATCAATTCTGTATTCTTAGCCCATGACTTGGTCCAGGATTGTAAGCTTCAGATGCCCGGTGATGTGGACAGTGGAAAAATTTCTTCTTGAGGTCATGCAGACGGTCATCTGAGGGTTTGATGTATATCCAGGCATTGGTGCACAACCCACGGATTGTGTCTAGGCATTGACGCAGGACTGGAAAGTTCAGAAGTTTAAGTTCCCAGGCTAGTTAAGGCAAGAATAGAATCGTTGCTTCGTGCCTCAGCCTTTACTGATTTAGCAGCTTAGCCTGACCTGTGGTGGCGTAGTGGATAAAGCGTCAACCTGGAACACTGAGGTTGCCGGTTCGAAACCCTGGGCTTGCCCAGTCAACGCACATATAGGAAGCAATTACTATGAGTTGATGCTTCCAGCTTCTCCTTCCTTTTCTCTCTCTCCTCTCTCTAAAAATTAATAAATAAAAAATTTAAAAAGATAATTTAGCAGCTTAACCATAGTGACTCCATTTTATTTATTTTTTATTTTTTATTTATTCATTTTAGAGAGGAGAGAGAGAGAGAGAGAGGAGACAGAGAGAGAGAAGGGGGAGGAGCTGTAAGCATCAACTCCCATATGTGCCTTGACCAGGCAAGCCCAGGGTTTCGAACCGGCGACCTCAGCATTTCCAGGTCGATGCTTTTATCCACTGTGCCACCACAGGTCAGGCCTCCATTTTATTTCTTAATTTTATTCCTTCACTTCTTAATTATTTCACTTGGGAGAAGATTAGTTGATTTAATAAATGATGCTGTCATAATAGGTTGTCCATCTATCTGCATGAGAACAAAGTTAACTCTAGAAGCCATAGAAAAATTAATTTCAGATGGGTTAAGCTCTAGATATAAAAACTAATGATTAGGAAATTTTAGGAGTTGGGAAACCATTTTTAAAATTTTTATTTATTTTAACGAGAGAGGAAGGGAGAGAGAGAGACGGGAACATCAATCTGGTCCTGTATGTGCCCTGACTGGGGATCAAACCAGCAACCTCTGTGCTTCTGGACAATGCTCTAACCCAGTGGTCCCCAAGACCCGGGCCACGGACCGGTACTGGTCTGTGGGCCATTTGGTACCAGTCTGCAGAGAAAGAATAAATAACTTACATTATTTCCGTTTTATTTATATTTAAGTCTGAACGATGTTTTATTCTTAAAAAAATGACCAGATTCCCTCTGTTATATCCGTCTAAGACTCCTGACGCTTGTCTTGGTCACGTGATACATTTATCCATCCCACCCTAAAGGCCGGTCCATGAAAATATTTTCTGACATTAAACCGGTCCGTGGCCCAAAAATGGTTGGGGACCACTGGTCTAACCAACCAAGCTAATGAGCCAGGGAGGGAAACCTTTTAAAGAGAGGACAAGAACTTCAGGAACTATAATGACAACATAATATTGATACCATAAACAATGGCAAAAGGCTGACTGAGAACAATACTGCCCACAAAATGACAGGGAGTTAATCCCTTTAATAATACAAAGAGCCCCTACAGCTTTAATTTAAAAATTAACTAAGTAAAGAAAAGGTATAATAGGTATGAACTGGTACTTGTCAGAAGACGGGAGTCAAATAACCTGTAATCTTTCAACAAGATGCTCACCCCTGTTGGTGGCCCAGGAAGTCCATGTGAAAATATTAGCAAGGGGCTTGACAAAAATATAAGAGGGACGACATCCAGTGCTGGAAAGGATGCAAGGAAATAGTTGCTCACATGCATTGCTGGTGGGAGTGTGGATTGCTGTAAGAGCTAAAATATACGTGCCTTTGCCCTGACCGAATAACTCGGTTAGAGCATGTTGCGCAGATAAGATATATTATGCTCACTTTTTTAAAGATGGCACTGCTCACATGGATCACCGTTGCCTAGGTGATAATATTAATGCCCTTCTTGCTTGGGAAAGGGTGTGGTTGTGCTAGGGAAATGTGTGTTGGGGGAGGGCTTTCACACCAAAAGGTTTTAAAAGGTGGAGCTAGGAGGCCATTTGAGAGAGTGACCACGTTCTTGTAGGGAGGAATAGCCCTAGAGGCAGGGCAGCGAAGCCGCGTGGGAGAGGCAGCCAAAATGGCAGAGTGGGGAAGGAGAAGTCAGTTCGTGGAGGAGATGGGGAACAGAGGTGAATAAGACTGGTGAGGTGAAAGTCTGATTCCAGGAAAACTCGAATGAGTCAGTAGCTTTGTGAGTGCCAAATGAGTGGGTTTTGGAGCCCAGTGTGTGTATATTCTCGCCTGCCGGTGCAAGCGAGGATTAAAGGAAAATGGATCACCAGCTTTCAGCTCAGTTGATTCCTTACTGTCTGTCCGAATCAAATGCCAACCTGTGTTAGCCAGGCAGCTTTGATGGCGGCCGTGGATACTGGCTTTACAGAGCATCATCCTGAAATGCAGAAGTTGCTGGTTTAACCCCCAGTTAGGGCACATACCAGAACAGATCTGTGTTCCTCTCTTGCTCTCTCTCTCTCTCCCCAAAATCAATAAATAAACATTTAAACATATAGTTAAAACATATGTATCTTTGTCTTGAGCATCCGGCCCGTAGACAGCAAGGCATCTATCTATCTGTACAAGAGGTTTATTACGACTGTGCTTGTAGAGGCCAAGGCTTGAAGACGATCAGTATAGAACACTTAGTGGGACGATAAGGTTTTTACAAACACCATTGCCAGGAATGGTGTTAGGTAAGTATTTCCAAGTTAGAATAATGTGTGTGATCCTCGTTTTAAAAAGGAACAAGCACTTGTGTTTCTTTGCGAATGTTTCTCAGAATCTGAGTACCATCAACTGGGCTTGATACGTACATTGAAGGCAGCTGGGGTGTTAGTGCTGTCGGTGTCTTCGCATGGTTGCGCTCGAATGATGAATCATTGAGTGCAGCACGTTATAAAACACATAGACAGTAAGACAGTTACTTAAAAAGTGTGACTGAAGATATGTGTAAGAACATCCATAGGAAAAAATCTGGAATAGATTATTTTAGGGAATTGTGGCAAGCTTGATTTCTGATTTACTTGGTAGATGTCAATTTTCTTCTATGAATATGTATTATATAACTAGAAAAATAAAAGGAGACTAGCTCTTGCCGAGTTCACAATGTTGCCTAGCACCAGATGGGCCCCCAGCTTGTAGCTGCAGTATTTCAAAGGTTAGGCAAAGCCCAAACGTAGTTGCTGAATCTACTGTAAAGGGTCGGTATGAGAATTCCAGCTCTCACCTGCTATATACCCCTCATTGATAACTCTCATTTGGGAGCTGGTATTGGCTTTCTTATTGGCAGTCCTCAAAAATGTTAGAGGACATTGAAAAACCATCAGTTAAGAGTTTGGAGTAGATATAAAGATACATCAGTAGACAGCGAAGTCATTCAGTATGCTTTGTGAAAGAAGCACTAAAAGAGGAAAATACAGTAGGAGAGGCAGTCTAGCTCAGGGTTAAAAGCATGCACTTGGCTTTCAGGTAGCTCTAGGTGTACTTTTTCTTTTTACATTTTCCTTCGCAGGGGTACTTCTTGGCTCTGTTTCTTTATTGGGTGCCTCTGGGCAAGCTTTGGAACCTCACAAGTTTGTTTTCTTCATTTGTAATACAAGGGCAATAAGAGTACTTGTAGACTGGTTTACACAGGAAGCAGGTAGTGAGCGCTGGATTTTAGCCCCAACACACACGGGTGGAAGTCCGCTCTTTTCCATTCCGTTCGTGGGGCAGGTGCTGGTGCATGTCAGCCCCTGCTTCCCCAGCTTGCATTACTCCCCTTCCTCTACAAGGGTTTAACTACTTCCATGTGTGTTGGCTCACCGTGTCTATTCCTGTTCTTTCTGGAAGGTTCTTGTAGAGGACTGCATTCCAGTACTGAAGAAGTATGCCAAACAAGGCAGAAAGTTTGATTATGTGATTAATGATTTGACAGCCGTTCCAATTTCCACATCTCCAGAAGAAGGTAGGTCTTCTTTAGTTTTTCACCAAACTACTGTTCAAAGAAATGTTTTTCTTGGCCCGGCATAAGAGTGAAAGGATTTTAGAGGTTATCTAGTTAAGTTCCTTCATTTTTTTAAAGGTAGTTAAACTGAGGGCCCATGATGGCTGTATTTGGCTTTGGCCAAATTCTGTCCTGCTCCTAAATGAGCAGATTAACTCAATCATTTGAAACAAAACGTGAAATAAAATGACTCACAATCATATCATCAAGACATTCACATTATGTGAATTTTAACCTGTAATGGGACAAGCTGGTGACCCGCCTAAGCAACACCAGAAACAGCTCCCTTCTCAAACCACGTGCTCCAAATCACAGCTGAGTTGGGGTTTTGGTGTTAAGGGTCTTCCTATCGCCTTGTCTTCCCGCTGAGTCTGCACTCCGGGGCCCTACCCGATGACCCTGGTGGTTTCTCTCCTGGGATGTTGCTGCTCCCCCTTCCTCGAGGCTGCCGCCTTGCAGATTCCAACCACTGCCTTGTGTCCAATCTTCACTGGTGTGGGAGCGGTGCTCAGTGCATGCGCACTTGCTTTGGATCCTGCTTGTGTATGAGCACGTGTGTAAGATACACAGTCTATACATGCCTAAATGACTATTATCATTTATTAATAAGCTCTCGAATATTGGGTCTTAAGCTCATGGCTCTTTTTCTGTCATTGAGTGTTAATGTGTTTGACTTGAGCTGTTGTTTCTGATGAATGCAAGCCCGTATTTATAAACCTTAAAATTTTTTAACATCCAGATTCCACATGGGAGTTTCTCAGACTGATTCTTGACCTCTCCATGAAAGTACTGAAACAGGACGGGAAGTATTTTACACAGGTAGGCCATTTAACTGTTTTTCCCCAAAAAAGTCTCAATAAACATTTTCTATTTTGAAATCTGAATGCATATTCTTGAAATTTGTGTTCGTTAAGGATAGAACAGAATAATTGGATTATGTTCTTTGAAGCACTAAGTTTGTAAATAGCCCACCTGGTATCTATTGGGAATTAAATCATTTCTGTTGTGTCCTCTTACCTTAACCTTTGGGATTTATCAACCTTGGGCTTTGGCTGTAGTATGAGCGGCTGCCACTAGATGGAGACAGAGACGGTGATTTCTCCTTTATAGAAACCCTGCAGTGAAACCTGCTCAAAGCTTATTCTAGTAAAAGCAACCCAAATTCAATGCGTTGGGGAATTTTTGCAAATGGAGTTAGGACGAATGTGTGACTCTTTTCTTTCTTTGAGAATATTTGCCTGGTAGACTGCCTTCTTGGAGAACTGATATCTCAATACGGAAGATGAATAAAAAATATTTCTTTAACAGATCTCTACAGCCCATTCATTAAGTATTAACACTCTAGGCTTTGATAACTTGTCTTTGCGAACTGACTTTTACGAAAAATCACATTATATGCCCAGGGCTGTGCTAGTTTCCAAGAATTGTTCAGAAGATGTTCTAGGACGTGTTTCCTGTCCCTGTATTCGTTACAGTTGGGGACACCAGGCGATCTCATTCTATCATACCCAGGATCCCACGGTACATTCAGTGTTTGCGTGAGGGGACACGTGACGTTCATACGGATTGAGGGGGCGTGGGCCTTTGAAGAAGCAATGGAGGAGCCAGGAGCACGGAGTAGTTTGATTGTGGATGTTCTGATGTAGCTGCCACAGTGCAGGGTTTTTCTGAACTGCCAGGTGCTATGCTCAGGAGATACCTTAATACCCGCCCCCCTTCCCCAAGCGTGTTGCTTGCAACTGGAGTAAGATTAAAGATGGGGCGAAAGTGTTGTTCGGCCTGGTACTGGTTGATTGGCAAGAGCTAACTGTTCCTGCCTTAAAATTGTGTCATCACAGTAGTGAGTTCAGAATGTCACTAATGTCGCTGTGGCCGCTTGAAGACCAACCTGTCAGTGCGCCGCAGAGCTGGAGAAGGCATCGTGGAGCGCCTGGACTGAGCTCTGTAGGTGGGGGATCTCGGTGTAAATCCAGGGCAGATTTGCTCTCGTAGGACTAGGAGGCAGGGCCCAGGACTTGACGCCCCTCCCTTGTCTCCTCACTCCCCATTAAAACGAGGTGATTGGATAATGTATGTGACATTCATGTGACTATGATTAAAATATTAGCACACCCCTGACTCCCTTTAACTGAAGGATTAGACAGTACTTGTATCACCAACACTTCTACATTCCTTCCTAATCCGTGTCTACCTTCTACAACTAACCTACCTTTAGTGCTGTTGTTCTTATTCCTGTGATTTTTTTTGTGTGTGTGTGTGTGTGTGACAGAGACAGAGTCAGAGAGAGGGACAGATAGGGACAGACAGGGAGACAGATGAGAAGCACCAATTCTTTGTTGCAGCTCCCTAGTTGTTCATTGACTGCTTTCTCATGTGTGCCTTGACCCAGGGGCTACAGCAGAGCCAGCGACCTTGGGCTTCAAGCCAGTGACCTTGGACTCAAGCTGGTGAGCCTTGCTGAAACCAGATGAGCCTGTACTCAAGCTGGCGACCTTGGGGTCTCGAACCTGGGTCTACCACATCCCAGTCTGATACTCTATCCACTGCGCCACCACCTGGTCAGGCTCCTGTGATGTTCTTCATAGATGTTTCACATATGTGTAATAAGCCAAATTGTTAAGTTGTTTAGTTTTGCTAGCTTCTGGACCTTACTTTTACATTGTAGAAGTAATCCATGTTAACTGTTAAGTTTTAAAAATATCAACAATACAGAAATCTAAAGTAAAAAACCAAGTGCCACTTACCACTAACATGGGGCAAGGAGAACTTTCTAGAATTAAAGCTAATGAATTGTGATTTAGCGCTTTGGAGTACCCCCTTGCCGCGTTACTCCCTTTCTCTCATCCTTAGTAAGTGCTTAGTTCTTTGCTATTAGATGTTCGTTCTGCATTTCCCACATGTCTTTCTTAAGAAAAGAAAAGAAAAATGTAATTCTATTTAAATACACAGGAAAGTGGAATGTGACACGTTACTTTTTTGGGTAGGTCTCTATTTGTGGTGTTTATTTTTTTTCTTTTTTTAAACTGCTTTTTGACAGTGTTGGGGAAGAACAAATTGAAAGTATCCTGTTTCCTCGCCACATTCTCTGTAAGGAGGTCCTCCCATATGTCCTCTATTGAGGGAGCGTGGTGTCAATTTTAGGATGGCGAGGGAGACCAGTGAACTGTGCACCTTGGTGGTATTTCTATTCTGCAGCTTCCCCAGTGCTGATGTGCTCTAAAAGCAGCCAGGCAGTGTTTTCTATTTGTGAGTCCTTAAATTACACATGTGGTGTTTATATACTCTCATGGTGAACTTGATGTTGAAACCAAATTATATGCTGGCCAAGGGCACTGCGGCCAGATCCCACTGCAAGACCCCAGATGATGGGTTACTAAACTGGCTGGCACTGACGGACGACGTCATGTTGAGCGAATGCGCTAAGTTAGATCTGCCAAAGCCCGCTCTCAGTCCCATCCACCCGCTTGCCCGCGGCTGGTTGGTTGCTTGGTTTGAAATGCCGTCCTCAAAAATGCTTGCATCACAATTGCCTTTATTTGCGAAGAGTTTTCATCTTACATTGTAGTTGACTGTTCAGAGGCAAATTGATAGTGAAGTTCTTATGAAGAAATGGAAACAGCACCTATGTTCATGAGTCTTCCGAACGTTAAGAACCTCAGTGGTTAAAAGAAAATGGTGGTACTAAAGACCCACTGTGTTTTCTGAGTCTGTTACGAAAGCACGTGGGGGAAAATTGTGCTAAAATGGTAGAGGTAGAGCCTACCCCCAGCCTCCTGAGTGAAAGTCTGTATTTTAGCAAGATCACCTGTGATTCATTCATATGTCCATTCAAGACCGAGAACCCCTGCTTTCTGGTGGCCGTCCTCCTCCCAAGAAGGGCTGGAGGCCAGCGGGGCCTCCAGCTCGGAGGAGTTCAAGGTGACCGGCATCCACAACAAGGTGACCCAGACCATTGCGATCTCAGTGGATCCGAGGAGACAGAACAAGTCGGCCGAGTCCCTGCAGGCCACCGTGCATCAGCTGAAGGAACAGCACTCCAAACTCACACTCTTCCTCAGGAAGCCCTCGGCCCCAAGGAGGGAGACGGTTCTGCTGAAGAGCGCAAGGTGGCCGCCCAGCCGGCAGGACCAGCCCTGCCTCTGGGGGATGTCTGCAGGGAGCCAGGAGCATCAGCGCAGACGACTTCCGGTTTGCCAGTCTTCGTGTCGCCCATGCCAGTGCCCGGCTCTGGCCTCTCGGCTAAAAGCACTGAGGAAGCTACAGAACAGGATGTTGAAAATAAAATAAAAATAAAGTGTTGTGGGCAACTTGTGAGAGGCAGAGCTGTAGGAGCAGGCAGATGCGTACCCATCAGCAGCTCTACTGCCTCTTGGCCAACAGCTCTGATTTTCTTCACCTTTTTCTTTTCTTCGTTGTCACAGAGTGGCTGCTACCACTCCGAATGTCACATCTAGGTTATGGGCTAGAGGAAAGTTGTAGGGGTGGGTCACTGTTTATCCATGATGTCCAGAATAAAACAACAAATTTTCTCAGTGGCCCCCGGGGAAGACGCCTGCGCTATCTCATTGACCACTTTGATCTGCTGGTGCAGAAAAGGAAGAAAAGTTAAAACCATGAAGTCAAGACAAAATGTTTGCAAAGGAGTGGAACTCGGCCATATCCTAGGGTGTATTTCCTGAACAGACTTTTGTTCTCCTGGGCTTTAAATCAGATTTGGGGGAGGCCCTGGCTGGTTGGCTCAGTAATAGAACATCGGCCCGGGTTCGATTTCCGTCCAGTGCACAGGAGAAGCGCCCATCTGCTTCTCCATCCTTCCCCCTCTCCTTTCTCTTTGTCTCTCTCTTCCCCTCCCACAGCCAAGGCTCCATGGGAGCAAAGTAGGCCCATTTGCTGAGGATGGCTCTATGGCCTCTGACTCAGGTGCTAGAATGGCTCCGGTTGCAGCAGAGCAACTTTCCAGATGGGCAGAGCATCATCCCCTGGTGGGCATGCTGGGTGGGTCCCGGTTGGGCGCAAGTGGGAGTCTGTCTCTCTGCCTCCCCGTTTCCAATTTCAGAAAAATACAAAATCAATCAATCAATCAATCAATCAGATTTGGGGGATAGCGTGTGTGTGTGGGGGTCTGAATGCTCCTGAGAGTTGTAGTTTAAGCCATGCTGTAATCTGAGAATATGGCCTTTGGGATACATTATTCTCAACAAGGAAGTGACTCCTAGGAAAACTTGTTTGGAATGGGTGATGTGTATGAGTCTTTGCTAATTGCATGGTGGTGATATGGTGGCTGTATCACTAACAAGAAATTGGTCTCACTGTTTTCCATTGCTTCACACTCTAGCCATTTGAAATGGATTGGTAAGTAAGGTAGAAGGATACTGAGCTAATGGATCTATAGATAGAACTCAGTGCAGTTTATGAAAGTACAGAAACCTTATGTCATTTGCAAAAATGAACTTTTATCTACAGCTAGAATTATTCTCATTTATTAGCGACCTTCAAATGAGTGGGACCCTCTGTGGATTCAATTATCCCATTGTTTGTGTTTCTTTCTCTGATTTAGGGGAACTGTGTCAATTTGACAGAAGCCCTGTCGCTCTATGAAGAACAGCTCGGGCACCTGTACTGTCCTGTGGAATTCTCAAAGGAGATCGTTTGTGTCCCCTCATACTTGGAATTGTATCCTTTGACCATATCATTGTGTTGCCAGATCAGAACATCAAGTAAGTAACATGTCAGTTTAACATTTTAAATAAACAGAATTAGCTCTGTAGTATATAAGGGCCTGGTTTTCAAACTTGGCTGCACATGTAATCCTCAGGGAGCTTTAAAACAATACTGATTCCTGGGCCCCACCCCCAGATTATGGGGCGTGGCCTTCCACAGTGCCTCAGGTGGTTTTAATGTTCTGGCATCACTGGTTCTCACTGGTAGTTCCCAGACCTGCAGCATCATCTGTGAACTACACATGCAAATTCTTAAGCCCCACCCAGGCTGCTGTCCAAAGAGAAGAGTTGGGGGTGGTGCTGGTGACCTACCTTAAGCAGCTCTCCAGGGCATCCGCATGCATATAAAGCTTCTCAAGTCCAAGGCTAACACCCTCCCCCCCCCACCCCAGCTGCTGCAGGCAAAAATACTGAAAACAGCGGTCTACTTTTCACTGACTGATATGAGAGAGCAGAAAGAGAGACAGAAAGAAAAAGCGAGACCCTGGCTGATTGCCTCAGTGGTAGATTGTCGGCTCAGCATGTGGAAGTTCCGGGTTTGATTCCCAGTCACGGCACACAGGAGAAGCACCCATCTGCTTCTCCACCCCTCCCCCTCTGCTTCCTCTCTATCTCTCTCTTCTTCTCCCTCAGCCAAGGCTCCATTGGAGCAAAGTTTGCCTGGGCACTGAGGATGGCTCCATGGCCTCTGCCTTAGGTGCTAGAATGGCTCTGGTTGTAGTGGAGCAACTTTTCAGATGGGCAGAGCATCTCACCCTTGTGGGCATGGTGGGTGGATTCAGGTCGGGCGGATGCAGGAGTCTGTCTGACTGCCTCCAGGCTTCTAACTTCGGAACAATACAAAAAAAAGAAAAGAAAAGAAACAAAGATTTGTTGTTCCACTTATTTATGCACTCATTGGTTGATTCTTGTATGTGCCCTGACTGGGGATTGAACCTTTTACCTTGGTGTATCAGGATGATGCTCTAACTAACTGAACTTCCCGGCCAGGGGCTGCATTCTACTTTTATATTAAGATGGTCCTAGTTTCATATTAATTTCTACACTTGATTCTGATTTGCAGTAAAAGTTGAAGGCTAAAAAATAAGAACAGAACCCTGGGGAAAACCAGAATGCGAGCATTGTCATCAGAAATTTATAATGGTTTCCTCCTAAAAGGCAGGCTGTAGCCTGCAGACAAAGGCTTTCCTTCTTGAGGTGGCAGTTTCCTGTGACTGCTGCGGGCCTGCAGTGAGGCCTTGGGCTGCAAGGCCTGGCAGGTTTCTGCCAGAGGCGGGGCCATGAGCGCCCAGGGTTTCCTGGGATGAGTTCAGTGCTCTGCGCCTGCTTGGTGGCCATGACACCTCTCCCCCTGCCAACTCCACCTTCACCGGGGTTCCTCTCCAGAGTACTGGTTACAGTCAGGTCTGTGCTTGTCTGCGGAAAGACTGGAGAGATGAGTTGATATCATTTGGACAAAATGCTTCAGCCTTTTGACTTCCTTCCGGTTCTTCCTTCCCTTCGCCCTTTCCCGCCCTCTTCCACCCTCCCCCCCCCACCTTTCCCCCATCTCCTCCTCCCACTTCCCACATTCCCCTCACCACATTTCTCACCTCCTCTTGTTTTTCTCTCCCTCTGACCCTTAAGTGAATGCCCTGAAACGTCTTTGAGATCTTGAAATCCGAACTGTTACGCTCCCCGCCCCCAGTGTCACAGGCAGTGAGTATCAGGCTGCAAAGTGGTTTACTTGGCCACAGTGCTCCGAGCCAGTGGTTTTTAATTGGTGTGCTGCAATAATTTTTTCTTAATTGATTTTTGGATAGAGAGAAATGGAGACATACACACTAATGTGTTGATCCATTTATTTATGCATTCACTGGTTGATTCTTGTATCTGCCCTCCCCTGACCGGGTATCGATCCTGCAACCTTGTTGCATCAGGATGGTGCTCTAACCGACTGAGCTACCAGGCCAGGGCTCCACAAGAATTTTTAAAACATATAATACTTAACTATTTAGTCAAGGGCACTGACCTTTCCCTTAGATTGTCAAATAAAAATTTTAAAAAACAGCCAACACAACAATAGCCACCTGATGTGAATGAATAAAAATTATACTCTTTATGTCAGATCAACAAAGAATATATATTTTATTGGTGTGCCGCAGAATTTTAGTAACTCGGTTATGTGTGCCATGAGATGAAAAAGGTTGAAAATCATTGCCCTGAGCTATGAAACTTGCATCCATTTTCCAGTTTGTAGGCCGGCAAGCACATTGTATGTGACACCTGTCCTTTGGATTAGCTGCTCTTGTTCCTTGACTCCCTGTCCAGGTGGGTCTTTTACACTGTCTGGAAGAAAGCTAACCCTTGAAGGTCTGTATCCCCTCATCATGTGTGCTACGAAAGCCTCCCTGACCTTCATACGCTGGACACGCCATCAGAACGAGTCAGGCAATTGATTGTGAATTCCTTCAAGTCTTCTTTTTTTAATTATTATTTTTTAATTTAAAAAGGCAAATGGAAAATGTATATTTTGATGAACCTAGGGTGTTACATTTTGAGAGTCAGCTGAAGGATGATTAGCTAGCATAGCAAAGGCTGCTAAATGCACTGACCCCCTAGAATGTGATTTTCGTTATTTTTTTTTTCTGTGTGGGCTGTTTTCATTTTTCTTTCAGTAGACTTTGAATTTGGTTTTTTGTTTCTTTTTTTTTTTTGGAGGAATGAACATAATTATTTTGTTCTGGAGGGCAGTTCTTGATGGTGATTCTTTCCCAAAAAATTAATTCACTTGGATAATTAAAATTTGGTGCTTAAATGAAAAATAAAGAAAATAAATTAGCAATGCTTTGATTAAAATTACAAACGAGAAATTTCATGTGTCTGTTCTTTTATTTCGGCGAGGTCCCCGCTTCCTCACTTCTGACCGCAAAGAACAAAGTGTCTCCTGGTCTTTTTGTAGATCTCGTGTGTCACTAGGTGCCATTTATCTCTACAATAGGATGGCCGTGGGGCCTTTTTTGAACGGTAGTAATGACTTCCATTTACCGTTGTGGTAAATGATACATGCAGCCTATTACAGTCACCTGCTCTTCATTATAAAATTGACCCGAGGAGAGAAAATGATTTGGCCTTACCGTAACATCAGAAGTCAAAACTTATTTCTGTTCCCCCTCTTACTGGTGTATTAGATGTGGAAATAAAGATCATTTTGGATCACTGCTGTGAAACTTGGAGGTGTTTGGATGCACAAATAGATGGTAGGTTTTAGAAAAGCGGGCAACAAGAGCAGCTTGAAGTCACCGAGGAAGTGCTGGTAACCAGCAGCTTGGAAGCCTATTGGTAGGAAGCAACCCGCATCAAAGGTGAAGCGGGATTGACCTGGAATGTTAGACATCACTGGGTTAGTCTGTTGTGTTTCTATAAAAGGTTTATGCTTTATCAATGGAAGAGTTCATTTATGGTGAATCTGCAGTAAGCAAAGTATTTAAAATGAAATATTCAGTGTCTCTTGAGAAGAGTTAGTTTTGCCTGACCAGGCGGTGGCACAGTGGATAGAGCATCAGACTGGGATGTGGAGGACCCAGGTTCGAGACCCCCGAGGTCGCCAGCTTGAGCGCGGGCTCATCTGGTTTGAGCAAAGCTCACCAGCTTGGACCCAAGGTCACTGGCTGGAGCAAGGGGTTACTCGGTCTGCTGTAGCCCCACGGTCAAGGCCCATATGAGAAAGCAATCAATGAACAACTAAGGTGCTGCAACGAGATAGAATTAGTGACAACCCAGAACATTCTTCTTCCCAAGATAGGTTCATGGTATCTCACAGATAGTCTTCAACAATGAGTGCATGCCTACTTTCCCCCCTTTTCTGTTGGATGGCCTGGAAGAAGCAACAGGAACATACTGAGAGAAGTTAAACACATGTTGAAACTAGATTGGCTTTCAGCAAATATTTTTCTTGTGCATAGAAGTTACAAATGGCGACCTGTGGTGGTGCAGTGGATAAAGTGTCGACCTGGAAATGCTGAGGTCGCCGGTTCAAAACCCTGGGCTTGCCTGGTCAAGGCACATATGGGAGTTGACGCTTCCAGCTCCTCCCCCCTTCTCTCTCTCTGTCTCTCCTCTCTCTCTCTCTCTTACCCCCCTTCTCTCTGTCTCTCCTCTCTAAAAAAAAAAAAAAGTTACAAATGGCATTGGTAGACATTAAGAACTTGACCCATCCTCCAATGCTTCTATAATGCTTTATAAAGACTCTTAACTGGAAGATTAAAAAATAATGATGCTATTACTGATAGAACACTATTTGGGATTAATAGAATGGGATGTTTTCCATTTTTGAAAAGAAAGCAAGTATGTCTGATGCCTGATAAAGTGTTCACTGGTAATGTGTGCATGGCTTTATGCTTGAAGGTCAAGGCTAAAAATTCACTGATGAATCTGGTCACACACAGATCCTGCCTAGAGCTGAGAGTCAGAAATGAGGTGAATCAGCTTGTTTGTGTATTCGTTGGTTGATTCTTGTACGTGCCCTGACCACGGATTGAACCTGCAGCCTTGGCACATTGGGACGATGCTCTAACCGGCCAAGCTACCCGGCCAGGGCCTAATATTACTTTCTTTCTATGTTATGGTCATTCTGAGCTTTTGTTTGATCCATCAAAGGAAGAGGGAAAGATAGGACACCCACTCGTGAAAAACATTTACAACTTTATTGGGTATACTTGATGTATGAGAACCTACAAACTGTATAATATCATGGTTTTTGACATTGTATACCTACAAAACTTGCCACACTCAAGATAATATGTTACCCCCCAAAGTTTCCTCATGCCCCTTCGTAAACCTTTCCTCCCTCCCTCCACCCATCCCCAGGCAACCATTGATCGCTTTCCTGTCACTATATATTAGTTTGTACCTTCCCTTTTTTTCCAGATTTATTTATTGACTTTAGAGGAGGAGAGAGAGAGAAAGGTGTGTGTGTGTGGGGGGGGGAGCATCAACACACATACCAGAAGCAACTACGAATTGATGCTTCCCTCTCCTCCCCTTTCTCTCTCTCTAAAATGAATAAACTCTTTAAAAGAAAATCACCCTGATCTTAAAAAAAAAAAAAAAAGTGATCAGGTTGTGCCAGACCACAGAAGATACATTCAGGAGAGAGTAAGGAATGTAGTATGGGAGGAAGAAAGGAATGGACATAAATACTATGATTTTGGGTGTGACATAAAGAAGAGTGGCATTTGTCTCGCTCGATTGATAAATTGCATTCTATCCATGACTCGCGGGCCTGAGCGAAGGAGGTGTGGGGGGGAATCCCACGCCGTGGGCCTGTGGTGGAGGCCCAGAGCAGTGCTGCTGAGAGGGAAGCCTTTCTAACTTTTCTAAGCACTTTTTTTTAAAGTTCTGCTGGACTCTTGTTCTGACAAAACTTTCTCTGCAAGGGCACCAGCTCCTTGGGAGCTGCTGAGGCTAGGTGCCTTCCCGGGCCGGAGCTGCACCTTCACCGGCCGCAGCCTCCCCTGGGCCGGAGCCTCCCCCGGGCCGAGCGGCGCCTTGCTGCTGGGCCCTTACTGGATAGGAGCTGCTGTGTGGCCCTGAGCAAACACTTAACCTCAGTCTGTCACCCTTTTGCTGAGTGTCCTTTTGTACCAAACCACCTTTTACATCGCTGTAGTTCGGAGTTAATATGCCACTTTCCTTTACATTTTCTTGCTCTGGCCTTAAAATAGCTTGGTGGATTTGGTGTTAATTACACAGTAGGCCAGCAGCCAACACTTAAAATGGGCCTGGGGTCCCCCGGCGGGGAGCCATCAGAGTCTAGGTTCTAGCATTCGAGTTGCCATCAGAAAGCTGACCTCAGGCTCTTACCCATGTGTGCACCTCGGACTCTCAGCAGCCCAGGGAGACCTGTGAACCCCTCCTCCGAAACGTGCCTTTTAATACGGAAATTAGAAATAATTACAAGGGAACAAGTTACACTGTTTTTCCAAACTGGAGGACTTCGTGTTTGTGCTTGAAGACCTTGCTACACGGTTCTATCTAGTGGGGGGTTGAATGCCATGATTTTGAAGCACTAGTGAGCACAAATATCTATAAGGTCTGCAGTGACTGAAATGTGATGACACATTTGATTTCTATTAACAGTCATAGGTACTGCCAGGACTAATGTGGTTTAACACCTATGTTCATGTTTAAAGGAAATGCAAAATTTCAGTTAAAGGTTAGTGTAAATGAAGATAGAAATGTTTTCCCAGCCAAGTTCAGGAACACACAGAATTCTGTCCACAGACCCCAGGTTAGAAGCCCTGGCCTACGGTTTTTGCTTTCACCATATGGAGGTGGTGGGGAAAGGTAGCTGGACCCCCCCACCCCCCGCTGTCATAGCCTCAAATCAAATCAGTTCTCCTTAGTCAGAACCATTTAAAATCTCAATTACTTTGTGTGGTCATTCCACCGATTTCTGCTTTACTCATTATTTCAAAAATGAGAAATACATCATGGGCAAAAAATAGTCCAGTGATTTTGGAAAGCCATTTGAGTACTCTTGGATGTGATTTCCCTGGGGAATTAGACTGTAAATATGACTGGACAGGCAGGCTCATCTGTACTGGCGTCCCGGGGAAACCCTGGCCAGCTCATTAATGCACACGGTTTCTGCGGACAGCATCCAACGATGTGGTGGTCGTTTCAATGAGCGCCTCCTTTGTGAGGAAGTGCTAGGGAACCAGGGCCCTCTGTGACTTTGCACAGGAAGGTAACGAATGAGTCAGGGGCTCTCCCAGGTAAAGCAAGCTGAACGAGCTGAGTCTATTGTGACAGAAGCCTTCCAGAACTTGGAGAGGAATAGCCTAGAGCTGTAATGCTCTGCGTGTAGGAGGCACGTAGGAGTTAAAATGCCCTGGAAAAGGCAATTATTAGAATTATATTTTCCAAGTGGGACATGGAAGAAACACACTGGTGTGACAAAATTAAATGGGGTTGGCCATGTTCAAGAAGCAAAATAGTCTGATGATAAAGGGAGACGACCCTGTGTCTTCATCAAGGAGCAAGAATGACCCCCCCAGCAAGGGTGTGGTTGCACTGTGGGTGAAAGCGCTGTGTTGGTGAATGAGGTCCTCTTGACCAGGGTTTGCATCTTTTGGGTTCCTTCTTGATGCCCCTAAGGGCTGAACAACCATCAGACCGCAAAACCGAAAGTGTAGGCCAGGGGTCCCCAAACTTTTTACACAGGGGGCCAGTTCACTGTCCCTCAGACCATTGGAGGGCCGGACTATAAAAAAAACTATGAACAAATCCCTATGCACACTGCACATATCTTATTTTAAAGTAAAAAAACAAAACGGGAACAAATAAAACATTTAAAATAAAGAACAAGTAAATTTAAATCAACAAACTGACCAGTATTTCAATGGGAACTATGCTCCTCTCACTGACCACCAAATGAAAGAGGTGCCTCTTCCAGAAGTGTGGTGGGGGCCGGATCAATGGCCTCAGGGGGCCACATGTGACCCGCGGGCCGTAGTTTGAGGACCCCTGGTGTAGGCTCTGCAACCATTTTGGTGTCTGCCATTTCTGGGAGTGTCCTTTCCACTGTCGGCAACAGCACTCCTGAGTGGCTCTGCCCTTGGTGGTGCCCCGCCCCCCTGGGCAGAGTTCTGGCACATGGCCTTCAATCTGGTCCCGCCAGTCTACAGAGGACTGGCTTGGGTTCCCATAGCAGTCCATGTGGGTCAGGCAGCAAGCCACCTGCCCTGTCTGCTTGAGGGACATGACGGCAAGAGACTCTGATCCTGGTTGGGTGTGCTTAGTTTGAGGCTGGCTCTCGGCTCCGACTGGGTAAATCCAGAAAGGTTTGTGCACTAAAATAATACAGCACAGTAATGAATTGTAAACCATTGGAAAAAATTGGAAGTCATGAGCGTGTATGGCAAATATACAAATAAATGAGGGACCCAGATTGATAAGCTGCTCACCATAGAATGCTGATTACCAACTAGTTATGTGGGAGGGAGTGCTGGAGTTGAAAATGAGCATTTTGTAATCACAGTGAGGGCTGAATCAGGCTAGAGTCATCCACTGATGAAAAATCTGGGAAATGTTGACAAGGAGCATATTTATGTGGCTTTAAATCTCCCACAGATTGCTTATGAGTTATGTGTCATTTTCCTATAGCTACTCAAACAAATGAACTGCCAGCGGTTCCTTAAAATAACACGAATTTACTCTTCTGGTTCTGGAGGTCAGAAGTCTGAAATGAATCGTGCAGGGCTCGGATCAAGGTGTCTCCGGGCTGGTTCCTTCTCGAGGCTCTCGGGGAGGGTGGTTCCTGCCTCTCTCATTGCCTTCTCTTTCTGAGCCCGCTGCATCCCTGCTGTCAGGCCTCTGGCGCTTACACTGGCCGCACCTGGATAGCCCACGTTAATCTCGCCCAATTCAACCCCAGCTGCAAAGCCCCTTTTTGCAAATGAAGGTAACATAAAAGGTTCTGGGATAACAGTGTGGTGTGGACATCCTTAGGGAGCCATTATTCAGCCTACCACCCAGCGTAAGAGGAAAAATAAAGTGACGGTGGAGGAACTGTGTAGCACCTTGACCAGGTGATCCAAACGAACGAAGAGCAAGTGGACCCGTGCCTCCTGCACCTGGGAAGGGACTATCACCAGCTCTGCAGTGTTTGGTAAGGATACATCACATAAATGTAATCATGAAGAGACATTAGGCCCCAAATGAGAAATGCTCTTATTTAAAAAGGCCTGTATGCTTTAAATGTATTAATGTCAAAGCCCTGGCCGTTTGGCTCAGTGAAAGAGCATCAGCCTGGCATGTGTATATCATGGGTTCGATTCCCAGTCAGGGCACAAAGGAGGAGCACCCATCTGCTTCTCCAACCTTTCCCCTCTTCTTTCTCTCTATCTCTCTCTTCCTCTCCTGCAGCCAAGGCTCCATTGGAGCAAAGTTGGCACAGGCAGTGAGGATGGCTCTATGGCCTCTGCCTCAGGCGCTAGAATGGCTCTGGTTGCAACGGAGCAATGCCCCAGATGGGCAGAGCATCGCCCCCTGGTGGGCATGCCGGGTGGATCCCGGCCGGGTGCATGTGGTAGTCTGTCTCTGCCTCCCTGCTTCTCACTTCAGGGAAAAAAAGAAAAGAAAGAAAGAAAGAAAAAAATATATATATAATGTATTAATGTCAAAAAGACAAAAACTGTGGAAAAGTTTGCAGATTAAAGGTTGCTGAAGAGTCATTGCAACTAAATTTGCCACCTGACCCCACCCTGGACCCTGTATTTGAGGCAAAATACTGTAAAAGGCATTCTTGTGTAAACTGACAGGTTGGAACAGGAATGGTAGTACTGATGTAAGTACTGTATCAATATTAAATTTACTGAGTTTCTTATTGCAGCGTTTCTGGGTTTGAGGTTGTTTCCAGGTAAAACAAACGTTTAAAAAAAGAAGGGAGGGTGGCTTTTGGCACTATCGGTCTCCTGTCTGTCTGAGGGGCATGGCTGTAAGTTTTTGGACACTGAATCAAAAACCTAACAGGAATAAGTTTCAAGGGGCCTGTGTAGCGCCCAGATAAGCACGTGCTGCTTTTTAAGATCGAGCACAGGAGACAGGAAAGGGGGGTGTTTGTGATTCAGCAGAGGTTGCAGGCGTCCCCAAACTATGACCCGCAGGCCGCATGCGGCCCCCTGAGGCCATTTATCCGGCCCCCGCTGCACTTCTGGAAGGGGCACCTCTTTCATTGGTGGTCAGTGAGAGGAGCACTGTATGTGGCGGCCCTCCAACGGTCTGAGGGACAGTGAACTGGCCCCTGTGTAAAAAGTTTGGGGACCCCTGTCAGACTGAGTCATGTCTTGGAGGCCAGGCGTGGGCACTGCCCGGGTGTCTGCTGTGGTCACAGAAAGGGAGATGCTACCAAGAGTAAGAGGATGGAGCTGCAGTTAGTTCTCAGGCCGCACGTGGGTTCTCGTGGGTCCTGCTAGCTTAGAGACAGAAGGCCTCGGGCAAAGTCTTGCTGTCTAGACTCGCTGTGTCTTCGCTGTTAGATTGTTTGTTCCGGAGCTTCTGCTAAGACACTGCAGGGCACGAAGTTTCTGTTTTGCTTTATTTGTTTGTTTGTTGTTTCTTTTCTTTCCCCATATAGTTTGTGGCAGAAGTGGAATGGAGAGTGAGGCTGGGTCGGAAGGCCCCCCCTTTTTTTCACTTAAGGCAAAGCATCCTGTATGGTAATATTTTAAATTTGGAAATAGGATTGCATTAAAAAGCTATTCAATTCGTTTTATGAGAAAACTGGCTGAGGACTTTAAAAGGTTCAGCCGGATCATTAGTTGCCCTGCTATTTAGAAATAGGAATAAAAATACGAGGACAGTGCTTCTCAGACTTGAGTGCATCTAGGGGTTACCTGAGGACCTTCTTACAGTAGTCTGACTCAGTGGGTCTGGGGCGGGCCCAGGACTCTGCATTTCCGACAGTCTGATCAGCTGACGTTGATGCTGCCAGTCAGCGGATCATGTCCTGAGTGGCACTAACCTAGCGTGCCGGTAAGTGGGGAATCAGATGGGTTGCATTGTGCAGAACTGTTGCATGAACCACGGCTGAATTAGAATGTTTTAAATATCGATTTATCATTACAAGTGGCCTCCACAGCACTAGATATTACCCTAGTAATTGCCAAAATGAGTTCTGTTCGATTTCCAAGGGTTTGAAACATTCTCAGAGATTCCGTTAAAAAGGCAGTTGGATAAACCATTAATCTGGGGAATTTTTAAACTCCTAGTACTCCCCCACAGGCATTTGTACCCCCAGCATTTGAAAAATGACAGAACTGGTGGTGGGTGGAGGCCAATTAGTGGAGACTTTGAAGCCATGAACAGTGCCGAAATTTTCAAGTCCTCCCTGCAATTCTGAAAGGATACAGAGGTCCTATTCAGTGTGCAAATGTTGCCTTGACAGTTAAAAGGCTCTAAACCCAAGGATGAGGAATTACGCTTTTTTTATTCAACTAAACATGCCACTTACCGTAGCCTGGATTGTGCTTTGATTTCACGGCTTTAGGTAAGTTTATTTCCGTGGAGAGTAAAACTGGAACCAATTTCAATTTGAGCTTGGGTCTTTTTCAGCTTTATTCAAAGTATAATAATAGGGGAAAGCATTAGAGGTTACATGATTCCATTTTGACATTGTACTAAAGCAGCTTTTAGGGCCACTTCTTGGCCACTTTTGTCACAGCCTTTGTAGGGGTGAAACAGAAGACAATGAGACACATTCAGGAAAATGTATAGAAGAAAGAACATGTGGGCTGCCTCTTCAGGAGGAAAAAAAAATAGGCAGCATAAAACAGCAGCCCTAGCCCAAAGCAACAGGGTACAGTCAGGCTGCTGGAAATGCATGAACTCAAGGTGGACTCGCTTAGGCGGAGGCTATGAGGAAAGCGCACGCATTTTAGTTAAGGGCTGCGTAGGGCTGGAGGTGATTTGCTACAAGTACTTCGTAAAACAGCAAACAGAAGAAGATAGCAAGACCTAATATTTATCCTTGCTACAGCTATGTAGAAAGATAAACTCAGATTTTCCATTAACCAGAGGCCACCAGGTCTTTATTTGTCCCCCACCAGATGGACATCTGCGATGGGGTTATGGTAGAGTTATGTTCCTTCCTGGCAGGTTCAAGTCCTTAACCCCCAGCACCTGTAAATGTGACCTTATTTGGAAATAGGGTCTTTGCAGATGATGAAGTTAAGGAGAGGTCATTAGGGCGGGCCCTTTTGTAATATGACTGGTGACCTTATAAAAGGAGAAATTGGGACCCAGAAACACGTATAGTGTGAATATACAGGGGGACACCACCCTACAAGCCAAGGAATGCCTGAGGAGAGGCTTGGAACAACCCTCAGGAGGGACCAACCTGCTGACACCCTGATTTTGGACCTCTGGCCTCCAGGACCGAGACAATACATTTCTGTTGTTTAAAACCACCTAGTTGGGCCCTGGCCGGTTGGCTCAGTGGTAGAGTGTCGGCCTGGCGTGCGGGGGACCCGGGTTCGATTCCCGGCCAGGGCACATAGGAGAAGCGCCCATTTGCTTCTCCACCCCCCCTCCTTCCTCTCTGTCTCTCTCTTCCCCTCCCGCAGCCGAGGCTCCATTGGAGCAGAGATGGCCCGGGCGCTGGGGATGGCTCCTTGGCCTCTGCCCCAGGCACTAGAGTGGCTCTGGTCGTGGCAGAGAGACACCCCGGAGGGGCAGAGCATCGCCCCCTGGTGGGCAGAGCCTCGCCCCGGTGGGCGTGCCGGGTGGATCCCGGTCGGGCGCATGCGGGAGTCTGTCTGACTGTCTCTCCCCATTTCCAGCTTCAGAAAAATACAAAAAAAAAAAAAAAAGACTTTGTTAAAAAACCACCTAGTTGTACTTTGTTAAGACAGCCCCAGGAAACTTAATACAGACGGTCTTCAAAAGAGACAGTAGATGAAGGAGGGTTTATCTATTAACTGTCATTGCAATAATATTGCATAGCAAGCAAACCTGAAGTTGCAATAGCTTAGATCAGCGAGTGTTCATTTCACTCTCATCTGTCGATGGCTTGGCTGGTGTGGGGAAAGAGCTGTGTTAGGTTTGCTCACTGCTTTCTGCGCTGCAAGCACTTTGCATGATTAGTGCGTGAGCATGAGGCAGAAAGCCACGTGTCTCTGAGAGGTTCTGGGTACTTTCTCTCAGGGTGGGAGGCGATTCTTCCAGATTGCTCTCCTGGCCCTGCAGGTGCGGTTCCCTGATTCTCTCCGCTGCCACCATGAGGGGTGCTGTCTCTGATCCCTTGCCATCCACTGTGAAAAGTGGTTTTCCTTTGTTTATTCATTTGCCTGTCTCTGCAAGTCTCCAATCAACAGGAATGGCCCAACGCTTTCAGGTTCCACAGTTTCTCTACCGTCTCCCCGAATTCAGTGAGAACCAGCCTGGCCTCAGCCACCAGCACCGCAGCTGCAGTCCAGCAGGTCTAGGTGGGCTCCTCTGGGCTTCGCTCCACACTGTGCTTTGGGTCTAACTCTGCTTCATGTGTCTCTCAACCTGCTTGGACCAGGCACTACCTGAGACACATTATGGTGTTAGACAGGCATGCAGGAGAGAGAGCGTGGCACCAGCACATTCCCAGCCTCTGTCTGTGCCATTCCTGTCACTGTCTCATCAGCCAAAGCACATTGCCTAGCTAAGCCTGAGGCTGAGAGGCAAGGAAGCCCGCTTTGCCAGTGAGGACACAGCCAGGAGGTGGATGACAGGGAAGCGAAGAATTAGGAACTGTAATTCAATCTAACACATTTAACTTCAGAACGTAATGTAAAATTCAAAGAGTGCTTAAGGCCCCCTGTTCAGAATTCATGGTGTTTAAGGAAAGAGGAAAATGTCTTACTCAGAGATAGCAACACAGATTGTCTACCTTGACAGTGACAAATGTGAGAAGACGGAATCTTAGAGGCCTGTGTCACACTTTAAGTGAAGCATTCAACAGCTGGCCTCTTATTAGCGAAGAAATGGTAAACTCTTTGAAGGCAGTAAACAAAAGCTCTAAGAGGTGCCTCATTGGTCAAGTTGGTACTGTGAATTGCAGGGACTTCCTACATTGGTATGAGATGCCAAAGTTTGTGACTTCCTGGAAGGAACACTGTTCTTGTGCCATTTGGCAAACATATTCTCTTGGTAACTGGGGACCCTGAAACACAAGACTGAATTAGAAGTCAACATTTCTTATGGCTGAGTAGTATTCCATCGGATCATTTACAGCAAAATGGTGGGATCTTGATAACATGATACGAAGTGAAATAAGTAAATCAGAAAAAAACAGGAACTGCATTATTCCATACGTAGGTGGGACATAAAAGTGTAACTAAGAGACATTGATAAGAGTGTGGTGGTTACGGGGGGAGGGGGGAAAGGGAGAGGGAAAGGGGGAGGGGGAGGGGCACAAAGAAAACTAGATAGAAGGTGACAGAGGACAATCTGACTTTGGGTGATGGGTATGCAACATAATTGAAAGACAAGATAACCTGGACTTGTTATCTTTGAATATATGTATCCTGATTTATTGATGTCGCCCCATTAAAAAAATAAAATTATTTAAAAAAAAAAAGACAAAAAAAAAAAAAAAAGAAGTGAAGAGTTACGCCCTGGCTGGATAGTTCAGTTGGTTAGAGCATCGTCCCAAAGCACAGAGGTTGCCGGTTCGATACCTGGTTATGGCACATACAGGAATAGATTGGTGTTCCTGTCTCTCTCTATCTTCCTAGAGTCAAAAAATGTCAAATTAAAAAAAAAAAAAAAAGAAGTTAAGAGGTACAAGGCAGCACTGTTCCTTCTTTCCTTGCTTTTAGTAGTAAGGTCAAGACCGGCCTCAGAAAGCATCCTACATTTCCAGGCATGAGGTCCATAGCACTCCACACGTGCTTTAGTGATGTTCCAGTTTACTCCTTACAACCAGGGCAAGCAATACTAACTACTGCAGCTACTACTCGCCTTTGGAGGCAGGCTGTAAAGGTGGCTTTGAGCACAGGCCCTGGGCTCGGACGGGCTGCCAGCCCTGGTGCTGCCACTTCCTGGCTCGGAGACCTTGGCGCTCTGCTTCTGTGAAACAGGGGTAACGAGGGCACCCCTGTCTTCGGCCTTTCGGAGTGCTATAACAGCACCGTGAGTGAGGGGCTTATAAACAACAGACATCTTTCTCACAGATCTGGTGGCTGGAAGTCCAAGATCAAAGTGCTGTGTCTGGTGAGAGCCAGCTTCCTGCTTCCTGAATGGTTTCCCTGCGTCTGTGTGCTGAGAGGGTCCAGGCAGCTCTCTGTGGTCGCTTTTATAAGGCACTAACCCTGCTCATGGAGGCTGCAGTGCACCCTCTTGACTTAGTCGCTTCCCAAGGGCCCCAGCTCCTATGCCCCCTCACATTGGGGCTCAGGATTTCAACATGTGAACTTTGCAGGGGGCGGGTCACAAGCATTCAGTCTGTAGCAACTTCCCTGGGTTGTTGCGAGGAGCAAACGACAGAATCCATGGTTAGACTGGTGTCTGGCACAGAGTTAGTGCTCGAACGCTGGCTTTTTTATTTGCCAGTGAGTGTCAGGTTTTGAAATTGAGTAATACAAAATCAGGATTTATACCAGCGCAGCCGAACCCTTTAGTCTTTTGAGCCACTGCTGCTTTTAAATGAAATCAGGTGGTGGGATCTTAAAGACTACGAAGGGCCATGCCCTCTTTAGTCTGCATGCACCCAGAACAATGACAAAGAATTGGTTTTATGTGAAGTTTGAAAATCTACTACTTTAATTCTCCCAAATGCTCATCCCCCCCCCAATTTCTTCACATGTCTTCAAGGTAACAGACTATATTAAATGATAATTTGATGGGGGTAGTTGAGAGTTTAGATGTTTCTGATGTGTCTTGAAAGGACTCGTTTAAGGGGGGACTTCCAGGTGGATCCCGGTCGGGCGCACGCGAGAGTCTGTCTGACTGCCTTCCCGTTTCCAACTTCAGAAAAAAATAAAATAAAAAATAAAAAAAGAATAGTGACTACTTTATGCTTTAACCCAGCCCTGAGAAAGAAATTAGCAACTGAAAAAAGATGACCAGCTTCTCTTTCTTGGAGTAAATTGGCATTTAACCAGGCCAAAACCCACAGGCCTTCAATAATATTTAGAAAAACTAATGTCAACATCTTCATGGCAGAATCAGAATGCTCCAATAATACTACTAAAAAAAAGTGCAATGGAGAAGTTGGAAAATGTTCACATTAGTGGGAGTTTTTGTTATGCACCAAAGAGCTCCTTTAAAAATATCACTCCTTGAAAACATCCCTGTATGTGAAGGGCTAATAAACAAAAGCTATTAGGAGTTAGAAGAGTATTTGGCAAAGTTTATCAGAGGTGACCTGCAACTGTATCCTTTTTCTCATCTGCTAACCTAGTACTTGGCTCCTGGCCTTAAATTTACAATTCCTTTAGAAGTCGTACCTCCTCCTAGTGACTCATTAAAGGCAGAAAACCCAACTCCTTCAGTACCTTCCCACATGTTTGCTTCTCTAGGCTTCAACTTTAGTAGATGTTGCCAAATCGCTTCCCAAAGTGGTGCAGCAGTTTATACATTTATGAGCAGGGCATGAGAGCTGAAGTTGCTCCATTGGCAGTATTTGGCACGTTAGATTTTCACAGTTTTGCCTGTCTGGAAGTGTGAAATGGTAACTGTGTGTGTGTGTGTGTGTGTGTGTGTGTGTGTGGTTTAAATTTTTATTCACCTGGTTACTAATAAGGTTGGGCACATTTTTACAAGTTACATGGCTAGCCAGTGCTGGTAATTAGAAAAAATGCCCATCTTCTGTCCATTGGCTGTCAAGCTTTTATTTTCTAATGGATTTATTGTGTTTATGTCTTCAGGATAATAATCCTGGGGTGCTTGTTTGTTACAAGTATCTACTCCCAGTCTGCCCTTGTGAAATCTTTTTCAGAAGCATTTTGTTTTAATTATATTTTATAACCATCAGGAGACTAGCTTTGGCTGTGCTTTGCCTTTCATTTATTAATGGTATTTTTGGATGCACATGAGTGTTTTTTTATATTAATATAGTCATATTTGTCAGTCTGTTTCCTGTATGGTTTGTATTTATTGTGTCTCATTTTAGAAACTTTTCCCTAGCCTAATTTTCTCTTAAATTAATATTTCTCAGTATTTTAAACCTTTGCTTTTCATAATTAGATCTTTCCTTTATCTGGCGTCCCCTCCAACTCCTCCGCCCTATTTTCTTGGTAGGATGTCAGGGAGGTTTGGGGTTTTGTTTTTCATTTTTGCTTTTGGTATGCTATGAGTTGTGAGGGAATTTTTTTCCATTGTGATCACCACTTGTCCGAATACCCTTGATTAAATTGTCCATTCATTCCCCAATGATTTGAAATGCATTTGTTGTCCTACATTAAGTTATTCATTTATTCATGGGCCTGTTTCTGGGTCCAACAGCTTTTTTGCACTTGGAGAAGGTGACAGTTGATGGGGCTGTGCCAAAAATGTACTTTAAAAAAGATCTACAGATGGCTATAGCATGACAATGGATTATATTTTATCTTATAATATTATAAAACCACACAAATTCATCTACACTGTGTTCAATGTAATTAACAGCTAAGTTCTGTGACATCAGTTATCGAAGTCTAAATAACTGCATTATAACAAATTACTGAAGGGGCTGTGAGTCAAATATTTTATCAGATGTAGTGAACATTACTTGTTGTTTTTCTAAATTTTAACTGGTCAAAAAGGGACGGGAAAAGACGGGAGGGCGTGTTTTGAAGCCCTCAGACGGAAACTGATGGGTAGGTGGAAGAGTCAGGGGAGGGGTAACTGTATATTTTCCAGGTCTCTTCTTTCTTTTTGTATTCGTCATCATTTCAGATAGAAATGTTTAAGGGAAACAGCAGGGAAGGGCTGCCAGGAACATAGCAATTTGGTTTACCAAGATCATTATATTTAGTACTTGAAAGTCTAGCCTTTGAGGTGGGGAGTGAGGGGTGTTGAATGGAAGAAAAAGTAAACAGTTGTTCCTAATTATACCATATCATGGGACTTGGTATGCTAGCTTCAAACAAAAATAACAGCCTTTTCACCGTGACAGGAACGTCAGTGATGAAACAGAATTGATCATCTGAGTGGTTATGATTGGGAGTTCTTACACTTGAGAAATGCTCAGTCTTTGAGATGAGCAGTAAACTCCAGGTGGAATTCAGGGCTAATAATATCAGTGAGGCAGTCTGTTGTGTAATGTAGTATTTATTACCTCCTTTTTTTCTTTATATAATGCATTACATTCTGGAAACTCATATATCACCTGATGAAGTTTATGTAATACTAAAACAATAAAATATTCCTAGAATTTGACGCGTCGAAAAACACTGTCTCCTTAAACAAACGAACTTGCATAAATTACTTGGAGAGCAGCTTACCAAGGTATTTTTCCTTTGCCTTAGCTGTCAAGGTCCTCAGGGGCAGCAGGTAGCTCGTCCCCGACATCTGAGATCTATATTTTTCTGCTTAAAAAAAGTTCTTGTAGTTTTAATTCTGTTTGGGTAGGTTTCTTGATGCAAAAGGATTTAAATTGTAATCTGTGTGATGAGGACTGCACGTTTGCCCTTCACCCTGGGCAAAGGGGGCCCTGGCCGGGGATCCTGATTTCAGAGGGTTTCACTTTGGCTCGCCTTTGACTGTGCTCCCCACACGGGGTAGAGGGTTTGTGGTGCCAAAGGGATGTACCTGCTTCCCGTTGTGAAATGCTTGTGTATTCCCACGACTCGAATTTCCTGTCTAAACTATTCAGAGCTCATTTCCAGGCCCACCGGGGTCTCTTTCTCAGTTTGTTATACCATCCTCCTGATGGAAAACTTTGCTCAAGCTCCAGGGGCTGGTAAATGACACAGACGCTGCTGGTAGGGGAGAAGGTGTGAGCAGAGAACAGGGAGTGGGCGGAGCATCCTGTGCTAACGCGCTTGTATGGAACTGCGCAGGCTCGGAGAATTCTGAATTGGAACTTGGCCTTCCTTGTGGCTATGAGGCTAGAGTGTATTTGATGTAATGTGTGTAGCCTGATTTACAGCTTTAAATGCTATGTGGATGGACCTCCATTTGTACTCTGGTCTCAGACTCCACCAGGTAGGAGTGGGCTTGAGGAACTATATTACATATTTAATTTTTTTAAAAATTGGATTTATGGGGGTGACATTGGTTAATGAAATTGTATAAATTTCAGCCCTGGCCGGTTGGCTCAGCGGTAGAGCGTCGGCCTGGCGTGCGGGGGACCCGGGTTCGATTCCTGGCCAGGGCACATAGGAGAAGCGCCCATTTGCTTCTCCACCCCCCCCTTCCTCTCTGTCTCTCTCTTCCCCTCCCGCAGCCAAGGCTCCATTGGAGCAAAGATGGCCCGGGCGCTGGGGATGGCTCCTTGGCCTCTGCCCCAGGCGCTAGAGTGGCTCTGGTCGCGGCAGAGCGACGCCCCCTGGTGGGCAGAGCGTCCCCCTTGGTGGGCGTGCCGGGTGGATCCCGGTCGGGCGCATGCGGGAGTCTGTCTCACTGTCTCTCCCCGTTTCCAGCTTCAGAAAAATACAAAAAAAAAAGAAAAGAAATTGTATAAGTTTCAGATGTACTATTCTATAATACATCATCTGTCTATTGTATTGTGTGTTCACCACCCCAAGTCTAGTCTTCCATCACCATTTATTCCTCATTCACCCTCTTCCCCCTTTCCCACCCTCCTTTCCCTCTGGTAATCACCATGCTGTTGTCTGTGTCTGAGTTTATTTCCCTTTGCTTATTTTCTTCATGTACAGGAGTCCTTGGGTAACGACAGTCTCGACAAACGACATTTCAAGTTTAAAACACTCACTCCCATAAAAACTTTAAAAAATTGAGACATGAGTGTTTTGGCTTATGTGTTAGCATCATACTTAAGGACTACATGGGCGAACTAGTTTGGTTGCACACGGCAGAAGAATATTCAGGAATGCGGCATATGTGTTTTTATGTTCTAGATTATGATTTTACAACTGTGTTAGGATAGGTAAGTGACTTAGGCTAGGGTGTTTTGACTTACACCAAAATTCAGGTTACGTCACTGTTGTAGGAACACAATGGTGTCGTAACCCAAGGACTCCCTGTATTATATATTTTAAAAAATATGGAGAGTGAGTACTGATTAAGCTATGTTTAGGGGAATAATGGAAAATATTATAGTGTGTCAAACAAGTTTTATAGAGTAAAAACAAAGCCTTTTAAGCGCATTATGAAACAAAATAGTTGAAATTTGAAAATCTTTTGTAAACAAGAAACATTGCCTATTCCTTAAGTAGATCTCAAAGTATGAAAGAAGTTGGCCACCTGGCTGCTTGCTTGGTATTCAGAGCTGAGGCCACCTGAGCTCCCTGAGCCATCTTCCTCCGCAGGGAGCTGGCCAGAGGGTCCGGAGATGGGGTGGCAGTGTCTGGCAGGCTTACACTATCTTCCTAAAGTGCAGTCTGATGTGTCATTCAGACCTGCCATTCCGTGTGGGCCTCAGACCATGGCAGCCAGTTCTGATTTTTTGCTCTCACTGGGGGATGGCTGGAAAGAAGGAAGAAGCAAAAAAAAGAAAATCTTAGTTCCTTTCCTCCAATTGTAGATTTCCCTACTTGATGTCTATCTACCCTCACCTCTTTTTTCTTTTCCACTGAGTATTGTCTTGGCAGAAAGTTCTAGAGACTAGGGATGTTTCTTCATTTGATAAAAACTAGGCTTGCTGTACCCAGACCAGAGAACATTTGACATTAAGGAGTCCAGTGGTGAGTTATTATGGCAGAGCAGGTGCCACCAAGACTCCTCAGGCACTATCTTGAAAGAAATTATTTTCCTCTTGTCCTTGATCATGCCTAGTAACTCCAGAGGAAGGGCCCACGATCAGTCCTCCATCTCTATTCCTTTTTCTTCATTCTGGCTGCAAAATCATATTCTGAACCTAGCCTATTCAGGCCCACTTCTGTCATATCACTGGACACCAGTGACATCAGTGACATCCATCTTACAGTGTTAAATACCTTTTCTGTCACATCCCAGGGCTATAGAGACGTCCAGATCGTGATTCTGACCCTCAAGTGGCTTAAAGACAGGAGGAAACAGACAGGTGTATGTTCATACCTGACTGTTCTTACTACTAAGAGGAACCCAACCAATTGGGATTGGAGGGTCTGCAGTGAAGAGCAAGAAGAACGGGCCACAGAGGAGGGAGTTGTGCTTTTATTTTGCATTTTCTTAATGAGTAATGAAGTTGAGCCCCTTTTCATAAGTTTATTGGCCACTTGGATAACATCTTTTTTATGTGTTTTGTTCAAGTCTTTGGTCCACTTTTTCTATCTGTCTTTTCCTATTACTCTGTATGTGTTCCGGATATATTCTAGATATAAAAGATGGGCATCATTTTGATATGCCTTCCAGGCACAGAGAAAACCACCAGCAATGCTTTTGGTGGGGTTAATTTGTGCATCTTGTGTTGGGGAAGAGTGGGAGTTGGTGTGACTTTAAGATGATGGATGGGGGAAGCATTGGGGGGGGGACCACTCTGTAAAGTACAAGATTTTCTAACCACTTTCCTGTACATCTGAAACTAATACAGAATGCTATTGAAAGTCAATTGTAGTTGAAAAATAAAATAAAAAAATCCATTTGGATACGAGAAGTTCTAAAACATAGACAAAAAGCTCATGGATGAGGAAGGGAGCTGGGCCGATTGATAGTCTACAGGTAAGCAAATGTATAGCTATGTTGATTCTTAAACTATGAAAATAATTCTGTGCCTCTTGGAAAGTATCTGCTGCCTTGAGCCCTTAATGCCCTCACCCCTTTCCTCTCTTCTAACCTCCACTACAATCCCTTTCCCTTCCCTTCTTTTCCATTCCATTCCTCCTTCCCCCTTTCCTCCTTCCCTCCTCCAACAAATCTGCACCCAATACTTCCCATAGGCACGGACAGCCCTGAATAACAACTAAACAAAACCAAAAATAATAGGAGGCATCTATGGGTGATGAAATATTAAGAAACACAGCAATAATCATGCCTAACATTTCTCCAGGCATCATTTTAAGCACTTTATCTTAAAATAACTCTATAAGGTAGACACTATTGTTACCTCTGTCAGATGTCAAAGATTGAGACCGTGAGAGATTAAGCAATTTTCTCAAAGTCACATAGAAAGAAGTAAGTAGCAGTGAGTGTTAGGAGTCTAGCCCAGGGAGTTCAGTGGTGGATCCCAAGAGCATAGCCACTGTCACTACAGTGCTGCAGTGCCTGGCAACATGGAAACGTGTGTCAACCTGAGTGTTGCCACTACAAGTTACAGAGGGGAGTTGGAGCTGTCCATCTGTGTTCAGGCAGGAAAGCAGAAATCGCTCCACGGATTTCAAAGAGTGTGTTTAATGCAGGCATTGGGTGCAATGGTACTAGAGGACGTAAGGAGCAAAGAGGGAGTGAAGCTACCCAGAGGTCAGTGACTGGGAAGCTGCTGCTGCTCTTTAGGCCAGAGCCACGAAAGGGGGAAAGGCGCCAGCCCCGAGTCCGAGCCCGCAGCACACTCACCCCTGCAGTGGCTGCTGCTCCGCAGTCCCCGGGAGCCACGGTCCCACAGCTGCCACTGCAGTCTGCGCTCACTGGCAGCCACAGGCCTCTGCTGCTTTCATCTCTGGCTCTATGCTCATAGGAGCCCACACTTGCCTGGCAGACAGATAGAACCAGGAACAGTAAAGGAAAGCCAAAGCGGGCCGATGCCTCCTGTGAACAGAATTGAAGAGGAGCTCTGATGCCAAGGGAGTAATTTGTTGCTGTGATGTGGAGTGTGCCAGAGGTCAGAGTGGGGCTGAGAGCAAAAGCGCATCCTCCATGCTCAGTATTGCACAAGAAGATGGGGATACAAGGAAGAAAAATATGTTTCATTGAATCTAAGCTACAGCTGATTGTAAGATGTACCACACTGCTATGTACCATTAAGTCAGAAACATGCTGACAAATTATGCCACACCCCTAGGTGTTAACTTCTAGAGATGTTAAAACTTGAAATAAAGTCTCTCTTAAAATAGATATGATATGGTAAATGCCTCTCCTCAATGTACCTGTAATTTAATGGAACAAATTTTTATAGAGATTATCAGAATAGAATCTAAGTGGCCAGCAAAACTAGTCCTAGTTCCTGCTCAGTATCATGTCATACTGGCTGTTCAATATTTAGAATGTCACCCCCAATTTCACTACATACTTTTTTTTCCCTTGTTTGGGGGGGGGGTAGGGAACGAGACAGACTCCTGCATGCACCTTGACTGGGATCCACCTGGCAGCCCCATCTGAGCCTGATGCTCAAGTATGAAGCTAGTTTTAGAGCCTGAGGCTGATGTGCTCTAATGGAGCTATCCTCAGAACCCAGGGCCATGCTTGAACCAATCAAGCCATTGCCTGTGGGAGGGGAAGAAGGAGAGAAAGGGGAGAAGGTGAGAGGAGAAGCAGATGGTCACTTCTCCTGTGTGCTCTGACTGGGAATCGAACCCAGGATATCTATATGGGCCAACATTCTATCCACTGAGCCACTGGCCAGGGCCTCACTACATAACTTTAATGTTTAGTTTTGTTAACTCTTCAGTTCACCTTGCTACATCATTTAAAGGACTCAATGGTTTTTTGAAGCCACTGGTTTTCACAATGTGGTCCTTAGACCGGCAGCATTGGCATTGTGTGGGAGCTTGTTAGAAGTGCAAACTTCAGACCATCCTAGACCTACCGAATCAGACCCTGGGGGAGAAGAGCCCAGCAATCTGTGTTTTAATCAGCACCCCAGGAGATCTTGGTGTCTGACCACTCAAATTTGAGAATCACTTTTCTATATGCCTCTTGCTTTCATAAACATCTGAGGAAGCCTTTTTTAAACAAATGGCTATCATTAATCAAAGGCATAAACTTCTGTAGGTTAGTAGTCTGAGAGGTCAGGATGGGTCTGATCAGTCTGAGGATGTAGCAGGTAAGCACTAGTGGGATGAATAGTTCTAACATTTTACAAAACGTTATGCAGTGGAATGCTTTGGAAAAGGTCTTAGAGGTATTGGAGTTGTATTAGCTATGTTTTTTATTTTCTATATTTTGTGATTTTTTTTTTTTGATACCTTGGAGCCTTGTGGACCCAGGGAGGGACAGCCTTTCCCAGGGTTAGCTAATTCCCAGAGATAGCGAATGACTTAAAATGCCTTTGAAATGCAGACCAAGCAATCCCAGATCCATAGTCCCACCTACCTCCTTTTCTCCGTCTCCTGCAGGCCAGGCCCTTATCCCCCATCCTAAATACCCTCACCCTAAATCCCCCCAGGGCTGGGAACTAGGCAGCTGGAGGCCCCGCCTACAGACCTGTAGAAATTATTCAAACTATCTAATTCTGAGCCTCAGCTGCTTACCCTGCCTCACCCATCTTCCCTTGGAAACCTCAATACAGGCTTTTGCCCATGCTGTCCCCTCACTCCTGCCATCTGACTGACTCTGGTGCCTCTTGTGGCCCTGCCTGGCATTTTTTTTTTTTTTTGGTTTGGTATTTTTCTGAAGCTGGAAACGGGGAGAGACAGTCAGACAGACTCCCGCATGCGCCCGACCGGGATCCACCCGGCACGCCCAGCAGGGGGCGATGCTCTGCCCCTCCGGGGCGTCGCTCTGTTGCGACCAGAGCCACTCTAGCGCCTGGGGCAGAGGCCAAGGAGCCATCCCCAGCACCTGGGCCATCTTTGCTCCAATGAAGCCTTGGCTGCAGGAGGGGAAGAGAGAGACAGAGAGGAAGGAGGGGGGGTGGAGAAGCAAATGGGCGCTTCTCCTATGTGCCCTGGCCGGGAATCAAACCTGGGTCCCCTGCACGCCGGGCTGACGCTCTACCGCTGAGCCAACCGGCCAGGGCCTGCATGCCTTTTCTTTTTTTTTTTTTTGTATTTTTCTGAAGCTGGAAATGGGGAGAGACAGCCAGACAGACTCCCGCATGCGCCCGACCGGGATCCACCGGGCACGGCCACCAGGGGTGACGCTCTGCCCACCAGGGGGCGACGCCCCGCCCCTCCGGGGCGCCGCTCCGCCGCGACCAGAGCCACTCCAGCACCTGGGGCAGAGGCCAAGGAGCCATCCCCAGCGCCTGGGCCATCTCTGCTCCAATGGAGCCTCGCTGCGGGAGGGGAAGAGAGAGACAGAGAGGAAGGAGGGGGTGGGGGTAGAGAAGCAAATGGGCACCTCTCCCATGTGCCCTGGCCGGGAATCGAACCCGGGTCCCCCGCACGCCAGGCCGACGCTCTACCACTGAGCCAACCGGCCAGGGCCTGAGCCAACCGGCCAGGGCCGCCTTTTCTTGAAAACTGTGAGTGATAAACTTCCTTCAAAGGCTGTCTTTGTGTTTGTCCTCTTCCCATACCCAACTAAGACACATCCTGAGTGTTTCAAAACAGGAGTCAGAGAGATTTGAGTTCCAATTGGGCTCTGTCACTTACCCATCATGTGATCTTGAGAATATTTCTTATCCTTCGCCAGCTTCAGTGTCCTTATCTGTAAAACATGGCAAAGGCTCCTAGATGATAAGACTAGTCGCTATAAGGCCTGATGACAATACACATAAAGTGAGTGCACGCTGAAGAAATAGTAGCCATATGGCCAATGAGATGAGAATAGCAAAGAGTAGAGTCCCCCTTTCGGCTCAGAAATGCACAAGTACAATTCACGGATCAATAAAAACCTCTCAAATGTGTGTTCTTCCTAATGTTCAAATCAGGAGATATTTTGTGTATTGCTATTGTTCCCCAGCTGAAACACTTTTCTCCACATATGAAATGATGTCTGCTGTTCCTGTTAAGGAAATGAAACCTGATAATTAATCTTTTCAACAAGGAAATTAGAGGAAGCATAGTTTATCGCTTTTCCTTGGCTCAACTGTCATTTTGACATGCTATACCTACCTTCACTAATTACCTGAGGTAGATAAGCAAATTTATCAGGTGACATGGCAGAGAGAAAAGAGGTTGGAATTAGAAACCACTCAGGCCTTAAGACAAATACCTGCTATGTGACCTTGGGTACATCACTTAATAGCTCCAAACTTCAGTTTCCTCATCTGTAAAGGGAGATAGAGCACTTAGCTAAGAAAGATGTTTGAAAAGATCAGATATAATGTGAATAATGAGTCTCATTAGAGCGAGGCCTGGGACTTCAAGCCTCCCTAGTCTGCAGGACCTGCCAACAAACAGTCCGCAGTAGCCCCTAGCTCCGAGTTTTCAGCATTTAGCTTCCTCCCCCCTCTCCTCTCTCCCCTCCCTCCCTCCTCCTTCCCAGGGAAGGATGAGTACATTTTTCGGGATTTGAATCATTTCCTTGTTTCTTAATGAAATTGTGGCCCATGTGGGATTTTATTGCCTGAAACAGAAGACCCTGCGCGTCCAAATAATGACCAGATGCGCTCTTGTTCAGCATAAAGACTCGGCTTCAGTTGTCATCTCAGCCACTGAAGTTGCACTGAGGTTGCGTGATTCACTTTTCTCTGAATAAATCATCTTACCTGTGCATCCTCTGGGGAAAGACAAAAAGGCCAGGCGGTTCCTGCCTCAGGGTGGGGCCTGACCTAGATGCAAGCTGCCCCTTCTTGCAGGTCCTCTTGGATGTCTTCCCAACAAATCCACCGCTCAGGGATTTCTATTGCCCTGGATACTTCCTGGCTTTTAGTATTTACAACTAAGTTGCTAAAGGCTTTGCATATTCTGGTGAACTGAGCCCAGTTTACCATCCAGAATCTCGGGCATGGCTTTTTCGTCTTCCCTCACAGGGCCTTGAACAGGGCTGGGAAACTGAGAAATATTAAGAAACTTCTATTGATTCATTGATTGATTCCAGTTAAGGCTCAAGATAGTTCTGGAGGTTCTTTAATTATTATTATTATTATTATTATTATTATTATTATTTTGAGAGAGAGAGAGAGACATGCATTTGTGGTTCTGCTTACTTATGCATTCATTGATTGCTTCCTATATGTGCTCCAACCTGGGATTGAACCTGCAACCTTAGAGTTTCCTGGCAACACTCTAACTGATTGCGCTAACTGGCCAGGACCAGTCTGGAGGTTCTTAATTGAAACAGTTGGGTGGGTGCAGGCCAGACTATTAACAGACTTACATGCATAGTGACTTCAGTTAACTAATTTTCATAGCTCTTAATAAATTATAAAAATTTTTTAGCCCTGGCTGGGTTGCTTAGTTGGTTAGAGTGTCATCCAATAATGCCCAAGTTGAGAGTTTGATGCCCAGTCAGGGCGCATGCAAGAATCAACCAATGAGTGTATAAATAAATTATCCCAGGATAATGACTTTTCACACCAAAACACACTAAAATAATATGCTATAGTTTCAATATTGTAGTTTCAGGCAAAGACACATTGACCAATTTCCCTGACACAACGGCTTATTTTTAGAGAACATTGAATGGAATGATTTCGAGAAGCAGGGCAAGTGTGAATGGCTATTTTGTTTGGGTTGTGTGTGCCATGTAGGTGGGGTGAAAAGGCAGCATCTTCTTCTACTCTTTAGTCCAGGTGTTGATAAACCATTTTGTAAAGGGCCAGCGAGTAAGTATTCTAAGCTTTGCAGGCCATTATGTATGTGTTGCAAAATGAATCAGTTCTGACCTTGTAGCATGGAAGCAATGATGAACAATATGTAAACAAATGGGCGTGGCTTTGTTCCAATAGAACTTTATTTACAAAAACAGGCAGTGGGCCAGGTTTGGACCATGTGCCCTAGTTATGTAGACCCTTGATTTGTTTTTTGAGAGCACTCATTATTTCTCTGTGTTTTGGACTTCTTTATTTTTCCCCAAGGGCATTTTTTTTCTGTGTTACAAGTGCAGGTTGAAAATTAACGTGGAAAATGGCACAGAGGAAGAATGTACTTTATAATGAATGAGTCACCTGTACCGGTTCCTCTACCAGTTCCCACTCATTCTCAAGTCTTCCTTTATTCCTTTAGTGAGTATAATAAACCTTCATTACATTACATTATACAAACAAACTAGTTTTAGTATCTTGAAAGCTGTTTATTACTTTTATGGAGTTGTTTTCATTGTTCAATTAATACATTTTTCTATCTGTATTTGCATCTTTTAGTATGGGATGGAATGTATCATAATTTTTCTATTGCAATTATTCAAAGTACTGTATTTTTTGCTCCATAAGACATACTTTTCCCAAAAAAAAGTGGAGGGGAAAATGTCCATGTGTCTTATGGAGCAAAAAATATGGTATTTTAGTAAATATTTTAACACACCATTTGGTTCAGAATATTTTTTTTTTCTTATTTTCCTCCTTAAAACCCTAGGTGTCTTATGGTCAGGTGCATCTTCTGGAGCGAAAAATATGGTATTTTGTAATGGTTTTTCGCTTAGTGGTTGAAAGTTTGGGAATGAAATCATGTTGCCACCAAGCAAGGGGGAGGTGTGCTCAGGGTGAGCCCCAGCTGCCCTCACCTGTGGGGAATGGCCAGGTGGGGACCGGCTGCTCCTGCTGGCGTCCCACAGCCGCCGTTGCATGTCAGTCTGGACCCAAAATGTTTGAGGAGATTTGGAGAATGTGTAGGGCAATGATCCCCCTTGCCATCTTTCCGTTTTTGGGTCTTCCTATGCCACCTGCAGTTCGTGGGCCTCAGGGTTCTGATTTGCAAAACGGAGAAAAATATACCTTTGTTGACCTTTGTTATCAAGGATATGGGTTCGCCCTGAGGTTAAAATGGTATATGGAAGTGCTATGCCCATGTAAAGTATCATTATCATCGGAGCATTTAGAAGGAATCAGGAGGCTGAAAAGCCCCCAGCCACTAGCATCTGAAGTTCCTGAAGCTTCTTTTTTAAAAGCAACTAGCTAGGGGTAACTTGGATGATTTTCATTGCTCTTATCTCTCCCTTCGCTCTTATGGGCAAGAAGCTGTAGATGCTGGAGCTGTGGTACTGAACTTGAAGGACGTGATTCTCCACTTTGTGGAGTTCACAGTCTAAGAAGTGTTATGGAGTCAAGTCCAAAATCTCTCAGGGGAATCCCAAGCTAGGGGCCAAAGGCCTGCTAAGATGTGCTATAGAATAACAACAACAACAACAACAACAAAATAACACCGACAGCCAACAAGCACAGAATATCTGCACGTGCCACGATGCCGTAACTTGGACAAGGCTTATGCTCTTCTACCTTTGAGGCAATGTGAACTGAGTAAGTTAGGATGTGTTGTGAAATAAGTCTAAAACCTCAGGAGAATCCCATGCTGAGGGTCTAAAGCCTGACCACGTTGAGCCAGATAAAACCAGGTACATGGGGCCATGTTGCACTGGGATCCTCAGTGTCTACTGAGCTCTGGTGAGACCTCCAGGCCACAGGCACAAGTTTTGTATGACAAAAGTGCTCTACTGGTTTCCAAATGTAGCTGAATCCCCATCCCTTCTCCCCTCCCACTGACCTATGACCTCCAGTAAAGCAAGAACAGTTAAATAATAATTGTGTTGTGAATTAATAATATCTATAAACAGGGGTGGGAAAAAGGTGAAGAATAACACTAAATAATAGAATAATTAATAAATATTAATACAAGAATTAATTCTGTTTTTTGTACTCACCACTGTAAGCCTACTTTTGCCCGGCACTGTAATAGGATCCAAAAATGTGTATCATTTCAATAGCATTGAGATATCAGTTGTCCTTTCCCATGATGAAAGCAGATTTTCATAAATGAAAACGTTAGCATGATCAGAGAAATCAAAGACCCAGTCATTAATCAGTCTTTCCAGTGAAATCAATTACCTTTGAATTCATCCTGGGGAATCTGCTGAAATGGGTAATTTATATAAACACAAAACATAGTAACCGATGGCTGCCTCCGTGGGACTAGAGGACAAAATACACGGGGGACACTTCTGATCAAACCATGCAAGGAAAAAAATCTTTGACGATATTTTTCATGGTTGCTACCACGCTTCATTTGAAAACTTACCTGTCTTTTGTACAATTCTTAACACTACAGATAGGATGTCTTTTCCCTTCCTCCTTAAAAAAAAGTTCCGTTCCAAACCATCAGCCTCCGTAGGTTGTCCTAATTGCTACTTTGCACTGCACTGGACTGTGACTCTGATTTTTGGCACATGCTGTCATACACAAAGTTCCTAAAATAAATGCTCCAGGATATCCCAGGAACTCTTAGAAGGCTTTAAAAGGGGACTTGCTCACTGAAAGACTATCTTTGATGAAGACAATTCAGGCGAACAGAATGATTATTGCAAAAAGAATTACATGATTCGTTGCAATCCTGCAGTGGGTCCGGAGAATCCTTGCCACCTAACTTATCATGGTCAGGGGGAGTTTGACGAGAATCCAGTTTTGATAAAGACAATTGTTTTTTTCCTCCCCAAGTGACTATACATTTAAATAGCTAAAACATCTGTTCAGCAACATAGTAAAACATGTACACCCGGAACGCCTGAGAGAAGAGCCTGCCAAACAGTCGGTTGAGAGGGACTTTGCTGGGGGGTGCACACCAAGATAAAGCAACCACTGTTTGTTTTGTCTGGTCAGGGGGAAAGCCAAGGCAACCAATATTTTGGGTTTCTTTTATTTCATTTGTGAAGAACTATTTGAGAAGTGGCGAGGGGATATTTCCTGATGGGACTTTTTAAAGCTGTCCATTAGTAGAAGAGCAAGAGAACTTTGGATGTCAACACCTAATAGACTCTTGAGACCAGCCAACAAACCACAAACGGCGACTCCCTTCTTGCGTGGCCTCCACATCCCTCCCGATGGAAGCAGAACCCGGGAGCAGCATGGAGGCTGGGAAACCGGCCAACAGAGGCACTCGGATTGCCCTGGTGGTATTCATCGGTAGCACCCTGGTGCTGGGCACCATCCTCTTTCTAGGTAAGTGGGGCACTGGAGGCCAGGGAACTGGGCTGGGGCCGTGAGTTTTCCTTGTGCTTTATTTCTTCAGCCTTTGTCAGGATGCAGGTAGAGGGCTGCTTGCTTATGTTGGTAGGTGGTGCATCCTTAGTTTCTATTAAGAATGCAAATAGAGAAAGGCTTTTCTTTAGGAGGCTAAATGAATAAATACATGCAAGTTCTCAGTGCAGAGTCCAGAATACGAAGTGGGTATAAAGTGGCTTTGAGTGGCCAGAGGATTTGGGTTGCACTGGGCAGACATTGTTTATATGCATTACACTTAGCAAATGAGTGTTTATGAATTCATAGTCAGATACTTTCATTTAGGTTGTGAGGAAAGACTTGCACTGTGATCAAAACCATGCTGGAATTTCTTTCCATTTGATTTTCGTCAATGTTTGCCTGAGTGAGTCATAAAATTTAACTTACAAAATACGAATTAGTTTTTAAAAATGCACCTTTAATGATATTCTTCATTTCCTTGCTAATCCAGTGACTCTGGTGGGATAACATTTTAATTCCACCTTTCTATTAGAGTTAAAAATTAATGCGAAGGACAAGAGAAGTTTTCTTCCAAGATTTGAAAAGTTCTGTGATTCAATTATTTTAATAACGCTCGGTGAGAATAAGGTACCCAGAGAGAATATATGATGATAAAAACATATTCCTGTGAAAAATAATGTAATTTAACCTTGGGAAGTTTGTAGGCATTTCAAACCTTTGACTTGTCAGCCTTTGTATTTTTCTCACACAGCCTATACTATTAGCTGGAAGGTTGTGTAGGATGAAGCCCTACCTACACTTAGGAGATCCTAGGTGCAGTCTGGAATGTAGCATGCCTGGAAACCCTCCTTTGCATCTACAGGATGCAGGGGGCCATGCTTATCTTGGCAGGGAAAACCCAGTAATTAAACTTTAAAAGCATTAGGGTTGTGTGGTTGAAAACTCAGCTAAAATGAGCAAACCATCTTTCCATGTTTTCTGTGGCTGAAAAATTTAGGGAATTAGATGGGTTTATTGCTTTCTGGTACAGTTAAACCTCCTACTCCTGCAACCAAATCTGTGGCTCTTGAAACTGTTATAAGATTTCTTGGCACTTCGGTTTTAGGCAAATGTCCTATCCTGAAATTCAAAACTGGAGGTAAAATAATATGGGTGTGCCAAGGGACTGCATACCGTATAAGAAGTGGCCATAAAGTTAGACTATTTGTGTTTTGAAAATGCTCCCAACTTAAAAGTCCAAACAATGATTGTTTACATAAAAACATGTACTCTTTTTAATGATGTTACCGCTGCTTGAAACAGTTTTGAAATTCCATTGTTATGATTACATCTGAGGCTGTAGCATATTAGTTGGAACATTATTGATGGCAGCAAATCTTTGTTCTTGGAGAGAACATGATTCTTTGGGATCAGCTCTAAAGTTTTTAGAGCACGGTAAAATTCACCAAGCCAGTCAATGCTATTATGGGTAAGGAGGTCTGCATATAATATAACTTTCCAGAGTGTCTAATAACCTGGCTCTCACCGTGCATCTCTGAAAGGGGCTCTAACGCTAACGATGGTAGAGTAAGAGTGTGGTCATTCTACACGTTCGCTGCCCAGAGTGTGGTCCATGGACCAGCAGCATAAGCATAGCTTGTAAGCCTAGGCCCCATCCATCCCAGACCTACTCATTCAGAATCTGCATTTTCACAAATGAAGTTTGAGAAGCATTGCTTCAAGTGACCACATCCATTTGAATGTATGCATTCAGATACATTTGCTTTAAAATGTCTTTTACCTTGTCTGGATAGCTTGCTTGGTTAGAACGTTGTTGTCCCTCTGCACAGAGGTTGCTGGTTCAATCCCCGGTTAGGGCACCTACAGGAAACAGACTGACGTTCCTGTCTCTCTCTCTCTTTCTCCCTTTTAATCTCTCTAAAACGAATAAGTGCATGAAAAAATACCATATTTTTCACTCCATAAGATGCACCTGACCATAAGACACACCTAGAGTTTTAAGGAGGAAAATAAGAAAAAAAATATTCTGAACCAAATGGTGTGTTAAAATATTTACTATAATACCATATTTTTTGCTCCATAAGACACATGGACATTTTCCCCTCTACTTTTTTTGGGGAAAAAGTGCGTTTTATGGAATGAAAAATATGGTATTTACACTGTCAAATTAAAAAAAAAACAACCCAGGGCAAAAAAGTTATATATATATTTTAATAAAATGTCTCTGCACTATTTCAGACTCCTGCAGTCTCCCTACCCTCTTCACTATCCAGTGAAGGCTCTGCCCCCCAAGTACTTCCACCTTGCACCCAGCAAAGTCCTGTCTGGAAGTCTCCTGGGCCCTGCCAGGCAATGAACGCTCTTTGGGACAGTATTCTGGCGAAGATCCTTTTCTCTTCAAGGTGCTTCCAGGGTGACTTTGTGGTACATTCTTCTGCCTGTTCAAGTTCAGTTACACGTCTGCGATTTCTAGCATTTCTCCTTACCTCTTTGTATTTTAGGTTCCGGGTTAATCACTTTACTAAAACTTAGTCCTACAGTAAGAGAGATTGCCACTGACCTTTGTGTGGTTTGAGACAACTTTGAGCACTAGGGTTTAAGAGGTCAGGAATAATGATATACCTATAACCAGTTTATTTTAAAGTGGCCTTTCTTCTCCTCCCCTGTCCCCCACTCTTTCTCCCCACAATCAGTTTCTCAAATGCAACGCCTGGCAAACTTCACTTTGTAAAGGGCCAGGTAGTAATATTTTCAGCTCTCTGAGCCGTACTGCCTCTGTTGCAGCTACTTGACTCTGTTGCAGCACAAACCAGCCATTGACAATATGTATACAAATGGCCTGGCTATGTGCTGCTGCAATTTGATTTCTGGATATCGGAATCTAAAGATCGGATCGTTTTTACATGTCATAAAATATTATTCTAGTTTTAAATGATTTTTCCCAATCATTAAAAATGTGAAAAGCACTGTTAGCTCATGGGCCATATAGAAAACAGGTAGTGGACTGGACTGGACTGGGCCCACAGGCCATAGTTTGCTGAGTGGCACTGTGGTCATTCTCATGCTCTCTGTCTGTGGGTGACTCCATTTTACTCTGAAGTTATTTCTGCTGGTTATAGGGAAATCTTAAAATAAATTTATTTATTTATTTATTTATTTATTTATTTATTTATTTAAGCAAGAGAGGAATGAAGAAAGAGAGAGGAGGGGAAAGGAACAGAAACACAGGCTTATTCCTGTATGTGCCCTGACCGGGGATTGAACCAGCAACCTCTGTGCTTCAGGACGATGCTCCAACCAACCAAGTTGTCTGACCAGGGCTAGAGAAATCTAAAATGAGAAGCTAAACTGTTCTTTGAGTTTTTTTAAAAGTTCCTAATCAGCAAAAACTAATATTTTTTTTTATATGAAAGACATTTTCTTTGTTGTGTCTATTTCATTCCTTTACACCTTCACAACATCTGGGCTTGTTGACTCTTACTTATCTGCAGGATCTTAATTAAGATAGCCCCCCACGAATATAACTATAATAGTCTTCCTTGAGGGCTTGGGTCTATTTGCATCCTGATTTAATTTAATTTAATTTAATGTAAATCTTTCTTTTACTCATCAGATAAAGATATTTGATTTTAGTTTTGCTTCCTTAGAGGTTTTGGGTCAAGAATTAGTTTTCGTGAAAGAAATAAATCTTTAAAATTTTTATTGAGCTATAATTGACATATCAGTTTCAGCTGTACAACATAACAATTTGTTATTTTTAATATTGCAAAATGATCACAATAAGTTTATTTTGATCAATCTTCATACATAATTGCATAGTTTTTTCTTGTGATGAGAACTTTTAAGACTTACTCTCTTATCAACGTTCACATAGGTCATACAGTATTATAAACTATAGTACCATGCTGTATGTTACATACCCATGACCTATTTATTTTATAACCAACAGTTTATACCTTGAAAGTACTAAGGCTTTAAATGAAGTATGTCATTATCTTTTTAAAAAATAAAACAAGGGGAGTATCAACAAGGTATTGTACAGAATCAGAAAAATATCGTTATTTATAATGAAGTTTATTTTCCATTATATAAAAAAATAACACATGCTCACTAAAGAACATTTGGTCATATGGAAATAGACTGAAGGAAAATTTCCTCCATGGTTCCATCACCCAGGAACATTGAAATATCTAGTATTAATTTTTACACTGCACCGATAGATTTATATTTTTACTTTTTTTTTTGCTTTTTAAAGAAATCAAAACACTCCTTTATGGTATGATCTTTCTTTTTAAAAAAACAGGCCTGGGATGTTCCATAGGGAGTTTCTTTTTTTTTTTTTCCTGTATTTTTCTGAAGCCGGAAACGGGAGAGACAGTTAGACAGACTCCCGCATGCGCCCGACCGGGATCCACCCGGCACGCCCACCAGGGGGCGATGCTCTGCCCCTCCGGGGCGTCACTCTGTTGCGACCAGAGCCACAATAGCGCCTGGGGCAGAGGCCAAGGAGCCATCCCCAGCGCCCGGGCCATCTTTGCTCCAATGGAGCCTCGGCTGCGTGAGGGGAAGAGAGAGACAGAGAGGAAGGAGAGGGGGAGGGGTGGAGAAGCAGATGGGCGCTTCTCCTGTGTGCCCTGGCCGGGAATCGAACCCAGGACTTCTGCACGCCAGGCCGACGCTCTACCACTGAGCCAACTGGCCAGGGCCTCCATAGGGAGTTTCTTGAGTCTGTAACTGAACATAGGTAAAGGCTTTTTGGAGGGTGGCAGCACAGATAGGAACACAGAAAAAGCTGGCTCCTCTGAGCATGCGCTTAACAAACAATACAAATTGCCAGGCTGGCAAGTGATGTACAGGTGTTCCAGCTGTAGCAGAAATAGAGGTACCGCCATGCTTTCTGATCCTGCTTCTCGGCTGAGGATGCCATGAAATGCCTGTCCCCCTTTCATTCCCCCGCTCTCCACCTCCAAATGAGTCCTCACTTCTGCCCATAGAGTACAGCTGTGATGAATTCCCTACAACTTCCTCGGCTACCAAAAATAGTTTTGAAATCTAAACTCACATCTGCTAATGCCCAGGTGCTACCTGGAGTTTACAAATGGGGCACCCTTCTGCACTCCTGCAGAAATCCATTTACATAATGTTGCACCAGATGGGAGAAATTAAGCTATCGGTGAAAAGATGTTCCCATCTTGCTGGGTTTTTGTTCTGTTTTGGTGGAAGTAGTTGGAAGCTTGGTCCATGAAGCTGCATCTGTCTGGTAGCTAGGATCGGTCTGGAGGGAGAAGGGTGTGTGGCGCATGGGCCAGGCACATCATGACTCTCTTGCTAGATGTTTGAGTTATATACACTATATATTACACCCCCCCACACACACACTTTAGGCCTTATCTATATTGATATGTTAGCTAAGATCCAGAAGTTTAAATGCCTCACAGGCTAGCTTTCTCCTTCTATTCAGGATTTGCTCCAAATGACATGTTTGAATTTTCCCGTCACTAAAACAAGAATGAAGTTGCAAACAAAAAGAGTGAAATTTTGAGACTTAAGTCACAGATAACAGAAGAGACTTTAGTGATCTTCTAGCCCAGTGTTTCTCAAACATGAGCCTGTATTGGAATCACCTGGAAGGCTTGTTAAAATGCAGATAAATGGGCCCCACCTCACAGTTTCTGATTCAGAAGGCTTTCTTGCTTGGTAATTTGCATTTCTAAAAGTTCCTGAGTGATGCAGTTGCCACTGCCCAGGGGACCACACTCTGAGAAGCACTGGTCTAATTATGCCCACTCATCTTGTGTTGGAGAGAACTGAGTTTCAGAGCAACCAAGATTCTCACCAAGGTTACTTAGCCAGTAATTTTTGAATTCCGTGTCAGTACCGAGAAAGATGAACTGATATCAAATGTCTTGCAAGTATGCCTGACGGGTGGGTTACCTGATGGTGGGTTACTTGATGGTGGTCTGCTCCAAGCCAGTCATTTCTTTATTTTGGTCTGTTTTTGCAGTGAGTCAAGGGTTCTTAAGTCTCCAAGCTAAACAGGAGTACTGCCTGAAACCAGAATGCATCGAAGCTGGTAAGTCAGTTTTCCATCCTGTGTCGAGTTATAATTATGGTACCTTGGGAGTGGAAGAGAAAACAGGTGGTATTTTTAGTATTCTGTTTGCTTGAGGTTTACCAAGTACGAAATGCAATTTTGATGAAATTGTAAGTTGACTTTCAAGTCTTGGTGTGAAGTCGTGGGGCACAGGCTTCCTGTTTTCTTTTGCTTGGCAAAAAACAGTTGTGCGGTATTCCAAGTTATTACAGGAGACCTCAGAGATACTGCAGGTTTGGTTCCAGACACCCGCAATAAAGTGTTGCAATAAAGCAAGTCGTAATCTTTTTGCTGGTGGAGGGTCTTTCTTTCAGTTTGTAAAAAAAACAACAACAAAAAAAACCCCAACACAACACCTGTGAAGAGTAATAAAGCAAAGTGCAATAAAATACTTGAAACCTATATAATCTTATTAACCAATGTCACCCCAATAAATTTAATAAAAGGAAAAACAAAGCCTGAAGGTATTCCTGTATAAGGAAATCAGGAAGGGGCTTGAAAGGCTGAATGGCCTCTCTGGAGGCCCAAAGACAGGCCATTGGCCTTTCTGTGGCCTCAACTAGATATACAGACTAAGAGAACTACTTATCTTAGTCCTTCTGAATCTTCTGGTCATGGGTCCAACCTATTTTCATCTTAAGCAGGGACCCTCAGTAAATCCATGCTTCCACTGTTACTTGGAATCCCTTGGGTCCTTCCATTCCATGTTACAAGTCAAACTTTTCTTCCCTGAAGTGAAGATGAGTGCCTCACCTTGCCTCAGTTTTGCCACAGCTATTAGGTTCCCTCCAGAAACCAGCATTAGGGCTGAGATTCGCAGGACCCACCCCCAGTCTTCAGGTGGGCAGGGCCACGAAGATGTTTTTCCAAAGAGAAAGCCATAGGATAACTTAAGCTCATGGCCCTTTAACTTTCTTCTTGGCTTTAAAAGAAGAGATTAATGAGTCAATATGCCAAATATTTATTGTACTCCAGGCATTGAGTTAGGTTTTGGGAATGCAGGCATGCCTTGCTTTATTGAGCTTCAATTTATTGTGCTTCACAGATGTTGCATTTTTTAGAAATTGAAGGCAAGACCCTCCACCAGCAAAAAAAAAAGAAAAAAAAATTACGATTTGCTTTATTGTAACACTCACTTTATTGTGGTGGTCTGGAATCAAACCCATGGGATCGCCGAGTTCTGCCTGAACAACAGTAAAGCAGAACAACCAGATAAGGGGAGGCAGACAATTAAACACACAAGGCAATGGGTACACAAGAAAAATATCAGCTGGTGATACATGTTATACAGAAAAGGAAAAGATTAGAATAGAATAATGTGATAGCAAGTGATGGGACGGCTAGTCCAAAGAAATGTTTAAGGGACCCTGAGTAATGACTCCATAATACTTCTTAGACTGCTGTGTGAAGATCTGGGAAAGGGTTTTCCAGGTGGGGGGAACAGCTGGGGAAAAATCCCCATAGGGAGAAGAGCTTGGTGGACTTAAGGAATGGGAAGAACTTGCTGAGTAAGGAGCAGAGTGCAGGCGATGAGGGCCCAGTGAGTTCTTCCCCTAAGTTTGCTTCGAAAGCCTCTGGAGGGTTTTAAAAGAGAGAGAGATAGTGTTATTAGCATTTGAAAAGATCTCTCTCTTGGCTGGCCTGTGATAGCACAGTGGATAGAGTGCCAACCTGGAATGCTGAGGTCACCAGTTCAAAACCCAGGACTTGCCCTGTCAAGGCACATATGACAAGCAACCAATGAACAGCTAGAGTGAAGCAACTATTTTTTGTTTTACACCCCTCCTCTTTCTGTAAAATCAGTAAATAAAATCTTTAAAAGTAGAAATAAAAATAAAAAGATCTCTCTTTGGAGAGCTATACTCAGGGGAGTCTTTCTGTGTGGAGAAGAGACCATAGGGAGTAAAAATGGAAGAAGGTTCTGGAGCAGGAGGTTATTTTGATAAACCAGGTGAGAGGTGATGTCTTGAATTCAAGAGATTGAAAGGGAGACTACAGGGTTCAGGAGAGAGGGCTTGCCGAAAGGTTGTATGTAGGCTGTGAGAAAGTGCAGAGTCACGGTGATGCTTAGGTCTTTGGAGGTGGGCGGATGGTGCCATTTATTGAGGTGGCTTTTAAACTGAGGCCTTATACAAAGGTAATTGGTTATATAATTATGCTATTAGAGTTCTTTTTTAATCTCATTCTTATCAATATACATATTTTTAACCAGGCAATATGTTAAGTGACTTACACGTGCTATCTTATAAAGTCTTCATGAGAACTCCATGAAATCACTGCTCTAACCAGGCTCAATTACAAATAAGAAAATGTAGACTTGTAGAAACTAAATAAGTTGCCCAGGGTTACGTCCTGAGTTACATTAGGGCTGGACTTCAAGCTCATGTCTGGCTCCTCCACATTGTGCTTTGGTGCCACAAGGCCATACTAGGTACTTCTCTCTGACCCTGGCCCTGTCTTGCTTCTTTTTCATACTAGACCTACTAAAATCTGGAGACTAGGCAACCATTTCAGCTTCTTTTTCATACTAGACCTACTAAAGTCTGGAGACTAGGCAACCATTTCAGCTTCTTTTTCATACTAGACCTACTAAAGTCTGGAGACTAGGCAACCATTTCAGCTTCTTGATCTTGTCCCTGGGAGGGTGAGAAAGATTTGGGAGTTCCCAGGCCCTTTCCTGATGGAGAGTCACCGATTTCATGAAATTTGTCTTTTTATAATGAATCATAATAATGCAAGAGTAAAACTTAATGATAATGTCACATATTGCCAACTCGAGTGTTTTGCCATGCTGTCTTGTTTTTCATCTTCACGTTGGAGAATGGCTTTCTAATATTTCTTCTGTTTCTGTAGTGAGAGGCTCACCAAAGATGCAGTCCTCTTTAGTGTAACAATGAGTTCACTACGTACAGAGGTCTGCAGAACAGCTGCAGAGTACACATCACAGAACTGTGGCCAAGGGAAGGTCCAGAATACTATGTGCGTGCACAGGCGCATTGTGTGTGTGTGTGTGCGGGGGGGGGGTGCTGTGTACGTGCGTAGGCACCATGGGTGTGTGTGCGTACTCTGTGCACGCATGCGTGGGCACTGTGTTTATGCACGCCTTGTGCATCCTGCGTGCACGGGCGCCTTGTGCGTAACTGCTATGTACGTTGTGCATGCTGCACGCATGCGTGGGCACCGTGTTCTGCGTGCACGGGTGCCTTGTGCGTCCTACGAGCATGGGCAACTTGTGCGTACCTGCTGTGTACGTGCGTGGACGCCGCATGCGTGCATCATACATATGCAAGTGCTACGTCTATACATCTTGTGTGTGCCTGCGTGCTTGGGAACCTTGTGCGTGTGTGCCGTGAGTATGGGTGGGTGCTGCGTCTATGCATGCCTTGTGCGTCCTGCATGTGTGGGTACTTGGTATGTATGTGCTGTGTACATGTGTGGGTACTGTGTGTGTGTGTGCCAGGTGCATGTGTGGATGCTGCATTTATGCATATCTTGTGCATGCCTGCATGCGTGGGCACCTTGCACGTGCGTGCTTTGTATGTGCATGGGTGTTGCATGCGGTGTACTTGCTACGTGCACGTGTGAGTGCTGTATCTATGCCTATCTTGTGCGTGCGGGGCTTCTGGGTCTTTTCTAAGATGTTTCCTCCAGATAGTTCCTAAATTTGCTTTCTATTTCCTTGAATTTTAACCTGTCTTTCAAAATAAGAACCATACAGGGAAAGAAGGAACAAAGGAGCAGGTATGCTAATGATAGTGGATAAGTCTGGTAGTAGTAACTCATGCCCACAATTCCAGGTTCTCAGCCCCAAACGTAGAGAGCTTGGTAACTCTCAGTTGGCAAGCCTGGACCTGACCTCAACACCTATGATGCAAAACTGGATCTTAACTTATGTGAGGCTGTTTTAGACTTTATTTTTTATGTATGAGACTGTATATATGTATGTATATATGTATATATTCCTAACAGAATTATTAATGTCATTGTTTCAAGAGTGCCACTCCAGATGTTGCGGGAGGCATTATATAATCTGTGATATATACACTATATGACTTTTCTCAAATCTGAAAATCTATGAGCTCTGAAACATCTGGCCTCAAGTTTCAGATAAGTATGGGATAGTAATACTAAAAATGTATAGTCATGGTTGCCAGATTTAGCTACGCACATGCATTCAGGATGCTCAGTTAAATTTGTATTGCAAATATATAATGACTACAGTTTTTTTTCATAAATATGTGCTATGCATATTTGGTACAAATTTATTATACTATAAAAGTAGTAACTTATTTGAAATTCAAATTTCACTAGGCTTCTTGTATTTTACCTAGCAACTGTATTATTTGGCAGTGTTCTTGGCACGGTTCTAAGCACTTATTTACTCATGTATTTACTCATTTAATTCTTATGAAAATCCTATGGGGTGTAATTATAATCCCCATTTTATAGATGAGAAAGCTAAGGCATAGAGAAGTTAAGTTACATAGCTACTGCACGGTATTGTTGCTATTCAAACCCAGGTGACTGACTCCAGAGTCTTACGCCATATTACTTGAAAAAGACTAGTATATAGTTCTTGGCACAGAGGGAATACTCAATATTTTTTTTTCTGTATTTTTCTGAAGCCGGAAACGGGGAGAGACAGTCAGACAGACTCCCGCATGCGCCCAACTGGGATCCACCCGGCACGCCCACCAGGGGGCGATGCTCTGCCCCTCTGGGGCATCGCTCTGCCGCGACCAGAGCCACTCTAGTGCCTGGGGCAGAGGCCGAGGAGCCATCCCCAGCGCCCGGGCCATCTTTGCTCCAGTGGAGCCTCGGCTGCGGGAGGGGAAGAGAGAGAGAGAGGAAGGAGAGGGGGAGAGGTGGAGAAGCAGATGGGCGCTTCTCCTGTGTGCCCTGGCCAGGAATTGAACCCGGGACTTATGCACACCAGGCCAATGCTCTACCACTGAGCCAACCAGCCAGGGCCGGGAATACTCAATATTTATTATTATTATTACCACTTCCTCCCTCTTTCTTGAGCCCTGATGAACCTTACAAACTCAGCCTGGTACTGGGGGCAGTATGTTCACCTCTCCTACATAGACACTAGCTGGAAGGTGCCTCACTGTTTGCTTTATATGCAAAGACTTGAGAGAATACATAGCACAGATTTCCTTCATCATCATATTTCTTTTATTAAAACAAGACTCTCTGGGTTTTCTCCATGAAGCTGAGTAGAGGAAAAGGAGTTTTGGTTTCTTGACAACTATGGTCCCTTGCAATCTGAAGTTGCAGTTTCCCTTCTGAAAGTACAGCTCTGTGCCCAGCTGTGAATTGTGAATGATGAATTGGGAGGCTGAAGCTACAGTTTTCCCATTCAGTGGGCTCAGTTCCAAATTTAGTGTGAGTGATGTATTCCTCCACTTGATATCAGGGCTGAGGTCAGAGCTGATCTTGCAGGTTTTCAAGGTTCCTGCAAGAATACTGAGGAGATGGGGAGGGATATGTTTGAGGGTTGGCATGCATCCAGAAAACAATGTGCTTATGTGAATAAAACTGTGTGTGAGGGTTCCTTTGTATGGTGTCAATATTGTGTGGGATCGAAACTTGGATGATCAGTGACCCTGAGGTGTCACATAGAATATTCATTCTGTGGTTGCACAGCCGGTATAACTACAAATAGAAACTGAAATGAAGATTTTTGTGTGTCCCAGCATATTTCTACATTAAATGATAATGATTAAATAGGAGCAGTAATTAAAAATGTGGTCAGAGACAACTGAATTCTGAAAGATGAAAATATTAAGCCACTTTTAAGTTTATCAAACTTCTAAACCATTTTTCCCTTCATTTTTTTTTGAGGGGTAGGTTGAAAATGGCAAGGATTTTGAAGTCCTATAGAAATTACGATGTTTGTATATTATTCACTTTGTGGAAGACAAGAAGCTGTTTGAAATTTTCATAGAAAGTATAGGCAAGAGAAATAGCTAGCCTTACTTTTAAACTTGGAGGAACCATATATGTAACCAGACTAATATGTGTATCTAAATTTATGCAGATCATACTTTTGGGGGGTAATTTATTCACACTTATCTGAAAACTTATTGGGTTTTCATTACTTTAAATGGAAATGTATTATGGAATTAATTAGAGTAGGAAAGTTACCTAGGATGTCATCTTATCAATGCCATTAAAATATTGGCTATTTAAAAAAAATATCAGTTGGTGCATATCTCTGTGTTAGCGGGGTAGCCAGTAATTGTGCGACAGTTGAGAGCTGGAATTCAATGCTGGGAATTTTGGAACCTTCTCATTTTGTAATGAAATAGGTTTTTTTTTGTTTGTTTTTTAAGCTCATGGAAACATTTAATTTTGCACAAACTTCCTACTTACTACCTTTTTGTATGTCATTGTGTGTGGGCTTATGAAAAAGAAAAAAAGGATACATCAGTCTATTGTGTTTTTCTGTTAACTTACACAACTACTCAGTTCTGCCTCTAGATCTGGGCCAGAAAGGTCCCTGCCTTGGTTCTCTCATTTAGAACACTTCACTTGGCCCTCCTCCCTAGTCAAGGAGTTTATGAGGCCAGGTCAGCAGCCTTCTGTATAACCCAGAGTTCCCTGTAGGTAGCCCCAATCCTCCTTTTAGGGACTGTGTGGATCTCACAGTCAAGGAGGGGAATGTCAAGGGCTCAAGAGTTCCTACCTGGCCTTCCAGGTCTTTATGAAGGTGTATTTTAAATGTATCTTTTAAATATTTAGATATGGCATGTGGACCTGTGTTTCAGTTGTCTTTTGTTGTGGAACAAACCAACTTTAGAGGCCCGGAAACAAGAGTGATTTTATATTTGTCATGATACTGTGGGTTCAGTGAGGATTCTTCGGCTGATACTACTGGCCTAGGCTCGTCCATGAAGCTGCACTCACTTGGAGGCTAGCCTGGCCTGGAAGGTCCGTGATGGCCCCAGGCCCATGTCTGGCACTTGGTTGCTGGCTTGGTTCTTCTCACTGTGGCCTCACCTCCTCCAGGAGGCTCCTTCAAAGGGCAACCTCAGGGTTCCATTCAAAGGGAGTTAACATGGAAGATGCTAGGCATTTTAAGATCTAGCTTTTCAATTCATGAAAAGTACTCTGCCACTTTCTGTTAGTCAAAGCAAAGCGCAAGGCCAGCCCAGATTCAAGGCAGGGGAAATAGATCTTACTGCTTGTGGGAAGATGAGCTAAGTCACCTTGCAGAAGGATGAGAGTGCTAGAAGGAAGTGCACGCATCTTTGCAAACAGTTGAGCATCTAGTCCATGTGTCTGCCCGCCCCATGCTCCACAGCTTATTAGGCATGGTCCTGCAAAACCCAATAACAATAATACCAAACTTTCTCCCTACTCACTCAGCACAGTAATTTAGTATGGTGCAGTTGATTCAAGGAGTCATTTAAGGGGAAATGTAAAAACCAAGGCTTGGGAACTGCTTGATAGGAAATTGTTGTTTAATTTGGAAAAGGCCAGTGCACAACATTCAGTGGTAGTCATTAATCCTATGATTTTCTTTTTAAATAGCTGCTGCCATCTTGAGTAAAGTAAATCCGTCTGTGGACCCTTGTGATAATTTCTTCCGGTTTGCTTGTGATGGCTGGATAAACAGTAATCCAATTCCTGAAGATATGCCGAGCTATGGGGTTTATCCTTGGCTGAGACATAATGTCGACCTCAAGTTGAAGGGTAAGTTTCTACTAGGGTGTGGTGATACACTTTACAGAGAACAATATTTGACAAGAAAAATATAAGTTTGGATTTGAAGCCTAACTATTCACTTTTCTCCCTTTATGTTGAGATGTATTACCTCCCTTCAATTAAGAACAGTTAATGAGAGCCCTGGCCAGGGCTGATGCACCAGGGTTGTGAGTTCAATCCCCGGTCAGGGCACATACAGGAATCAACCACTGAGTGCATGGATAGGTGGAATAGCAAGTCAATGTTTTTCTCTCTCGCTCCCTCTGTTCCTCTCTTTCCAATTCCGTGTAGATATCTGAAGCTGTGATGGTCTTTCAGAGTTATCCTGTGTCAGAGGGGTCCAGGCCTCTATATCCTTACATCAACCAGGTTTTAGCTCGATAGAAGGAAAGAGCCAGTAGGCTGCGTGCTAACTCCAGTCAATTAGTAACAATGCCCAGATTACCATATTAAAAATGATTAAGAAAGTGTGACTGGGCTAAATGAGAAAGAAAGCAATAATCAATTAGTAATTTGGCCACACACACAAAAAGGATGAGGTATGATGTCATATACAGGAGGTAGATGACTGTTCACTTTTTAGCAATCCTGAATTTATTTTCAAGATTTTTAAAAATGGAAGATTGAAAAGAAAGTTGTGGAATTCCAATCTCCTCAATCTCAACACAAGCTTGGTGGAGGATGTTATGTTCATGTTTGACGATAGTGATTTCTGCTGCTGAAGGATAATTAGCATCTGATTGAGATTGGGAGCAAAGGAGTAGATAACGACAACCATGTTCTATCAATGTGTACTTATTTGTCCATTGTGTTCGGAGCAAACTTGATCACTTGCTCATTACGTCTTAGATTTTTTATGGCTTACAAAGTACACTTAACACCTCATTGGTTTTTTTTTTTTTTTCACCTCATCGTTTATTGACATCACTTTTGAGAACTCTGGATGACCTCGTATTTGTCATATTGTTCCTGTTAACTTCTAACTTGGTTCTGCGGAGGCTGTCTTTTCTCCCATGGCTTCTGTAGCAATGACAAGCTCACACACACACTCACATGTCACACAAACATATGTGTGTGCACGTACAATTCAGAAGTTGACAATGCCTTACTAGAAGGTCTGTTTGCAATGGACCTAATTTTTATGCCGAGCTATTGGAGAAAGCCACTTCAGGAGAGGAACTGGTAGATAGCAAAGTCAGAGAAGGTAATTATTTTGAGAAGGCAAAAACATGATTTTTTTTCTCTTTTTGGTAAATGAATTATACTATGTAACCTGTATTCAGTAACACTTACAAAGAATTTCTGAGACATTTATAAATATCATCATTTTTTTCCTTTCCATCTCCTCTTCCCCAAGATTTTAAATACATGAAAATCAAATATGTATCAATTTATACATACAACAATCAAAACTCGACAAAAGAGATACCTGTTATCAATTGTAAGCAAAAATATGCTTAAATTTCACAACTAGACAATAGATCATGTGGACTTACATTTTCTACTAAAAGGCCCAAACTTAAGTCTTTATAATTATAAATGAGAATTTTCAAGAAAGGCAGAGTTTTACCTCAGCCCAACAGGTGAGATTCCTATAATAGTGTAACCAAAAATAAGACTTTTTTTTCAGAGACAGAGAGAGAGTCAGAGAGAGGGATAGATAGGGACAGACAGGAACGGAGAGAGATGAGAAGCATCAATCATTAGTTTTTCGTTGCGACACCTTAGTTGTTCATTGATTGCTTTCTCATATGTACCTTGAACGTGGGCCTTCAGCAGACCGAGTAACCCTTTCCTCAAGCCAGCATGAGCCTGCACTCAAGCTGACGACCTCGGGGTCTCGAACCTGGGTCCTCTGCATCCCAGTCCGACGCCTATCCACTGCGCCACTGACTGGTCAGGCCCAAAAATAAGACTTTGAGGGATGGGTTTACTAATACTTTTCCTGTAAGATATTAGCTCATGTTGGTCCTTCACTTATCATTCTTGCCTGTTCCGTTTTCCGTCTCTGCTCCCCCCGACAGAAAGATGTGTGCACACACAATCATGAATGCAGAAATATCACTGAAGGATATGAAAAAGACACGATTTCCAGATAGATGCTCCTTTTACAGTAGTTTTAATTAAAAGATTTTTATCTTCAGTGCATGAAGCAGTTACAGCATTTAAAGAACATTTTGGAGATGTCTTAATGTAAAAATTAAACTCAGTATTGATGTGCTTTGTTTAAGGAGGATATTGTATAATGGGCTTCTTTAAAATGCATAGTAGTAAGAGTAAATTGTTCAGAGCAGCACTGGGGGTTTTTGTTTGCTTGTTTAAAATAATTATTTTCAAGCTCCGTTGGGAAATATAATATACAAAACGCAAGAGGAAAGTTCCCCATAAATCCACCCCTACAAGTAATTGCTAATGAAGCAATTGGATATATGTCTTTCCAGGCTTTTTCCCATATGTGAGTACATATGCATAACTTCATTGTATAACTATATACAGTACTTAAAAATGAGCCGATATGCATACTCTCTGTCACCTGCTTTAAAAAATGATGCATTTCTTGCCTGTCCTGTGGTGGCGCAGTGGATAAAGCGTCATCATAGACATGGATTAATTATGTCAGTAGATATTTTTCTTATTACCAATGACACTATAATAAATACCCATGTTGCCTGACCTGTGGTGGCACAGTGGATAAAACATCGACCTGGAAATGCTGAGGTCGCCAGTTCGAAACCCTGGGCTTGCCTGGTCAAGGCACATATGGGAGTTGATGCTTCCAGCTCCTCCCCCCTTCTCTCTCTCCCTCTCTGCCTCTCTCTCTCCCTCTCTCTGTCCTCTCTAAAAATAAATAAATAAAATAAAAATAAAAAAAAATACCCATGTGTATACATCTTTGTATTCTTACTTAAATATATCCTTAGTATAAATTCTGAGAAATGAACTTATGTTGAAAGAGTATTCACAGTTTAATTTTTGATGCATATAGCTTAATCACCTTTTAGAGAGTTATATCTAGGTCTTTATATATTTTATGCTGTTTGACATGGTAACTCTTCTTCATAAATTGTTTTATTTTGTAGTAAAAAGTAGAGGTCAGCACACTATGGCCTGTGGGCCAGATCCAGCCCACTGTCTGTTTTTGTAAATAAAGTTTTATTGGAAGACAGATGTATCTATTTATTTGTATTATCAATGGCTGCTTTTGCATGGCAGAGTTAAGTAGTTGCTACAGAGACCATATGGCCTATAAACCCTAAAATATTTACTCTCTGACCTTAATAGAGGATGTTCTCCAACTCCTAATATCTGGCGTAAAGCTATGATGTATCTATGTTGGATCTGATTAAAACTGCCTTATTAGCCTGACCTGTGGTGACGCAGTGGAAAAAGGCGTGGACCTGGAACGCTGTGGTTGCTGGTTTGAAATGCTGGGCTTGCCCAGTTAAGGCACACAGGGGAAGCAACAATGAGTTGATGCTTCCCGATCCTCCCCCACTATCTTTTCCTCTCTCTCATCTCTCTAAAATCAATTTAAAAAAATCTTTAAAACTGTCTTTTTAATTGATGGTGTTTTGGTAGCTTCTTTGGGGGGTTTTTAGATAGGTTATCATAAAATTAAGTGATAACTGTGATTTTTTTAAACATTATTGGCTAAAGCTTCCAGAACAGTGTTCAATAGTAGCAGTGAAATGAGTATATTTTTCTTACTCCTAGCTTGGGTAGTAATGTCTCTAGTATCCCCCCACCCCAAATATGTTTTTTTTCTTTGTAATAGGTAGTTTATTTGATTGTGTTCTGTTATTTTCTAGTTTGTAAAATGGAGTTGCTAACTATAAACCCCTCTTCACCATTTATCAAGAGACTCAGATGGAGTATTTCTTTAACTTCTCTAGATTTTCTCATGCTGAACTTACCTTATAATCTTGAAATACACCCTACCAATGAATGATTCTTTTCTCTTAAGGCGTTACTAGCCTTGAATCAGCTGGTATTTATTTTATACATTTGTGTCTATATTTATGATTCATGTTGGTCCGTGGATGTTTGTATGCTAGATTTGTCAAATTCTGTTATCAAGATTGTGCTGGCCTTGTGAGACAAAATGGAAGACTTCCATACCGTCCTATGCTTTGGAAAAGACATGAACAAATAAATAACCTGCTTGTCAGGTTATTCTGTGACAAGCAATGTAAAGAGAGAATTCAGAAATTGACCACAGGCTCTTGCTTCAAGTGCCAATAAGGAGACCAAATGGTGGAGTACTGTCTCTTTTTAGATTGGTGTCATCTTGTACTAGACTATATGTTTGAAAGATAAAACATGTATTAATTCTTTAAACTCATAAATTTTGGGGTAATTTGCATTTACAGAAAAGTTGAAAGAATAGCACAAGGAACTCCAATATACCCTTTACCCAGATTCCCTGATCATTACCATTTTGCTATATTTGCTTTATTACAATATTTCATTCTTTTTATAAATATGTAGATATTGCCTCATTCTCTGTCTATATGTGTACATTTATGGATAGAAAAAAATGTAATATCTATAAATATATAGATACCAATATATAGATAGCCTTACAGGTATATTTCTCTGAACTCTGCAAATATGTTGCAGATGATTATTCTCAAAGTGTCTAAATAGAGCTTTTTAAATATCAGATGTACCAATAGTTTTATTTTTTAACAATAACTGTTTATAGTCTATGTATATCTCTTTATATATTCAGTATCTATCTACATATCTCTCACTCCATCTACCCATTCATCCATCCATCCAGGTAATACAAGCTCGTTTTACACCAACTATAAATGAGTAACAAGAAGAAACATCACCCAGTGATAAATTTTTAAATGCAAATATACGTACAGAATTATGTGTGTCTAAAAACAGATTATATAATATGTTGTTTTTATAATTGACTCTTTTTACTTGATATTTACATGTTAACATCTTTTTATGTCAATAAAGATAGATGTATATAGGATCATTTGCCATGCCTGTTTTGTATGGCTACACTACAATTTATTTAAGCAATTCCTATGTAAACAAGCTTACAAATATTTCCCCCTTATTGTATGCCACGCAGAACATGAGGGTTGAAGCCACAGAGCTGTATTTGAATCCTGGTTACCTTTCATTTCTCCTCTGTGTCACTTTTGGCCAATTATCTCAGCCAGCTCAAGTTTTCTTATCTTTCAAGTGAAGATAAGAATTCCCCATTCATAGGGTCTGTGAGGATAAAAGGAGAGGACCCATATAAATTACCCAGTCCAACTCCTTTCATATAGTGGGTCCTCAATAAATATTTGTCCTTCGTTCCTCCATTTTATCTCAGAGATCGTTCTAAGACTCACACAGTAATGCCTGTCAAGTCCTTAAGTTTTATTTGGGCCTTATCCTTTGTAAATATCACATGCTTTCAAAAATATTGAATGCTTTCTAGATATTTTTTCTCATCTTCACTAAAGAGAACATCCAAAAATAAAACTCAATACTATCAATCAAAAGGAAGCCATTTTCTTATGGCTGATAGAGAGCACAAAGATATGGCTAGCCAATTTGGGAAATAAAATGGATTTGACAGACCTGGCTGATGAAAAGTCGCCCTCTATTGAAGTCAGCAACCTGGCTTTGTGAATTTTTTTTCTTTAAATGTCATGTAAGACTCAGATTTCTACTTGGAAAATAAAATTATTTCCTGTCCTCTTCAGGAAGCAGGATTTTATTTGCAAAAGGCTGAATGTAGTCATGTGTTTGAGTGTCTTGAAATTTCCTTCCTGTAAAACCTCCCAATTTTGTCTTCATGTGACCATGGAGATGACACAGCATGCATTGCTTGTGAATGAGCAGATGAAAATTTTGCAAATGAGCACTTATGAAACACGAGGCAATGAGTGAGATAGAACACTTGTGTCAAACAGAAGACAGATGACTCAAGGTAGGGCCAGCTCATCTCTATTATGGAATAGCAATCTTTGCCAATATTTTGTAAAGAAATGCAGTATTTTAAGTTCAAGCACAGACAGCACCAGCAGAACAGTAAGATGAAAGAGGGCCTGTGCATTAATGAGCAGAGAAAGATGATTATGAGTCATAGATCAGTTATTTATTTGTAAATACATGTTGGTTGAGATTCAGATGGTTCTCATAATTAAATAACCCTCTATAATCTTGTTTTTTTTTTTCCTACAAATAATCCTAGCCAAGTCAACTTTTACAGATAAGAGAAAGCTGAAAACCTCAGTTCAACTCCTGGAAAATCATTTGACAATTAGGAAGATCAGATTATTGAAGATATATTTAACTGATTGATTTTCCTCATATCATGAACATGATGTCATGGTGCACCAGTCTGAACTTTGATATTGTTAAGTTTGATATTGTTAAGTTTTTTGAAACGAATGATAATGATGTCGGAGTGGAAAAAACCAAACGGGAATGCAGTGGTGGGGGATTGGTAGGGAGTACCAAGCCATTGTGGGGGGCTTTTTTATTAATTTTAATGGGGTGACATTGATAAATCAGGGTACATATGTTCAGAGAAAACATCTCCAGGTTATTTTGACACTTGATCATGCTGCATTCCCATCACCCAAAGTCCAATTGTCTCCTTCACCTTCTAACTGGTTTTCTTTGTGCCCCTCCCCTCCCCCAACCCCCTTCCTCTCCTCTCCCCTGCCCCATAACCCCCACACTCTTGTCCATGTCTCTGAGTCTCATGTTTATGTCTGTGGGGGGCTTTCTATTCCTGGTGCGGACACAGGCCCTGTGAGTCTTAGTGAATCTGCTGTGTAAGCAGGGTGTGGCCACCCAGGGAAGAGTCCTGTTTTTCTGCCCATGTTGGCTCCTTTCCACGTGGCCACACAGGAAGCGGCAGATTGCTAGCTTATACATATGTCACCATAGGCCCTGTATACACAGAGGGGTGCCGCATGAAGATTTGGGCCTGTATGGAGGACTTCCAGAGTGTCAAATGAAGTGATTTGATTTAAAAAGGGTTTGTTTTTTTTTGTTTACATTTTTCCTACTCTCAGTACACCATTTGAGCTTGGGAGGGGGGGTGCATGGAGTGTGATGAAGGGGAAAGAAGTTGTCAAATTTTAAAAAATTTAGAAATTTCCTGTTAGGAGGCATGCACTTCAAATATAGAAATAAATTTCTTCTGAAAGACTGAAAAAATGCTCCTGTAGCTTTAAGATAGATTCTCTTTCTAAATGGCAGAAGGAAGTAAAGAGACCGTGAGAGGAGCCACCATGTGGAAAAGCTTGCATTCCGGTAATTTTTGCAGTCAGCATATTAGGTTTTCTTCTTGTATGTTTTATTCCACCTGCAGTGCATCTCCTTGTCTTACTCTTTGACTCTTACGTGCTCCAAGCATTTGATTTGAAGATCTGATCTTGTCCCTTATATTTTATGTAGCTCTTCTGTCATAATGGTTAATATTACAAATAAGTTGGGTGTGCTTCATAAGACCCAGATATATTCAATGCATTCATTCTGAGTTGTATGCTCTTTAATTTGGGGGAAATGCATTCATTTTAAGTAGATTGAAATGTGTACTATCGTGACTGTATCAGTTAATCTGTGAACTGAAAATTATTTACTGAACATTTACTTTTTTCCTGACACCAATTGCTTTTAGCCATAAGTGACAAAATCTGCAGCTCACACTGGCTTAAACAATGAAGAAAATTTGCTGGCTCATGTAACCAAACTGTCTAGTAATAATGTGGACTTTAGGTTAGGGTTGATCCAGCAGCTGAACTATGTCATTAAGGATCACATTACTTTTTCTCTCTACTTTGACACTCACCGTCTCATACTTCTTTCTAAGTCTGTTTGGTTGTAAGATTGTTGCCAGGAGCAATCTGAATTTACACTTTCTCATTCACATCAGAGGACACAGAAGTACAGACATTAGTAAAGCTCCCAAGATTACCCTTCTGGAAATTAAAAATCTGCACATCACAAAATGTTTCAAAGGTATTGTGATCAAGACTCTAGAGCTGTACAGTGCCCTTAGGGTAGCTACTAACCACATGTGGCTTTGATCACTTGATATATGGCTAGCTAGAAGTGAGATGGGCTCTATGTGTGAAATACACAGAGAATTTCAAAGACTTTGTTTAAAAATACTGTATATAAAATACCTTATTCATTTATTTCATTCATTACATATTGAAATAATATTTTCAGATATATCAGGTTAAATAAAATATTATATATAATCACCTTTTTACTTACATTCTACTTATTTAAATGCAGCTACAAGAAAACTAAAAATTACATATATGGCTCAGATAATATTTCTTTCAAATAATATTTCTTTTTAAAAATTTTTTTCTGAAGTTAGAAGCGAGGAGGCAGAGAGACAGACTCCCACATGCGCCCAACTGGGATCCACCTGGCATCCCCACCAGAGGGTGATGCTCTCCCCATCTGGGCCGTTGCTTTGTTGCAACTGGAACCATTTTAGCACCTGAGGCAGAGGCCATGGAGCCGTCCTCAGCACCCAGGCCTACTTTGCTCCAATGGAGCCTTGGCTGTGGGAGGGGAAGAGAGAGATAGAGAAAAAGGAGAGGGAGAAGGGTGGAAAAGCAGATGGGCGCTTCTCCTGTGTGCCCTGGCCAGGAATTGAACCCGGGACTTCCACACACTGGGCCAACCCTCTACCACTGAGCCAACTGGCCAGGGCTTCAGATAATATTTCTGTGAGACACTGCTGCTCTAGAGCCCTAAAGAGGCCATTAGAAAGGTGTGTTATTTGGGAATGAATTCAAATTTATTTCAGTGATAGAGAAGGGTCAGAGAACCCCTTTGTTAAAAGTAATCCCCTGCTCCTGTCTCCAGTCCTTCTGATCCTATTACCCATGAATGTCCTTTGTGAAAGTTATAACCATCTGAAGTGGTCTTGTTTCTGTACTTGCTTACTCGTTCCTTGTTCTTCTCTCTGTGCGTGTTGTTCCCCACCACCCCCTAACATCCCTCCTCACACAGATGCTACATTTCCTGAGAGCCAGAGTCTTGTCTGTATTTGCCTTCACTGTGACCCAGCACATAGCCCAGTGCTTGGCCCATAGTTGATGCTCAGTAAATACTCGTGGAAGAGAAGAGAGAAAGATTGTGTACTCTGTGTGTGGCTGGGTGCAGGGTGGGGTGCTGATTGGCTGAATGGAGAGAAGTAACTTTCTCACCTCCTCTTCCTACCCTCCTCCTGTGCCTGGGTTTCTGCATGCTCTCTCAGGAAAGCCCTGAGATACAGCCAGAGCTTGCCCCTGATGGAAGGGGAAGGGTAGTTGTTAGTCATTCTACATTTGTGTTCCAGGCCTTGGGAAGTCAGGACAGTGATGCGGGCCAGAGCCCTTCCCAGGGCTCCAGGACTGCGGGGCTCCCTGGTGGTGTGCTCTTTGGTAAGTTACAACAAGGGAAATCGGAACTCACAGGATAGCGTTCAAGTTTAGGCTTTGAAAGAAATTGGAATTCTGCTGCTTATTGGCAACAGGCAAACCACTTCTCTCTGAGCCTCAGTTTCTTCTCTGGTGATATTGTTGGAAAAATTTAACGAAATGTGCTGAAAGTCTTCTGCACAGGGTTCAATACATAGTTACTGTTATTACTGATAACTTCGCAATGATTAAATTAATATTTTAAAAGCACTTGGCACATAGGAGATGCTTAAGAAACGTTAGTTTCCTAGCCAAATAAAAATTACAACTTTAATTGATAAGAAAACTTTTTAACAACATTACTAAAGTAAAATATTTCTGTTCTTTGCAAAAAGTCTCAATGTGCTTGTAAACAAGGCCCGAGAGGGAATACAACAGGTTAGGAATTTGTGTGTATTTCTAACTGTTATTCACAAACCATGATCGTGACCTTGAACCCTGCAAGGTCTTGATAATTTAATTTGTCAGAGAGCACACTCATGGGGGAATGCGAGTTTTAAATCGCTCCCACAGAAAAAGAGGAAAGGGGGGAATTGGGGAAAATAAGAAAGTGTTATCTGAGGCTGCTCCTGATCCTCTCTAGATTCCATTTATAAAATTACACCCATGTCCCTTCTTCTCTCTCTGCTTTCCCTCATCCCTAGGGGATCCTTAACCCAGGCCCACGGCCCTTCCAGAGTGTGTCAATAGAGTGCAGGAACTTGCATGGGGGAATAATGCACTGTTATGTTTACTAACCTCTTTTGGGACTTTAGCATGTTCTTGAATTATGAACCTAGGCAACAAACTGATATTATTAGCTGTGATTTTGTTATCAATGCAAGTCATTGTTATTTTCCTCTCTTAATACTGATATTACAGGGCCCTGGCTGGTTGGCTCAGCGGTAGAGCGTCGGCCTGGAGTGTGGGGGACCCGGGTTGGATTCCCGGCCAGGGCACATAGGAGAAGCACCCATTTGCTTCTCCATCCCCCTCCCCCTCCTTCCTCTCTGTCTCTCTCTTCCCCTCCCGCAGCCAAGGCTCCATTGGAGCAAAGATGGCCCAGGCGCTGGGGATGGCTCCTTGGCCTCTGCCCCAGGCACTAGAGTGGCTCTGGTCGCAGCAGAGCGAAGCCCCGGAGGGGCTGAGCATCACCCCCTGGTGGGCAGAGCATCGCCCCTGGTGGGCGTGCCAGGTGGATCCCAGTCGGGCGCATGCGGGAGTCTGTCTGACTGTCTCTCCCATTTCCAGCTTCAGAAAAATACAAAAAAAAAATACTGATATTACAGGTATCTTGAAATGTTATCTATATACATTACCACTACAAAATCATAGTAGTGGCTAGACCCAATGTTAGATCTTATTTAATGAGTTAATAAAGTCCCACAAATATTAGGATGTCAAACAGTAAAACAGCTGTTTCGTTAACTGTGTTTCTGAATAAGTGGATTCCTTTGTAAACCTGTGCTCCTTATCTTATGCAGTTATGAACGTTATTCTGAGAGTGGTCTGTTGGTTTTAAGAACCTCCCAGAGGGTGTATGGCACAAAAAAGATTAAGAACCCCTAGCTATGTAAGGATTTCTAGGGCAGGCTCAAGAAAGTACAGTTTTATTTAAGTCCAACCTTTTGATCCAACCTAATTCAGATGTTTTGAGTGGAGTGGGCTAGTGCATGGCCCTATGGGTCCACTCATACCCAAACCTTTGAAGACTCCACTGTCTAGACTCCCTGGATAAGGGACTCATTACTGGCAGTTAATTTGTGTTTATGAGGATATCAGATGGAACCAGAGATTTGTGTTTGGAGGTTTGTGTCAGTCCCAAGGCTTGAACTGATTAAGTTCAAGCTCTATGGGATTACCTATACTATGGAATAAATATATTTATAGATGATATTAGGGAGTGTTGCCACATGGCTGTTATGAAAACAAAGTTAAAAGACAGTGCCCAACTAGAGATGATACAGCTTTTGCTATAATTGTGGTGTCATTACAAATATTTGCAAACTGTAAATGATTGAAAATAGTAATATATTAAGTAGCCTTTATCCATCAGTACATGCATGGTGTATGAAAGAGCTCTCCCACTATCCGATCTTGAAGACGGGGACTCTGGCTTGGGCTTGAGGGTAGGGGTAAGGGAGGGATTATAGCACTGGAGGTTCTGTGCGTGAAGTGCCGAGGAGAAGGCCGAATCAATACAACGTGGCTTTGTGGAGGGAAGGAGCCAGCACGGCTGTTTGGGAGAGATGACAGGAGTGAGATGGGCAGATGAAGAGCATCGACATCTATTTGTGACATTTGACTTGCAACAGGGAATGCTGAGGTTTCTGAGAGGCGGAGTGGCAGCCTGGATATGCTGTGCTTGGGAATACTGACTGACAGAAGGAGTGGACCAGGAGACGAGGGGGCATTTTTGTAGTGTAAATATTGCAACATGTTATGGAAAGCTTCCTGCCAGTTAGTGTGAATGTTGTAGGAAGAGGATGCATTTTACTTGAGAAGATTGTCACCTAAATTTAGGTTCTTGTGACTAAATATAAGTTCTTTGGCATGACTAATGACACAGGATATGTGCACCCTGAGAAAGACATATATACTCCGACAATGACACTTCTCCGCCTGCCTACACCCAGGCCCTATTTTTCATGGTTGGTGAGTATAAGTATATTTTACTTTGAAGTTATCCAGAGGAGTTGCATATTTTTAAATTTTATTTTTCAATTATAGTTGATATACAACATTATATTAGTTTCAGGTATACAACATAACGATCAGTCATTTATACAGCTTACAGAGTCATCACCCTGATAAGTCTAGTAGAAGGGTTGTCTCTTTTTGAAAAGACGCCTCCTGAAAGAGGGGGACTTTCTGGAAAAGGAAGAAAAATCCTAGCTGGCTTTAGTAACGGTTCGGAGGCAAACCCATGGGAGCTTTGGTGGTAACGATTCCTGAAGCTCTGTCATGTCCCCATGTATTCGTGCTGTTGGTTGCCAGAAGGTAGAATAATAATGGAGCTGAGAATGTGGAATTTTTACCGAGACTTCCAGAGGTCATCCACATTTCATGCCAGAACCAGGTGACCCATTTCCTGGGCCTTGAAACTGGCATCTTAGAGAAATGGGTCAATTCTTTACCTTGACTATACTCCTGATTGGTCAGTGACAAAACTCAGGCACGAGAAAAATTAAAAAGTTGGTTGCACACAAAAATGCATGACCACACTGAGTGGAAAATTTGATCCTTGCACTTCCAAACTTTCTGATGAGATGATTTCAGCTGTGCTCTTACCCACAATTCTGACAACTTTCCAATTGCAACTTGAAGTTGTGGATGGGCTGAGCATCTTTACAATGTGGCAAAATCCCATTTCTCCCCCAATTTACTGCTAATGGGTGCATTTCTACTCGTTGCTATGAAGTGAGCCTTCTCAGGTTCCAAAGAAAATTCGTAAGCAAGCGTATTGCACAGAGTAGGACCTGCCAGGCTAGGTGCTTTATAGATCTTATTTAATACCCTTAATTACTGTTTGTGGAACTCTCTGAACTCTGCATGCCTGTAACATGTAAGATTTATACACATTTTGCAAATGAGGAAATAAAGGCACTGAACAGTACAGTAACCAGCTCAAGGTCACACAGCTAATAGGTAGGTAATGGGGCTAGGATTAGAATTCACACAGGTTGACCCTTAGTGCCTGGTAAAAATGCTGAAAACTAGGACGGTGGTTTATTCCATTTTATAGTTGTGGAAACAGGCTTAAAGAAGTGAACTAATTCACTTGTATTCACACAGCTAGTGACCTATAAAGGCACCTTCTAGAGCAGTGTTGTCCAATAGAAATGTAATGTGAGTTACAAATGCAAGTTATATGTAAATCTACATATTTTCTAATAGCCAAATTAAAAGAATAAAAAGGAAGTAGGTAAAATGATTTATCTAACCTAATATATCCAAAATATTGTCATTTCCCGTAATTGACAGAAAAAAACTCATTCACAAGACATTTTACATTCTTTGCAACTAAGTCTTTGAAATGCAGTGCTTTTATACTCGCAGCACGTCTCTACATGGACCAACCCCATTTCAGGCGCTTGATAGCCCCAAGTAACTACTGGCTTCTGTACAGGGCAGTTGTAGAGCAGTGCTTCTTAACCCCTGGCTGTATATTGTAATCACAGGGAGCTTAAAATCCACAGATTTAAGCTCATCCTTAAATCTGTGGGTCTCATCCTCAGAGGTTCTGAGGTCACTGGTCTGGAGTCTGACCTGGGCTTCTGGATTTTTAACAGCCACGTCCACCAGGCAATTCTAATAGACAACCAAGTTTGAGAACCTATTCAAGGGCGATGCCAAAACTAATCTACTAGAGAATGGCAGCCACCATCCGCTGGCGGTTTTTCTGAAGTAAGAATCATTCAAAGTAACCGCTCTGGCAGCATGCTTTTCTAGTTGACATTAAAGGGTGCCAAGCAATGCCCAAGCTAATTTATTACTTTCTGTCCATTTGCATTTCCTAACATTTTGGCCAAGTCCCAAGATAATGAAAGAAAAGATTTCTTTTATTCCCTTTGATCTACAAACTGGTCTGGATACACACCAGGACAAGTAAATGAAGACAAAGGTCTACTATTCCGTTGAGGTCAGAGGTGTTGGTGTCTGTGGAACCTCCGAGCTGTGGAGAGGAGGGAGTCGGGCTTGGGAAGCTGCAGGTCGTTGCCAGCAGGAAACATGTCTAGTGGGGAATGCGTGGGAAGTGCTGGGTGAGGAGAGGAGGCAATTGTGGCTCCAGCTGAGGTCTGCAGGCTGCACAGCCCACGGTGTGGCAGGGTGCCCACGAAGCTGCTCTCGCCAGAGGCCTCACAACACCTTCCTACTTGGCCAAATTTGTGTTTCTGCCCCTGAGACCTGGATGTGAAACTTGATATTCAGGAATTCAAACGTCTCATCTCACCCAGAGGTTCTGTTGTCCTTAAAATGCTTTCAGAGTCACATGGAATAATTTTTATAATGCTTTCTTCATACACAGTTTTACTATTCTGGATACATTATTTCCCAGAATGAAAAATACTTGTTCGTCTGTAATGGTAATGGTATATAGTTAAGTTCAGTTTTCTTGGTTAGCTTTGACTTAAAGTTAAGCAAGAGAACACACAAACACTATTGAGTTGTCCATAGCCATATCTAAGTTATTACCATATTTCATCAAATCAAAATTGCTGTCAGCTGTAAGATACGTACCATTATTTCCATGGATGCTAAGAAATATTTAAGCTATTGCATAATGCTTTCATATCACTTCAGGATTTTTTTTTGAGATTTTATTTTCATTGAAAGTGTTCTTTTCGACTTAGACATTAATTTTATCATATTTCAAAATATAGCTAAAATGGAAAATGCAAGCAAAAGCAGTTGGTTCATGTAGTCCTAAAACTTCTTCACAGCCTTTTTTGATTTCAAATAATCAATATTTCTTTCTCACAAAATGTCCTGGTTCCATCAACAACAGCAGTGATTCAGCATTTCTTTAAAAAGTGCTCCCAATTGGTACAGGGATTTTCCTCCAACATTGCCTTTTTGGAGATTCAGTAACTTTTCATTTCATTGCCAAATTGTAGTGGAATCTTCCTGCAGATATTTTCAGTGACAATTTACTAGCCATGCAACCAACTCATTTGAAGTCCTCACTGTAAGAACTGCTAGATCAAGTTCACGCATGGGCAGGCAGTGGGCACCTGGCTGCCAGTTTTAAAATGGATTCCAATTTCAGAGATGTTCAGATGTGGAAAAATGTGCTTCTTAGAATTGATAAAATATGATATATAAATTGTATTTCCGGGAATCCTGGCTCCCCAGCTGCTTGTCGCATCCACCTTGTTTATGTGCTTTAAACGGTTTCAATGAGATTTCTGTGATGTTCCCTCCTGAGCACAACTAGGCTTTACTCTCCAATCATATATACACCCCCACTTCTTGCTTTTGCTAAAATTTGCAGCTACAAAGCTGTACTTGAATACAATTCTTCCCGACCTTGAACGTATATACGAGTCACCTGGAAATCATGTTTAAATGCAGATTCTGATCCAGTAGGTCTGAGAAGAGACGTGAGAGTCTGCATTTCTACCAAGTTCTCAGGTGCTGCCTGCCCTGCTGTTTTGGGGACCACACACTTGAGTAGCCAGGCCTTACTACATCTAAGGACATGGCCGTATCACTGAAGAAATTCAGCACCTTCTCAGACTGCACATAGATTAGTTTTTCCTCCATTCATGATGGAGACCTGTGTATTGTAAATGTTATCTTATTGGGTAAACATAAAGACTTCTTGGGATAAGAAAAGAATTTTGTATGTTCTGTTTTATTGTACAGGGAGAGCTATTTTTCCCCTTAATTTGCTTTTTGAAAGATTTGTTCATTTTCCCTTGACTTGCTCCTCAAAAAACTTGGGCAACTGGAATTTATTAGGAAATCTACATGTAATTGCTGATTAATAGCCTACCCATTAATATCACATTAGTTCATTGTGATTAATAGCATCTGTGTAAATGCTTAATGAATTAGTAATGAAGGACTATTTGCTGTAAAGTGTCAAGAGACTGTTCCATGTAAAAAAAACCACTACCCATAACAGGAAAATTAATTATGTGCTGCTTAGATAATAGCTTGTCACAAACAAGGTATGTTTGTTTGGAACGTGTCATTGGTATTGATACTTGCACACTAAGAGATACTTTTTTAAAACATGCATGGACCTTTTAATTTATAAAACGAGAAGGAAATTGTATTTTCATCAACAATAAAGGTAAATGTGGGAGCTTATACTTATGAGAGGGAGACGCACGTTGTCATGCACACAGATATGTGCTAGTTGATGTTCTCACAAGTTTGCCTATGTCGCCAATCAGAGACTACCCATAGTGACCATTTAGGTTAAGTTCCAAATTGTACTGCTTCCACTACCTGCTTTCTATTCTGAATTCATAAATCCACTTCTCGAAGGCCTAAATGTTTTTTGTTACTAATTTTATTTCTTTAGCAAATCATTTGTTTTCTCTGTGGTTCCTCACTTTAATTCTGTGATGTCGGTCATCACTGTTTATTTCTGTCTTTGCCCTACATCCGAGGAAGCGAAGGTCAAGGGAATTATGTGACTTGCCCAAACCAGTCCAGCCGTATAATTTGTCCACCACAGATTATGGGTCTAACATTTCAGATGTCTCTCGTTTTAACCTAGGCGGAAAGAGCTACATGAGCAGAGGCTCTGTCCAGCTGGTGGCTCTGAGGAAACCCAAGAAGCCCAGTGTGATGGGAGCTCTGTGTTGGAAGGGAAAAGGGACAAAAGACAAAATTGAAGAGAAAGGAGGGGCCAGAGCATGCAGGCCTTGTAGGTCATGTAAAGACTTTAGCCTCTGTCCTTGGGCAATGGGAAGCCATTTGTAAGTGTCATGTCAGGGGTCTCGGTGAGTAATGTGTTTTTTCCAGAGCACACTGGCTGCATGTGGAGAATGGCTCGGAGGAGGCGGTTGATATATGGAGATAGTTCAGAAGGCTCCATTGCGCTGTTCTGTTTTCTAGCTTGGGACCCAGACAAAGGTAGAGTTTGGCTTTCTTGTTACAGAAACACCCAAACATTGCCCTGGTGGGATAGCTGGTTGGTTAGAGCATTATCCCAAAGCACAGAGGTTGCTCGTTAGATCCCTGGTCGGGGCACATACAGGAACAGATCAATATTCTGTTTTTCTCTCTTTCCCTTCCTCTCTTGCTAAAATCAGTAAATAAAAAATTAAAAGGAAAATACCCAAGCATTATTGGGTATCCTTTTCTCTCTTTCTTCCTCAGTTCAGCAATGAAAGGTCATTGTCTCTGTCTCTTCTCGTAGCTCCTGGTTTCTCTGAACTCAGAAAGGTGCTTTGCCAAGCACCCCTGGTCACCCAGCAGAAGCCATTAGGGAAGCCACAGGAGCAGCCAGTGCTTGTGGAAGTTAGTATTAGCTGAGCAGCCCTTTTGCCCCTTTGGGTCCTCCACTTGAGTCAGAGGTCTTGTTGCTTCGCCTGTTTTGGAGGGGATGGTTCTGGGTAGAGAAGGAAGGAGAGCCCCGCTCCTAATGCCTCCCTGGCAGAAACCCAGTTTTAGGCCGACAGCCTCCCTCCACCACACACTGTGTTTGCACAGCCAAGAATAGAACGGCTGCTGCTCTCAGCTCCTCCTGGAAGGTAGGAGTGAAAACAGGTTAGTTGGGAAGTGGCTTTTTAAACCTATGTTTACAGTATTTTGATGCCACTGTCGTAGAGGAGGGGAGGAATTGTGAAGTCTGGAGCTCAGATTTTTTAGGATTCATGGATGTAGTATTTATCCCACTCTTCCTCCTCATAGGGTGTGGTATAAGCTGGAGTTGAAAATAGATGCCCTGTGTGTGTGTGTTTTCAATTTGGGAGTCTTCCTGGCATAGTGTTGATATTTTTCCCCTTTTGAACCAGTGAATCAACCGTCTCACATCCCTATTGCATATTCTCTTTGAGGAAGGTAAAGAACTTTTTTATTTCCCACACGTGAATGAATTCGTGTGGTTCTTGTCCTTTTCTGACTTATTTCACTTAGCATGATACTCTAAAGATCCATCCATGTTGTCACAAATGGCAGTGTATCATCATTTTTGAAAGCAACAGTTGAACCAAACCAACCAACCAAACTCATGGACACAGACACCAGCATGGTAGTTACCAGAAGGGAGGCAGGATAGGCGGAGGATGAAGAGGGTAGAAGGGGTCAGAGAAATGGTGACGGAGACCAGACTTCGGGTGGTGAGCACACAGTGTGGTATGTAGAAGATGTATTGTAGAATTGTACACCTGAAACTTAAATTATTAACAATGTTACCCCAACAAGTTTAATAGAAAAAAAGGAAATTTTTTTAAAGCTGGGCTTTTCAGAACTGAGGAACTAACTTAGACATAAATGGGCCAATACAAGGAGAGTATTTCAGAATAAAACAAAGTAGTGATCTTGAAGAACGTTGACACAACTAAAATGGAGCTCTGGATTAAAGCAGAAGAGAAAGGGCAGAAGCTCCTTATCTGACCTCGGGCTGGATGGAGAATGGAGGAGGAGGGAATCTGGGCTGGTGATGTGTCTTAGGACCACAGTATTGAAGAATGACTGGTGCTAGTTGTCATCTAGACCTCAATCAAGTGGGGAGAATGGAAAAGACCCTACACCTTTTTTTTTTTTGAGAGATAGAGAGGACAGATAGGGACAGACAGGAAGGGAGAGAAATGAGAGGCCTCAATTCTTTGTTGTGGCACCTTAGTTTTTCACTGATTGCTTTCTCATATGTGTCTTGACTGGGGGGCTCCAGCCGGGGCAGTGACTCCCGCTCAAGCCAGTGACCTTGGGGTTTTGAACCTGGGTCCTCAGCATCCCAGGCCAATGGGACCCAGACAAAGGTAGAGTTTGGCTTTCTTGTTACAGAAACACCCAAACATTGCCCTAGTGGGATAGCTAGTTGGTCAGAGCATTGTCCCAAAGCACAGAGGTTGCTCGTTGTATCCCTGGTTGGGGCACATACAGGAACAGATCAATATTTTCTTTTTCTCTCTTCCCCTTCCTCTCTTGCTAAAATCAGTAAATAAAAAATTAAAAGGAAAACACCCAAGCATATTGGGTATCCTTTTCTCTCTTTCTTCCTCAGTTCAGCAATGAAAGGTCATTGTCTCTTCTCGTAGCTCCTGGTTTCTCTGAACTCAGAAAGGTGCTTTGCCAAGCACCCCTGGTCACCCATCCATTGGCACCACTGCCTGGGTAGGCCCAACACTGTGTTTTAATAAGCCCTTTTGATGATACTGATGATGTACACTCAAGTTTGGAAGCCACTGGTTTGGACTAGAGCATAATATCAAGTCCAACCTTAGGGACCAGCTAACTTTTTTCTGTGCTAAACTTACCCAGTCTCCCGGCTCTAGCTAGGTGCCCAGGAGTGTGTGTCTCTGGTTACAAGTAGGATGACAGATCCAGAGTGGCTCAGCACAGAGTCACTCCACCCTTGAAGAAAACAAGTCTCTGTGTAACCAGTTATGACTGAAAGATCTGTCAAGAAAGTCCATGAGGGTAGTGCTGCCTCTGGTTCAGCTACTTGGGAGCCTAGATCTCACACAGGGAAGCAACTTGTGGAGTTTAACTGGCTGCCTGCGGGAGAAATGAACAGGAGTTAGAGACCTGGGTCTAAGTCCGAGCTCTAACCTTTGCTAGCTGAGTTTCCTTGGATAAGTTCTTACAGGGTTATTACTTATAGAATGAAGTTAGTAATACATGCCTCTTAGGGTTGGTTGGGGATTGAGGTCATATACCTGGCTCAGAGCAGGTACTTCATAAATGGATGCTGTCACCGTTGGGTCCTTGGATGTCTGAGGACTACTCAGGGAGGACCACTGCAGGGGGTAGATAACCATACATGGCTTTTTCATTGTAATGTTAAGATAGTAGAAATAGGAGGCAGGAAAAATGTAATTAGGGTTTCTACTATAGGAAAATAGCTGAAGGTGTATTTTAATGATTTTAAGTTCAGCACAGTCCTTACATTGAATTATCTTCTACAATTATGTAAGTAGGAGAGCTAATTTTATTACTTAAAATATCACATTGGCAGAGTCATTGTAACACTGTGCTATCAAAGAGTAATGTTAATACTTAATTTAAATTATTTTGAAGTATATCCCTGATAAGCATAGTCCTTATAACTTCTAAGTGAACATAATAAAAGAGTTACCTTCTATTAGACTTCTCTAGTGTCTGGCAGTTTTAGAAAATTGATTCCATTATGGACACAGAGATCTTTTGTGTTAAAAGTGGGGCATTTTTGTGCTATTGGGTAGCCTGTGATTTAGATTGATGAGTGAGAGGTTTCTGATTCCCCTAAAGTAATCTCTGCCCCTCTTTCTTAAACTGATGCCAACCAACAGTTATCATTTATAAGATGATCATAAAAAATGAACAGAAAAAAAATTCTGACAGCTTTTCTCCTTGTACTTGGATGGGAGTTTCCCAGAAGAATGAGAAATATCAGCTTTTATTGTCTTTTCAGTATGTCAAACAGACTCAGTTAATCCCATGCTTGACTGACTATGAGGCCGAGGAACTGCAGGGTTGGGTGTGATACAATTCTTGTGAAAACATGAGAGTTATGGGATCCACAGACCATGACTTAGTTAACTTGAATTTTATTTTTTAATGAGAATAACAACGGGCTTTGCAAGCTGATTTAGAGTCTCCAGGTTTAACTGCATACAAGTTTAATACCCATGCACTGTGAGTTAGAAAAATGAAATTTTTCAGTACAGTAAATAAACTGAGGAGCCTGAAAAGCAAATTGAAGTCTGTAGGCTGGAAAATCAACAAGGACTAAAAATAGGAAGATTAGAGGTGACATTAAACCCTGGACCATCGAAGGTGGTTTTTAACTACCACCGAAGGAGAAACCAGGCCATGATATGATAGGTTTAAAAATATACAAATGCCTAGAGAGCATTCTGTTCATTATGTAGGTGTCCACACCTTTCCTTCAAATGTAGATTTGGTTTTCCAAAATAGTTATTTTTCATATTCTTTTTCTGACTAGAATAAAGAGGACCTTCCCCAGTTTTTAATGGAAAAAGGTTGGCATAATGTGTGTGAAATTGAGAATTCACCTGGATGACATTAGATTGCAATTTCTGTTTTTCTTAAGCAAATCAGGCAAGCAGCCCAGCATTATTGTCTGGGTTTTTCAGAGATGTGTGTGACGCAGCCCCTGCCCCAAAGAGTACTCGACCTAGTAGAAAATAGCCATTGTTATAAAAAAGAGAAAGAAAGAAAAAGTAGCCAGAAGATCCCCTTTAGGATAGGTACTTAGAAGGAGTACAGGATCGGAGAAAGGACACAGAGGAGCATGTATTGAAAGAATCCCTGTGTTCGGAAACCATCTCATCAAAATGGCATCACCTCAACATTGAGCTTCTTGGTAGGAATTTGCTCAAAGGCCTAAAACTTTGTACATGTGGAGTTTTGGAAAACAGTATTAGTTGGGAAGGTCCTAAATATTGCACAAACTTCAAATAACTGTCCTGTGTTCTTGACTTACCAGGGGAGTGCCAAGTCCTCAGGAGTCACATTCTTCTTTCTTGGGAATTCCTTCTTCCTATTCCAGAGCTCTAAGTAAAAGGCCCGTCAGAGCAGGGGAAGTGATCTGAGGGAGTAGAATTGATAGTCTTATCTGGCTTCTGCGCTTAAGGAAGTCCAACTGCTAAGAATCCCAGCCTAGCAGAGAAGTAGAAGTGGATGGCTAAGTTGAGACCACTGGTAAAACAAAATGGGGCTGGGTAAGAAAGGTGAAGGGATTAAGTGGGGAAAAAGAAAACACTCGCAGTCTCAGACAACAGTGATTACTAGAGGGAAGGGGTCTGGGGAGGTAGATGAGGGTAAAGGGCAGATAAGTGGTGACAGAAGGAGACTTGACTTGGGGTGGTGAACACACAATACAACATACAGATGATGTGTTATAGAATTGTACACCTGAAGCCTATACTTTTATTAACCAATGTCACACCAGTAAATTCAATAAAATAGTAAAAATAGCAAAACAAACACTGTTGTTCATGAAAACAGATGACGTCTTGGATTTCATTTATGGTATAGGGACTGGGATGTGAGAAAAGGAGATTATGGATGTTAGTGTAATCAGGATATTGCTGATTATAAAAAAGAAATAATTAAAAAAGTCAGTCCAATTTCTCACAGTTCCTTTTCAGTGTGATGAAAAACTTTCTCTGACTTTCCTCATCAGGATTTTAAGCATTAGGCCCTGGGTTTTTCAGAAGTGAGTGTGACCCTGCCTCTGCCCCAAGGAGGATTTGACCTAATAGAAAATAGCCATTGTTAAATCCAATTTTACACACTAAAAGTATTTTTTGGTGATAATATATGATACCCAGTGACCAAAAGTACCTTCCTTATTAAAATTCTCACAGGATTTTACCTGACTGGTGGTGGCACAGTGGATAGAGCATTGACCTGGGATGCTGAGTTCCCAGGTTCGAAACCCCAAGGTTGCTGGCTTGAGCGCAGGGTCACTGGCTTGAGCACAAGGTCACTGGCTCAGTTGGAGCCCCTCCCCTGTTAAGGCATGTAAGAGAAGCAATCAGTGAACAACTAAAGTGCTGCAACTACGAGTTGATGCTTCTCATCTCTCTCCCTTCAGGTTTGTCAATCTCTCTCTTACTAAAAAAAAGAATTCTGACATGATTCATCCCCTGTGAGGCTTGTGTTAAAAAGGCATGGCTGTCCACATTGTGGGTAAAACCAAAGTTTACATGGACTATGATATAGATGTGAAACAATAAGCATTCTAGGTGAAAACATGAGAATATCTTCATGACCTCAGGGCAAGCAAGGATTTTTAAAATAGGACACAAAATAATGCTAACCACAGATGGAAAAAAATGGGCAAATTGGGCTATATTAAAAGAAATAATTTCAATTCATCACATGGTACCATCAAGAAAATAAAATCAATATAATGGGAGAAGATTTTTTTTTTTCTGAAGCTGGAAACGGGGAGAGACAGTCAGATAGACTCCCGCATGTGCCCGACCGGGATCCACCCGGCACGCCCACCAGGGGCGATGCTCTGCCCACCAGGGGGCGATGCTCTGCCCCTCGGGTGTCGCTCTGCTGCGACCAGAGCCACTCTAGCGCCTGGGGCAGAGGCCAAGGAGCCATCCCCAGCGCCCGGGCCATCTTTGCTCCAATGGAGCCTTGGCTGCAGGATGGGAAGAAAGAGACAGAGAGGAAGGAGGGGGGGGTGGAGAAGCAAATGAGCACTTCTCCTATGTGCCCTGGTCGGGAATCGAACCTGGGTCCCCCGCACGCCAGGCCGACGCTCTACCGCTGAGCCAACCGGCCAGGGCCAATGGGAGAAGATTTTGTAATACAAATATTCAGTAAAGGACTTGTGTGTAGAATATATGAAGAAGTTCTACAAATCGATAAAAGGTCGATTGCCCAATAGAAAGATAGGAAATAAACTTGATTAAGCACTTCACAAAAGAGGATGTTGGTTGTCTTGACTGGCATTAGTGACAGGAAGGGAACACAGGGGTTCTGGGCTTCTGGTCATAATTGTGGTTTTGTGGGTGTGTTTACTTTGTGAAAGAAAGTCCTGCAAATTATGATTGGTGTACTTTTCTGTAATTTCATTGAAAAAGTTTACATAAAAAAGAAAATGCCTGTATCCCGGAGAAACAACATATTTTCAGGGGGTAACACTGACTGCAAATTATCCCTCCTCATGGAGTCTTGCATCTACTGTGAAAGCAGAGGAAGCGTTGAGAGAATGGGGCTTTGCAAGGTGGCTAGGGCGGGTCCAATTTGTGCAACCGTCCTACACACAGTGGCAATGTCTTGGGTTAGTATGAGGCCTTTGGCTACAATATCTAAGAAAGGAAAAGGAAAAACCATTTATGGAGGAAATACTAGAAACTAGCTTGATTACTTTACAATTTGGGGAATGGGTGACTCAGCCCATAATCCTGTGTAAGCTGCCATTGATGAGTCACTTATCATGTGTCCAGCATTGAAATAGGGACTTTCTGTGCCTTAAAATATTTGACCCTCACTACAACTCTGAGAGGTCAGTGCTATTATCCAGATTTACAGAGGAGGAAACTGAGGCTTAGATTAAATAACTTGTTCAAGTTCTGATGGGGAAGTATCAGCAAGCTGCAACTGGAACCCACATCTGTGTAATTTGAAAGCTCATCCTCTTGACATGTCTATTTTGAAAACTTTTTGTGTGTGTGTGACAGAGACAGAGGGACAGACAGGGACACACAGACAGGAAGGGAGAGAGATGAGAAACATCAAGTCTTCGTTGTAGCTCCTTAGTCTCCTTACATTGATTGTTTTCTCATGTGTGCCTTGACCAGGGGACTACAGCAGAGTGAGGGACCCCTTGCTCAAGCCAGCAATCTGGGCTCAAGCCAGCTACCATGGGGACATGTCTATGATACCACGTTCTAGCCAGTGACCCCATGCTCAAGCCAGTGAGCCCATGCTCAAGCTGTCGACCTCAGGGTTTTGAACCTGGGTCCTCTGCATCTCAATCCAACACTGTATCCACTGTACCACCTCCTGGTCAGGCTATTATGCTGACTTTTAAAATGTTGTATTTGATTGAGCAAAATGAGAAGAAAAAAATACTTATATCAATATATGTAATGTTTAATTTGATGATCAGAAGCACTTTGAAATAAGTGTTAAAGTCTGCAATTTGTTGCACTTCAGGTTTTTATAAACTGGAGTTTTCCTTTCTGTTGTAACATGGTTAGGAATACCTGGATGCAGGGTGGGGGTAGGATGGACACATCTTCCAAGAAGCAACACAGATTATGATGGAAATGCCCTTGTGTGGGTGACCCAAGAGTCCTGCTCTGTGCTTTAGGGACATTTCCATAACCTGAATAATTGCCTATGATAGGCATGCTTTGTTTTCTGCTCATGAATGACTCCCAAGGCTAGGTTTTTTTCCTCTTACCACTAATTCAGATACAGAGCTATGTAAAATGGATGCTGCTAACTGATTGCCACATCACTGTCTGCATCTCAGTGCTCTCCTGTCCTCCTGGCTATGAAGAGAGAGGAGAAGCGAAAGGTTAAGACACATAGCCTGTGGTAGCTGAATTTGTTTTAAAAGCCAAACCCTAGTAGAGAAGCCAGAAGAGTGACATATGTAAATTATTGGTATTTAGCATGGTTAGCATTTGGAGACTACCCGGCTTCACATATACAGCCTCTTGGTTCCTTCTTATGATACAGAAGGCCTCTGTGTGCACTCAGGCAGCTGTTTTATACATTGAGTTCATTTGCTGCCGTGGTTTGCTTTTGAGCCTCAGGGCCTTCAGGTTTGCGGTCTGTGGAGTGTTTATAGCATTTGAGTAATATTACATCTCTAAATGAAATTTGGATTTTTTATTTCCAAATGTGTCTCCCCAACAATCCAATCAATGACCATGGAAGCAATATGGTAGAAAGGCACATGATCTGATTTGAATAGAAATATTTGTAGGTATGGTTTTAGAACTTTGTGTTCATTAAAAAAAACCTCACCTGACCAGGTGGTGTCGCAGTGGATAGAGCATTGGACTGGGATGCCGAGGACCCAGGTTCGAGACCCCGAGGTTGCCAGCTTGAGCACGGGCTCATCTGGTATGAGCAAAGCTCACCAGCTTGGACCCAAGGTCACTGGCTTGAGCAAGGGGTCACTAGGTCTGCTGTAGCCCCCCGGTCAAGGCACATATGAGAAAGCAATGAATGAACAACTAAGGTGTCGCAACAAAAAACTGATGATTGATGCTTCTCATCTCTCTCCATTCCTGTCTGTCTGTCCCTATCTGTCCCTCTCTCTGACTCTCTCTCTGTCCCTGTAAAAAAAATGTTAAAAATAAAATCTTCCTTTATCCTTGGGGCTAGTTATCCTGCTTTTATTGCTGTGTAATACACAAGAAAGAAGAATTATATAAGTGGAAATAATTGAAAATGCCCATATCCAACTCTTTATTTTATTTGAATCTGCTAGTTCCATGGACTTGTTTGATGTACAGATGCTTTAAAAAGTTAAGAGCTCTGGAGTGCATTTTTTTTTTTTTTGAAATGTAGAACTTCTAGTTTAGAAGTAGATTCCTCCTCCGAGAATGTGTAATTATTTATTAATTTAGTTAGCACTGTACATTGTGTTTTGAAACTTTTCAGAGTACTGTTGGAGCATCTGTTGCACCTTCATTTGGAGGCTGCTAGGTTGTTTCCGAAACAAGCCCCAGATGTTTGACACAGCTCAATGGGGGCATGCCACGTGCCACACACGGGTTCTTCATCATGGCTCCATGTTGGTAAATTGATTCTCCTGAATATAACCAAGGGCATCTTTTGGGGGGAGGGTTGTTTTTATTGACTTCTGGCTTTCCTCTTTCCTTATTTAGGGGAATGGTGACAGCTGTCATTTTCTACCATCAAAACAATAGCATCAGTGGTTATATACATAGAAAACCATTCCCCAGGCAGGCTGATGTCTATGCGGCGACCGTTTTCTCCACACGGCCTCGTTGACATGGCCAGGGCTTTGAATGTGTAAATAGGCAAATTTTCAGGCGCTTTAGGTATGCTTTCCGATCTCGCCTCTCCATTTGCTGTCCAAACAACAACTTCCATGTCCCCAGCATGTTTATACACCATTGTATAAAACTTCTAATGGGAAATTTCTTCCAGGTGACCTCCCTGAGAGGCTAGGCTGTGAAGAAATCTTAAAAAACCCGACCCTGATGAAATTGCCACTGCTGAGAATATTACTCAATGCAGAAAGAAGGAATAGAATTCAGTTATTTTTGGTTCTTGAATAAATGAATTGTTTCTTTTTGTGTAGGTGGCAGAAAACATTAACCCCTGCAGAAGGTCCAGTCTCAGCTGGAAATTGAACTTTTGGTTTCTTTGAGTTAGGAGAACCTTTGAGAAAAGAATGTTAAATTGTTTTTACTTGAACTTCAAGCAACTTGGAACCGGTTCTGCTGTCTGCATGTCTTTTATAGACATGTCCTTTCTAGGGTTGTCTGTCTTTACGTTTAATTTTCCGGAGGCTGAGACTGTGATTATCAAATGACCTCCAGTACAGCACCACATGTGGGTGGATACTAATGAATCCTTTCTTAACCTTCCTAGCACTTTTGGAGAAATCACTCAGTAGAAGACGGGACACAGAAGCCATACAGAAAGCCAAAATCCTTTATTCATCTTGCATGAATGAGAGTGAGTAATAAAGAACAATAAATAAAATACCATTTAATGTTTAAATTGATTGTTTAAGGAAAATGAGAAGTAAGACTTCTGTGAATGTTTAAAGGTTTCGTTTCAGGAAAGGAACACCTTAATGTTCTCTTGCTTGCTTGATGGAGGAAATTCTGTTTTTGCGGCTTGCATTCTTTGGATATCGATTAATTCATTAGAAACTGGGATAGGGTCGGAAGGGCAGCCTCTCCTGTATGTGGTGCAGAAACCAGAATCCAGAGGCCAGGTCTGGTCTGAGAAGGAGCCAGGGACGGAGGGACTTGGAAGTGCTGCAGTGTCTCCTAAGGACCTTCTGGGGCCCTGGGTAATCCAGATTCCTGGACAGGACAGGCTCCTTTTCTCCATCAGCCTGACAGTCATGTTCATAGGGTGTCCTAGACATTTCTCAGTATCTTGGGTGTGACTGCAGTTAAAAGAGACACTTAATGTCACCCTGTTAAACTTAATTTTCTGCAAAAGAATAGAGATACTTGTCATTTTACCTGGTTTGCTTTCTCAAGGCCGTTGCAAGAAGAAGCCAGTGCCTCTGGGATGCGTTAACTTGTTTAGGATTTGGGTTATGATATTGTGAGCTAGAAGTGGGCAGTAAAACATGATGAAAGAATCTGAAGCATTAATTCACTTTTATTGGAGAGTTGCTGGTTTTATTGAGCCGTTTCCCCAGCTAGGATTGTTCCTGAGTCTTGCAGAGAGTATTAGCAGCCTAACATCACTCATTGCCTGGGGTCCGTGTAGTGAGCCCATTTGAATTGTAGGGAACGCCTATCAGGTTCCCTGGTCAGCTCCCTGGGCAGAAACACCAGTTCGAGACAGTTATGTTGCAGTGTGCGTCATCGGTAGCTCTGTGTCTGCTTATGCTCGGTCCACTGCACCTCCCTGTAACAGCTGAAATGTGAAGGTGGGCCTTGCAGGAATTTCTTCTCGAGAAGCTACCTTCACATTCTGGTTTGGTGATCCAGTTTGTAATTCTGACTCGCCTTTCATGTTTGTTCCCTTTCAGAGGCCATTGAAAAAGCAGATGCCAAGCCATTGCTACATGTCCTGCGACATTCACCTTTTCGCTGGCCTGTGCTCGAGTCTAATATCGGTCCTGAAGGGGTTTGGTCAGAGAGAAAGTTCAGCCTTCTGCACACACTTGCAACGTTTCGTGGTCAGTACAGCAATTCCGTATTCATCCGTTTGTATGTGTCCCCGGACGACAAGGCATCCAATGAACACATCTTGAAGGTATGGTGAGGATGTGGTCATCCCATTTGTTCAGTCCTGGGTTAGCTTTTTGGGGTGCTTCCTAGGGAAAGAGACTCATACCACCTTAGTGAAAGGAGAAGGTAAAAATTCTGTTAAAACTTTGGGATCTAGAGCGTTATACCCTTTGCAGATTTGCAGAATGTAAATCATGAACAAATTAGTTTTATCAGCCTTTCAGGAAGCCAGTGAGGGAGTTTCCAGTGATCTGTGATATGGCCCTCAAATAGCTGCTCTGAGCACGTGTGAGCCCCAAATTCCAGGGGGAGAGTGCTACAAACACTTTCTTCTTCTTTTTCATTTAGCCTGTTCTTTTTTACTTTTCAATTACAGTTGACATTCAGTATTATTTTGTATTAGCTTTACAGGAACAGCATAATTATTAGACATTTATATAATTTGCAAAATGATCCCTCAGTAAGTCTAGCAACCACCTGGCACCATACATAGTGATTATACTATTACTGTGCAGAGACTTTCTGAACTCCGTTCTTCCCCTCGCCTTCTCATTCCTCTGACAAAGACAACACATGCCACGATTCTTATTCACATGCCTCAAATCCATTGTCAAGTTCAGTCTGAATCTCTCCTCTTCCTTTCATAAGATAAAGCGAAACTTGTCCTAAGTGCTTGGCTTGCATTTCCCGTTGGGAGAGTAAGAATCACTACTGTAAATGAATGGGCCATGCAGACACACCTTGATGTAGATTATTACATTGGTAAAATCAGGAAACTGTCAGAAAACTATCAACGATGAAAGATTCATCGATGAAAGAGCTTGGAAAGACTTCAACTAACATTTCTCAAGATGTTCTGTGTTTGGATCCTGTTATTTTTTTGCTTCCTCAGTTGCATTCACTAATAATGAAAATTTTCTTGAACCACTGATTCGCCTTCAATTCTGTCCTTTGTTGAGCTAGGACAGGGGTTGGGAACCTTTTTAGCTGAGAGAACCATGAACGCCACATATTTTAAAATGTAATTCCATGAGAGCCATACAACGACCCGTGTACGTTACTCATTATCCAATAAAAATTTGGTGTTGTCCCGGAGGACAGCTGTGATTGGCTCCAGCCACCCGCAACCATGAACATGAGCGGTAGGAAATGGATTGTAATACATGTGAATGTTTTATATTTTTAACGTTATTATTATTATTAAAGATTTGTCTGGGAGCCAGATGCAGCCATCAAAAGAGCCACATCTGGCTCGCGAGCCATAGGTTCCTGACCCCTGACCTAGGAAATATTAAATGTAGTGGTCCTTCTCTATTGCGGGGTTAGGTTCCAGAACCCCCTGCAATAGGTGAAAAACTGCAAAGTAGCGACCTTATATTTTATTATTTATATATATTTTAAGGCTTTATAAACCCTCCCCACACTCTAATAAACCTTTCCCACACTGTCATTAACCTTTCCCACACTCTTTTTATCTTGTTTTTAATTTTTTAGGCTAGAAAATGCTTATTTTACCACAAAAATAATTAAAATAATATATATATATAAAATATCTATATACTGCAAAATCTCGCGATGTAGCAAAATGTCCACAATACAAAATTAGATATATACAATTTAAAAATCCATGATACAGTGAGACCATGAAAAGTGAACCGCATTCCGGCAAGGGACGACTCTGTATTGATATTCAAATCATAGAAGTAGAAAACTTTTCGAGTGTATTACCCTTTCCTGGTATATCAACTTTTTAACATTCACACTCTGGAGTTTGTTTATTTTATTTATACCAGGGGCCGGCAAAATTTTTCTGTAAAGCATGAGATGTAAATATTTTAGGCTGTGTGAGCCATACGGTGTCTCTCTCAACCGCTCAACTCTGCTATTGTACCTGGGAGAGCAGCTGCAGACCTGAGGGCTGTGGTTGTGTGGCTGCCTGGCCTGCAGGCTGTAGTTTGCCCATCTCTAGTTTAGACAGTGGAGATCTGAAAAAAAAAAAAAAAAAGCTTCAGTCACTGAAAGAGTTCCCATCTATTCAAGAGGAAATTCTTAGTTCCAGAGATGGCTGTTATTTCCATGTTGGGTGATAGAACATATGGCAGACATATTATAATACTCTCAGGACAAAGCTTGCTGTGCAAGACACAATGATGGTAATGGTCTAATTGACTTCTGTGTTATGTTAATAGATTACTCTCTTTAAAAAACAAACAGGGCCTGGCCAGTTGGTTCAGTGGGTATAGTATCAGCCCAGCATGCGGATGTTCTGGGTTCAATCTCTGTTCAGGGCACACATGAGAAGCAACCATCTGCTTCCCTATCCCCTTCCCTATCCCTCCTTCTCTCTGTCTTCCCCTCTTGCAGCCAGTGGCTCAATTGGTTTGAGTGTTGGACCTGGGCACTGAGGAGAGCTTGGTTGGTCCAAGTGTTGGCCTCAGGCTCTGAGGATAGCTTGGTTGATTCAAGCATCAGCCCCAGATGGGGCTGCCGTTTGGATTGCGGTTGGGGCACATGTGGGAGTCTGCTTTTCTATTTCCCCTCCTATCACTTAAAAAAGAATACACATACACACAGACTCCATGTTTTAAGACCATCATTCTTTATTTTAGAACTATTATGATATCTTTTCAAACACCTTATGTGACATTTTAAAGTAAACTGGAGACTGTCTTCCAAACTTAAGTTTAAGTTTATACGCTCGAGTGATAGAAGATCTTGGTTCACATACAGATAAGTAATTACAAATGGTAACCATTTCATTTTTCATTAATATCTGGACCTAAAGAACTGAATTTAATTTTTGAACAGTTTATTATGGAAAATAATACTCACAAAAGTAAAAAAATAGTACAACAAACTCCCATGTAGTCATCATACCAACTTCAACAACCAGCAACTTTTGGCTATTCTTTTTTTTTTTTTCAGAGACAGAGAGAGAGTCAGAGATAGGGACAGACAGACAGGAACGGAGAGAGATGAGAAACATCAATCATTAGTTTTTTGTTGCGACACCTTAGTTGTTCATTCATTGCTTTCTCATATGTCCCTTGACTGGGGGCTACAGCAGACTGAGTAACCCCTTGCTCGAGCCAGCGACCTTGGGTCCAAGCTGGTGAGCTTTGCTCAAACCTGATGAGTCCGCGCTCAAGCTGGAGACCTTGGGGTCTCAAACCAGGGTCCTCCTCATCCCAGTCTGATGCTCTATCCACTGCGCCACTGTCTGGTCAGGCTGGCTATTCTTGTTTTACCTAAAGCCCTCCTTTTTGGGAGGAGGCTAGAGCATTTTATAGTAAGTCCAAAATATAAGATCTACCAGAAAGTTCTGTCCGTTTTTGGAATAAAACAAAATACAAATTTTTCTTACCGTCAATAAACTTTATTAAATATATAATTGCCATTATTATTAATGATTTCTTGCCAGCGTTAGGGCAATTTGTATATCCCATTTTTGAAAAATGTTTTATCTTTTGATGCAAAAAATTGAACCAGTGCTTGTTTGATATCTTCTTCATTTTTGAATTTTTTGCCCTTCAAAAAATTTTGTAAGGACAAAAACAAGTGATAGTCGGAGGGTGCTAAGTCCGGGGAATATGGTGGATGCGACAGACATGCTTCTGTAGCATTTCTTCCTTTTTGAAATTCATAAAAATTACAGTGGTGTAAATGTACTTTATCAGTAGCCGTGGGTACACTATGGCTTCACACATAAGACTAACGTGAATCAACTTTGTTTTAGTTAATTTACTACGTCAGTATGTATACATTAAGTGATAAAAATAGAGAGGCACACATGCGCCAAATAAACATGTGCTTACATGTCGAAACTTGTTGTGATAGAAACGGACAGAACTTTCCGGTAGACCTTATATAATATCATCACATTGGTAAATACTTCAGTGTTCAATGGAAAGAACTATTATCACATCCAAAAAGTAATTCTAATTCCATTATTGACATCTAATACCCAGATATTTTAATTTTTCCTGATTGTCTCAAACATATCCTTTTAAAAAGTTAAATGCTTAGTCTTTGATTTGGGTTCCAGATAAGAATTGCATATGTATTTGGTTGATCAGTCTATTTTAATCTTCAACATTCTGAATTTGACTGATTTCAAGTTAACCAAATATCTCATAAGGGTGACTTCTTGTTTATAGGAGAATTACAGCTTTAAAAATGCAGGAGAGCCTGACCTGTGGTGGCGCAGTAGATAAAGCGTCGACCTGGAAATGCTGAGGTCGCCAGTTCGAAACCCTGGGCTTACCTGATCAAGGCACATATGGGAGTTGATGCTTCCAGCTCCTCCCCACCTTCTCTCTCTCTGTCTCTCTCTCCTCTCTCTCTCCCTCTCTGTCTCTCTCTCTCCCTTTCTCTCTCCTCTCTAAAATGAATAAATAAAATTAAAAAAAATTTTTTTGAAAAAAAAATGCAGGCGAAATAATACAATTGAAAAGTTATTTAAAAAATTCCTAATGAAATATAAAGGACCAAGAAATTATCATCAATAGCTATTAAAACGTTTAGGTGAATAGTGCATGGGCACACTCATTTTTTTAAGCAAGCAAGCAAGAGAGAGAGAGAGAAACAGAAAGATGAGAAGTATCAACTTATAGTTGCATCATTTTAATTGTTAATTGATTGCTTCTTGTGCATGCCTTGACTGGGGGGCTCCAGTCGAGCCAGTGACCCCTTGTTCAAGTCAGTGTCTTTGGACTCAAGTCAGGGATTTTGAGCTCAAGCCAGCAGCCTTTTTAGGCTTAAGTCAGCGGCCATGGGATCATGTCTATGATCCCATGCTCAAGCCAGATGAGCCCATGCTCAAGTAGGGACAACAGACAGGAACAGAGAGAGATGAGAAGCATCAATCATCAGTTTTTCATTGCAACACCTTAGTTGTTCATTGATTGCTTTCTCATATGTGCCTTGACCGCGGGCCTTCAGCAGACTGAGTAACCCCTTGCTCAAGCCAACGACATTAGGTCCAAGCTGGTGAGCTTTTTGTTCAAGCCAGATGAGCCCACGCTCAAGCTGGCAACCTTGGGGTCTCGAACCTGGGCCCTCTGCATCCCAGTCCAATGCTCTATCCACTGTGCAACCGCCTGGTCAGGTGTGAAATTCTTGATAGAGAAATCAGTCTGACATCAAATTAACCCAAATACGAGTGGTAGCATTGCTAATTCTGGGCAACCAGATTTTATGTGCTTCCTCACACCGTGCAGTGGGAAGCATACACCCTCACCAATAATGACTTGCCGAATGAAAAGTAAAAGTGAACCTGGATCTAGTCAAGCCGCTAGTTCTAATACCACCTTACAGGAAAAATGAGGAGTAGAGGAACATGGTAATCAATTTTTAAAAATTGATTTATTTTAGAGAGACAGAAGAAGGAGGGAAGAGAGAGAGAAGCATTCATTTGTTGCACTTATTTATCCATTCATTGGTCACTTCCCATACGTGCCCTGACCAGAGATTGAACCCTCAACCTTGTTGTTTTGGAACAGTGCTCTAACTGACTGAGCTACCTAGCCAGGCCTGGTAACCAAGTTTTAACAGCTTGCCTTGCACAGTTACTATTCAGTTAAACTGATTCTAAAAACATTGATTTTTTGTTTGTTTGTATTTTTCTGAAGCTAGAAACGGGGAGAGACAGTCAGACAGACTCCCACATGCGCCCGACCGGGATCCACCCGGCACGCCCACCAGGGGACAACGCTCTGCCCACCAGGGGGCGACACTCTGCCCACCAGGGGGAGATGCTCTGCCCCTCCGGAGCACTGCTCTGCCACGACCAGAGCCACTCTAGCGCCTGGGGCAGAGGCCAAGGAGCCATCCCCAGCGCCCGAGCCATCTTTGCTCCAATGGAGCCTTGGCTGCGGGAGGGGAAGAGAGAGACAGAGAGGAAGGAGAGGGGGAGGGGTGGAGAAGCAGATGGGCGCCTCTCCTGTGTGCCCTGGCCGGGAATCGAACCTGGGACTTCTGCACGCCAGGCCGATGCTCTACCACTGAGCCAACCGGCCAGGGCCAACACTGATTTTTTTTAAATTAAATGAGAACAGGGGAGGCAGAGAGACAGGTACCCCGACTGGGATCCACCTGGCAAACCCCTTATCAGTTGATGCTCTGCTTATCTGAAGCATTGCTCCATTGTCAGCAACTAAGCTGTTTTTAGTGCCTGAGGTGGAGGACATGGAACCATCCTCAGTGCCTGGGCCAACTTGCTTCAACTGAGCCATGGCTATGGGTATAGGATGGGGAGGGGTGGAGAAGCAGATGGCAGATGCTTGTTTCTCTTGTGTGCCCTGACTGGGAATTGAACCCAGGACATCCACACACTAGGCTGATACTTTACCACTGAGCTAACCAACCAGGGCCTGAACTTTTTAATAATAGACTATTCTACAGATATAAGTGGGCGCTCATATACTTACTTGTGCTCTCCTTTGCCAAGATGGTAGCTTGTCCCGAGCTGATGTTTCAGTATGGTTGGGCATGATGTTTGAGTGCAGCACACATTTGCTTTAGTTATAGTCCTGTTTGTACCATTTTATATCAGTGAATATTTATATATTTAAATTAACAAAATAGAGCTACAGTCTTCCTAATCATGACAGTGACAAGTTCAAGCCTGTGTCCAGATATGGTAGGAAAAGCTTTCTGCTGAGATCTACATAAAACCCACTAAGCCTGACAACAAAAATTAGTGTATTAGTGACTACCAATGTTGTATAATTTATAAGTGTTGCTTTTATTAAAAATAGTTAAAACTGTAAAATATCAAATCGACTATTTGGAGCCCCTGAAGCACCTTTTGGGTTTTGTGGCATAGTGGGACGAAGAATGGGCTTTGGTGTTCACGAGATTGAGATTTGTGGTTTGGCTTTGTGATTTATTTACTGAATATCCTTGTACAAATTGCTTCACCTTTTGGAGTCTCACTTTCCCCATATATAATGAAGGATGAATTAGAATTTGCTTTTCACTGTTGCTGTGAGGATTAAGTAGGAATAATTTGGTGACAGTTTACAGGACAGATACTAGTGCACAGCAGCACATGACAAAGGTGTCCTTCTCTTTTTTTGAGGGGGGTATTTTCCCGAAGTTAGAAGTAGGGAGGCAATCAGACAGACTCCTGTATGCGCTTGACCGGGATCCACGGCATGCCCACCAGGGGGCGATGCTCTGCTCATCCAGGACGTTGCTTCATTTCCATCAGAGCCCTTCTAGCACCTGAGGCGGAGGCCATGGAGCCATCCTCAGCACCCAGGCCAACTTTGCTCCAATGGAGCCTTGGCTGCAGGAGGGGATGAGAGAGATAGAGAGGAAGGAGAGGGGGAGTGGTGGAGAAGCAGACGGGCACTTCTCCTGTGTGCCCTGACCAGGAATCAAACCTGGGACTTCCACATGCCAGGCTGATGCTCTAATGCTGAGCCAACCGGCCAGGGCCACAAAGGTGCCCTTCTCTTAAAGCATGACCAGGCAACTGGTCAGAACCATTTGGAAAATGTTTCTCTTCAATTTTTGACCCAGCATACTACTCAGACCTCACATTTAGATGTGGGAGAAATAGGCATTTTCATTAATCAATCTCATCACTGACTCTGAGCCTTCACCCCACCTCTTAAGTGGGAAATGGAACCAGTCTCGGCGCTTCCCCACCTCCTGGTTGGCCCATTTCTCAGCCTTCTCTTGGGTACTGGTAGACTCTCCAATTATCAGTTACTTTTTTTGAAATGAAACCTGCTTTCCCAGCCCATGTTGCCCCTTCAAACATGCTTCTGTGTTGCTGGGCCCTTGGCCTTTTTTATTCCCTTTCAGATCCTGCCACTTCTTAGGGACATTGACTGGTCCCTCTGCCTAGGAGAAACTTCTTTGGCTGCTTGAAGATCCTCTTTTTGCTCTGGGAGAAGTTTCTCTTACCTGAAACTCTCTTCCCTCAATGTACTTAGACTTGCTTTTTTCCTGTGGCAGGGTGGGACAGGATTTGCCTCAGGCTTAAAAGGCAGAAACATTACAGGAAACAACTGCAGTTGATGCCTGGAACTACATCTTCTTACACGTGTTTGGGTTTATTTTATGTAAGGAGACAACAAGAATGAGGATTCAAGGGATAGTAAAAGACTTGAATAGATGTGATCCTGAGAGTTTGGAAGGCCAGGGTTGTCCCAGTATGTGTTACTGAAATAGTGACTTAAAGTCATTATCACCGAGTTGTCTGCATTTGTCTGACTCAGCACAATTCCTGAAGATGACAAGGAGAGACGCTTTTGGAAATGAAGTTTTTCTAATTTTCTTATCTTTTCTGATACCATAATGTGTCAGATGTTCTTTTTTGGATTACTTACTACTTTGTTTCCTAACCTGAGATTTATTCCAGTTGGAGGAGAAGAACCATATTTCAGCTCAATGTCTTGGGTTCCTAAACACATATGTGGTTTTTTCAGCTTGTAACATTCAGACACAGGGATCAAAAAACCTCAAATAACACAGTGTCCTAATGTTGGTATCTTGAGAAAGTCTTTTGCCTTAAGACTTTGTATGTTTCTAATGAGATGTAGTTGACAGACCTTATTCAATCTGTTTGGTGTATTTAAAATGTTCCCTAGAAACCATAACAATCTGAAGGTTTAAAAAAAGTTCCAGTAACTTCATTTGAATCATTGAGACTTTTACAATAAGTGGATTAAATTTCATTTCATCAGAGGGAAACTTTGGCTTTCTTAATATTGTCTACACAGTTTCCTTTCCTATGAGACTGAAGATCAAAGATTGTCCAAGTGGTCCAAATCTAATTGAAAGCCAAAACATCTTAATCATAATATTGTGTTTGTGGTCCTGGCTGGCTTAATTTTTGGAAGAAACAGTGGTAGATTGGGAATTGCATTTTGATGAAGCCAGGCTGGCTTGTGATTTGGTTGTTTTGGGCCAATTAGAGAAGATTGAACACAATAATTTGAGGATTTTAATAATATACACAGACAAAATAGATGTTATGAAAACATCTTTTCTTCCCCCTTCGAACAAAAGCAATATTTTTCCTTGAAGTTTTCATAACACTGCTAACTCTTAAGTTTGCCTTTGTAGAATTTGTTGCATATGAAAGGGGATCTTCATGGAAAACTATGACCTTATACAGATTTTATGTATTAAAGAAAATATTTGAGATTATAGTAAGATGAAGAGACTGGAAGTAGAGCCAAGCAATCTGACATTGTATAAAGTAATGATATGGTAATGTGGGATCCAGTTTTTATTAAGATACTACTATTGTGATGTTATTTATATTTTATATCCTGTTAATTTGACCCACATTTTTTATGTGTGAACAAGATTTAAATGAGAAAATCTGCTGTTGGGTTTCATTTTAGTCTTTAGTCAGTTGTTGATACTCAAGAAGAAAGGACTGTAGACCTAGAGAAAGTTTTGCTTAAAAATTTTTAAATTTAAGTGCACTCAAATTCAGCTTTTGTGATTCATGTGTCTGTAAGTTTTGGCAAATGCAGAATCATGTAATCTCCACCATAATCAAGAAACAGAATACTTCCTGCCTGACCTGTGGTGATGCAGTGGATCAAGTGTTGACCTGAGAGGTCGCTGCTTTGAAACCCCAGGCTTGATTGGTCAAGGCACATATGAGAAGCATCTGCTGCCAGTTGATGCTTTCTGCTCCTCCTCCTACTGTTTCTCTCTCCTCTGTCTAAAATCAATATGTAGCATCTTTTTAAAAAAAGAAACAACAGTTTCATCACCCCCCAGAATTACCTCATGTTGGCCCCTTTCTAGTCAACCTGTTTCCTCATGCCCAAACCCTGTTCTCTGTGCCTGTAGTTTTCTCTTTTTCAGAATGTGATTCAAGTTTGCCCATGTTAGGGCCTGAGTGAGTAGTCCATCCTTTTTATGGCCAAGTAGCACTGCATTGTGTATCACAGTTTGTTTAACCATTCACCAGTTGAACAATATTTGGGTTATATCTAGTTTTTGGTGGTTATTGATAAAGTTACATGCAAGTTTCTGTGTGGGCATAAGTTTTCATTTCTTTTGGGCAGATACTCAGGAATGGGATGGCTGGGTTATCTGTAAGTGTATATTTACACTTATAAGAAACTGTTAAATTGATAGCTTCTCAGTTTTTAGCTTAAGATTAAGTGTAGAAACTGTCAAATTGGTTTCTATATTGGCTCTGCCATTTTTGCATTTCCACCAACAATGTATATGATACAGTTTTTCCAAATCTTCACTAGCATTTGGTGTTATCTTTTCTTTCCATTCTAATAGATATGCAATTGTGTTTTCTTGTGCATTTAATTTACATTTTCTTAATGACCAGTGATGTTGAGCATCTTTTCATGTGCTTATTTGCTATCTACATATCTTCATGGGTGAAATATCTGTTCAGAGCTTTTGGCCACTTTTAAATTGGGTTGTTGTTTTCTTATTGTAGAGTTTTGAGGGCTTTGTATATTATGGATGTACATCCTTTGTTGTATATGGGCTGGAGCACAAGTAGGTATATAGTAATATGTGAAAGTTTATTCTTGTATTATTATTTTAATTCTTGTATTATTTTCCATACAAACAACTGTAAACCTACTTTTAACCCACCCTGTATGTGATTTTCAAATATTTCTTCCTGTCTGTAGCTTGTCTTTTCATTCTCTTTAATGGAACAAATAAATATTTTTTTAATGTCAATGAAGTCCAGTTTTTTTTCTTTTATGGTTGTGAATTTGGTGTCATGTGTAAGAACTCTTTGTCTAACTTCAAGTCCAAGATTTTCTGTTATGTTTTCTCCTAGGAGTTTTATAGTGTTTAGATTTTACATTGAAGTGTGTGATCCACTTTAATTTTTGTACAAGGTGTGAGCTATGGGTTGAGGTTCATTTTTTGCATATGTATGTATAATTGTTCTAGCACATTTTTTGAAAGAACTATCTTCTTCACTTTGTTTGCCTTAGAGAAAGAAAGAAGGACAGACAGGGACAGACAGACAGGAAGAGAGAGAGATGAGAAGCTTCAACTCATAGTTGTAGCACATTAGTTGTTCGTTGATTGCTTTCTCAGATGTGCCTTGACTGGGGGCTCCAGCTGAGCTAGTGATCCTTTGCTCAAGCAAGCGACCATGGAGTCATGTCTATGATCCCATACTCAAGCTGGCAACCCTGCAATCAAGCTGGTAAGCCTGTGCTCAGGCCTGATGAGCCCTCGCTCAAGCCGGTGACCTCAGGTTTCAAATCTGGGTCCTCAGCATCCTAGGCCAATGCTCTATCCACTGTGCCACTGCTTGGTCAGACTAAAGTGCTTAAAGTTTTAATTTAGGAAAGTGTGATATACTTTTCCATAATAATTCTAGTTATTTTGTTGTCTGTTGTTTGTATTTTTATCACCTATCCTAAACTTTCCAGGGAGGGTTCTTAAAGTTGCTAAGATTTCTCAGAATTATCATTTGATTCCTTTCAAATAAAATGAATCAATGCAATACAGTATTTTGGGGCTGGGGAGATGAACAATCTGATTAATAAGTTCCATCCAGATCAGCATTTTGCAGAATGCTACAGTGAGTGGAGCACTGGGTCTGGTGACAGGAGACAGTGATTCTCCTCTGAGCTCTGCCCAACCTTATTACCTTGGAACAGTCACATCACATCTCTAGCTTTTGTTTCTCCACTCATCAAATGAGGGGAAAGCCAGGTCATCTCTAAGACCTATTTCTACTCAAATAGCTTTGATGCTGTTTCATATTGATGGAACCTTGAAAAGGGTAGAAACCATGAGTTGGGGAAGCACAGGTAGGTGTCTGATACTTTTTAATATATATCATTGCTGAAGTACCTACTTATATGTAGCTCTGAGTGTAGTGAATTATATTTGTAATGGTAAAAGAAGTTCAAAATATGACTGGGCTGACCTGTGGTGGCACAGTGGATAAAGCATCGACCTAGAATGTTGAGGTCACTCGTTCGAAACCCTGACTTGCTTGGTCAAGACACATATTAGAAGGAACTACTACTAATTGATACTTCCCACTCCTCTCTCTAAAATAAATAAGTAAATAAAGTCTTTAAAATATTTTTAGTGGAATACAGATCTCATGACTCTTTTTAACATGTTATATAAGGATTTACAATGCAAGCAAAATCATTTTGTTTTTATTTCAACAGCTGGACCAAGCAACGCTGTCCCTAGCTGTGAGGGAAGACTATCTTGATAACAGCACAGAAGCGAAGTCTGTAAGTTCTACTCATATTCAACTCTGCACCTTGTCAGGCTGTTGTTGGGTTCTTAAGTTGTTCTAGAATTTCTGGCTCTTTACTGGAAAAGAACAGTTTGGTTATTTGATGACCATATTCCCAATTTAGGAAGCAAAGGCCTTTTATTCAGACAGATAAATGGGACTCCCTGTCTTCTAGAAGTCTGGGCATCAAGGCTATACCAGTCCTCATGCTCGGTGCTGTCATGATTTAGTCTCATGTGGGGACACAGCACACCCAAATGATGAAGTAACCAAGAAATGAGCTACAAGCATTCCTCAGAAGTGCAGAGAGCTCACTGTACATTACATAAGTAATGTGGGGAGGAGTGCCCAGTCAACCGAGATTCTCAAACTGTACTGATTATGAATTACCTGGGAAGCTTCTATTAAATATCTGATCCTTGGTCCATTTTAATAGATTTGAAGTGGGGCCCAGGAATCTGGTTTGTTTGTTTTTTTACAGAGAGAGAGAGTCAGAGAGAGGGATAGATAGGGACAGACAGACAGGAACGGAGAGAGATGAGAAGCATCATTCATCAGTTTTTTGTTGCGACACCTTAGTTGTTCATTGATTGCTTTCTCATATGTGCCTTGACCAGAGGGCTACAGCAGACTGAGTGACCTCTTGCTCAAGCCAGCGACCTTGGGTCCAAGCTGGTGAGCTTTGCTCAAACCAGATGAGCCCGCACTCAAGCTAATGACCTCGGAGTCTCGAACCTGGGTCCTCCACATCCCAGTTCAATGCTCTATCCACTGTGCCACTGCCTGGTCAGGCGAAATCTGTTTTCTTAACAGGTACCCCAGATTAATGAGGAACCAGATGGGATCGGGGTCAGTCAGGTTAGACTTCTTGGGTTGACTTGCAAAACTAGATTTTTTGATACTGGATTAGAGCTAGTTCATTCCTGACACTTTCAGTTCATTTTGGAAACTTTGTTGAACTTTCAGAGAAGCCTCAGACTCAGGGTCCCCTCAACCAGGAAGTTCTCTGGTTTTTGGCCCAGCCTGAGAATGCAGGAACTTAGACTGGGAAGTGCTGGCTCACAATTTAAGTCCCTGCTCCTTTGCTGATACTGAACCCATATCTAAAAGGCAGGAAGGGAGCCAAGATCCTAGGCAATCTTTTGGCTGAGGGCAGTCATCAAAGAAGATTGATGACTTCTTGCAAGTGGATGGAATGAACTTCTGTCAATTTTGTTTTTGCTGGGGTCATGACCCTGTCAGCAACCAGGTTTAAAATCTTCTCCCCCTATAACCAATCAGTCAAATGCTGTGGATTCTACCTTCAGAATTTCTCTCTCCCACCTTGTCCCTCCTTTCTATTCCTACTGCCCCAGGTCGGGTCCTTGGCACCTCTCGGCTGGACTACAACAGATAGCCTTGTCACTGTTCCCTCCTTCCCCTCATTGCCTCTGTAGTACCACTTGATACATTATCTTCTTGAAGTGCAGTTCCCATCATGCTTTTGCTCACAAGCTGGGATCTAATTTCCTTAAAGGGAGTTCAAGGCCTTTTCATGACCTGCTCCTAAACCATCTTCCCTGTTTGTTCTTCCCCCAACAAAGGCAGCTCATGCACCTCACAGGAGGTCTCCTCGCTGTTCCTGAACCTGCCTCCTCCAAACACTATGTCCCGATTTCTCCAGGCCGGAATTTCTCTTCAACTCTGATGTTTGCAAGCACTTGGCAGCTTTATTAAGGAACTTATTTTGGTTTCTCTGTTACAGTTAGTAATTGCATGTTTATCTCTCCTACACACTGAGAACCAGATCACACAGTGGGAAATCAGACGTAAGCATTATTTAATTTTTCTTCTGTACCCCCCCATATGCACAGAATGCCTAGTAAGACATCTTGCACATGTATTGATAGATTAAATATTTTTTGAATCAAACTGGGAATTGCACAACATTGTTTCTAATGAAGTCTATTTGCGAAGCTTGCTTACTGATTCAATATGTATTTATTAAGGGCTTGCTATACGCCAAGCACTGTCTAGATCCCAAGGTCATAAACACAGTAAGAATAGCTTACAGAATCAAGGTGTATGTCAGGAGGCCTTATTCCTATAGCATGACTATGAGATTGTTTAACACCAAGGATATTGAGTTCTTCCAAGTATATCTGAAATGAGGGGTGACCCCCCTATGAGATTCCTCAGTTCCACAAAATAAAGTTTTCCCCTCCAATGACATGAATGTGCAGAAGGCAGTTGTATATTTGCTGTTTGCTCAGCTCCGCTTCATCATTTCTCCCATCCATCTCCCTTCTTTTTTCCCTGGGGTGGTGAGACCTTTGTAAAAACGATACAAAACTATATACAAAGATATCAGGCTGCAGTTGCTGGTCTTTTATATTTTAGTGGGAAGATGGGTAAATCGAACTGCAAGAGAATAAATCACAGTTCCCACTAGTCTTCATGGATCATGTCTCCTGATTTTAGCAACAACTCTTTCCCATCGTTTTATTAAAACCTTTCTTGCCTGGAAAGAAGAGTTTGACCTTTAACTTTCTTTTCTGGACTCATTAGGAGATGTTTCGCATATCCATAATATTGTCGATTGCCACAGAACTAGTTCTCTTGATTCTTGGTTGCTGGACATCTCTGTCTGTCATGGAAACAGTATTAAGTACTTATCACTCTTTCTCTCAAAGTGGTAGGTGGTTGGTTGGTATTGCATAATGCCTGTACGATACTTTGAGTACAAGTGAAAATGAAGGGAATTTATTTCCACTTGCTGCTTCTGCTGCCCTATGCCCCTGAAACATACTTCCTAATAGAATGTTGTCATTGTAACTTGCTTCTTTATCTCTTATAGTATCGAGATGCCCTTTACAAGTTCATGGTGGATACTGCTGTACTTTTAGGAGCTAATAGCTCTCGAGCAGAGCATGACATGAAGTCAGTGCTCAGACTGGAAATTAAGATAGCTGAGGTAAGACTTAATCTAAAATCTATTTTATTTTCCTTTTTTTAAATGCAGTATGTCCTGAATGAAAAAATAATACAGCATTTTGTGACATTGTCCTTTGGGTACAAGGTAGAACTAATAGCATCCCCTCTGAGAAGTAACAGGAAGAAGAACCATGACAGAAAGAAGAGCTCTTTATTCCTTCTGCCTCCCTGGTTGAAGCCGATTCAGTGTCCATATGTCACTCACCTATGGCCAAAGACCCTCTGACAATGTTTTCCAAGAAACTCCTGTGTTGCTCCAGTAGAAGAATAGATATTTATTGAATCCTTATTGATTTGGTCTGAGTGAAAGATAATTTTAATGTAATCTACTCTTTATACCATTCACACTCACGGTCACTTTGACCTAACATAGGGACCAAGGGAAGTCTGTCCACTCATACTGATTACACCATTTGATGTAGAAAGTGTATATAGGGCATGCTGGTGAGCATTTTTAGCTGTCTTTTTTTTTTGTTTGTATTTTTCTGAAGTGAGAAGTGGGGAGGCAGAGAGACAGACTCCCGCATGTGCCCGACTGGGATCCAGCAAGCCCAATAGGGGGCAATGCTCTGCCTATCTGGGGCATTGCTCCATTGCAACCAGAGCCATTCTAGTGCCTGAGGAGGACGCCATGGAGCCATCCTCAGTGCCTGGGCCAACTTTGCTCCAATGGAGCCTTGGCTTCAGGAGGGGAAGAGAGAGTTAGAAAGGAGAGAGGGAAGGGTGTAGAAGCAGATGGGCGCTTCTCCTATGTGACCTGCCCCGGACTTCCACACACCAGGCCGACACTCTACCACTGAGCCAACCCACCAGAGCCATTTAGATGTCTTTCTGGTGCTACTTTGCACCCAACTATGTTTCTCCTTCTTTTCTTACCCCACTTTAATGAATATCATTATTTCATATACTATGTTCTGTGTAAGTCACCTTAAATTCTTTCAAGCTAGTAGACAAAAAGATATAAGAACAGAATGAGAATCTTAAATAGTTAGCTTTGTTTATAGAATAACTTTTTCTAGAAGAACCAAGGTGTGAAATCCCTATACATTCCCAGGGCCGGAGAAAACAAATATAGTGAGATCTACTTTTTAGGATACCTTATAGTGTGTGTGTATGTGTGTGTGTGTGGGGGGACTTTTGGCAAGAAACGCTTGTATATGGGTTGGTAATCTTTTAAAATAAGTTGGTAAAAATCCTAAAGTACATGTGAGTCCAGGTATTGCTTGGTTTTGTGTTTGGTGAAGCAGTGGTGGGTGTTGAAGTATGGAGAGTTGGGGCGATGGATAAGGGCCAGGAGGAATTAGTCTCTCTTGGCAGCAGTGATGTATGTGTGTACCTCTCTTCAGACTCCTGCTTGCAGCACGAAAGTTTCATTCCTGAGAGTCACCTTTAAACACTGTGAAGACCACTGCAGATGTTCCGGAGTCAAAGACTGGGCCTTTAGATTAGATGTCTAAAGGCTGTCTGGATTCCCTTTCCGGGCAAATAGGAGACCCAGAGCTCTAATTTGGACTGATCTCTAATACATCGGGGAAGGCCTTGCCCTGAGCCAGGAATTTGGACCAAAAAGGGAACTAAAAACAGCTGGGCTGAGGCAAGACTGGGAATTGTCAAGAGGCTAAATGAAGTGACGAGTCCATGGGGTGGGGGAGTAGCTGGCAGAGAGCTGAAAACAGCTTCGAGGCCAAAGGGCTCTAACCTGGGGCTGTGAGCCCAGTCTCTGAGGCAGGGGTTCAGGCAGAGCCGGGCAGATGTTTGCAGGGTACGCGAGGTCTCTCCTGCGAAGGGTGGGAGGGAGAAGCCACGGGCACTGAAGCACTTAGAAAAGATGGGGCAGATGTCTGCCACTCAGCCCTCTGGCACTTGACCTTGAAAAGCCCATGCATTTCTGGCATGCTAATAATGATCACCTCCATTTCTTACACCCCAGGTCACTGGGGACACTCAAAGTCCGAGGGGCACATAGTTCTAGGGAAACTTCTGAAGCTTACCTGGGAAGCCAGGACAGCCTAGTTGAACACAAATAAGTCACTGTAAATACAGCCATGGAAATGTGCATTTAATCGACCCCAACTAGAGAAATGTGTGCACCTGGGAGGTCTTATTGATGGGGTGGCTTTTGTGATCAGAGCCAATGGAGTTTCATGGAAAGGCTTCACAGAGGAAATGAATCTAGGCAAAGTCTTGAATCATAGTTTAAAGCAGGCGTCCCCAAACTATGGCCCACAGACCGCATGCGGCCCCCTGAGGCCATTTATCTGGGCCCCGCCCCCCGCCGTACTTCCGGAAGGGGCACCTCTTTCATTGGTGGTCAGTGAGAGGAGCACTGAATGTGGTGGCCCTCCAACGGTCTGAGGGACAGTGAACTGGCCCCCTGTGTAAAAAGTTTGTGGACCCCTGGTTTAAAGCATGGGCGTGATGATCATGGCTGGGGCTGCAAAGATAGGAGAGTCCTATGGGAGGTGGGAGGTGCCAAGTTTAATGCAAAGAGTCAGATGGTGTGGTTCAGGAGTGCATATGGGGAGCTGCTGCCTGTCCATGGAAGTGACTAGGATGTCCCATGAAGATGATCACTGCTGCTCTCCTTGGAGTAGATTAAACATGGCTGAGGCTAAATATTTCAGTTTCTTTTGATGTTGGCAAAATGGCCACGGGCATGCGTACTGGGAATGGAAAGAGTATGAAGAGTCAAGGCTGGAGGTGCAGAAGTGGAAAAGTGTGTGTGGTTGGTGACTGAACCCGTACTGCAGCAGTAGGGTCAGACGAACCAGAGCAAGGAGGGGAAGTGAGGGAATGAGCTCTTGAAAATGATCACAGGTCGCGGTGGTGGCCAGGGGATCCAGTGTTGTTCCGTGAAGCTGTGGCCCTAAGAATGAAGGCTGACCTGTGGTTCATGAAACACTGAGCTCATTATCTGGACACTACAGGTGAGGGTGGGATGTTTGTCTTAATTGACTAAACTTGGTTTGACTGTCAAAACTGGGCCAATAATAGATTTTATTCATCCATGTAATAGGCGAGGAAGGGATTCTGGGTAGTTATTTTTGTCCTGAGGGTAATGTTTCACACAGGGCAAGAAAATTTTGTTTTATTTTCTTAATCTTGCCTAAAGTGATGCCTTTTCTTTTCCTCCCTAGTTCGGCACGGCGCCAACATCTTGAAAAATTGTATGATACTATGCAGATGTTTGGGTGCATGTAGGAAATGTCATGCACAAAGAAATGGTTTCTTTGCAAAAATAACCAGAGTCTCCTTCCAACAGATAATGATTCCACATGAAAACCGAACCAGCGAGGCCATGTACAACAAAATGAACATATCCCAGCTGAGTGCTATGATTCCCCAGGTTGGTGAAAACAAGCCAGGGGATATTATCTTAACTGGTTATTTTACAAGTGATTATATTTTATCTGTGTCTAAGTTTTTGCCTTGTAAAACCTACTATCAGTCTTTTTAGTTACCTTCACCTTTGTCCATTATCACATAAATATCCTTCGTGCATCAGGATGCTTTCTGCTCTAGGAGACAGGAAACCTTTCCAGATGACTTAAAAACTTATAGCCCGTTTTGTTATAACACCAGTCCAGACATAGGTGGCTATTGGTGTTGATTTAACTGTTTAACGATGTTGTCAAAGCCGCAAGTTCTCCCTTTCCACTGCACTCTCTTTAGAGTATTGGCTTGTGGACTTCATGTTTGATGACTCAGGCTTGCAAGGTAGCTACCACAGGTCCATATACCACAGCCGCCATCAGGGCAGGAAGAAGGGGGAAGGGGCAGGGATGATCATGTCTAACTCTTATACCAGGAAAAACCCAAGCCTTTCTAGAATGTCCCCAAATGTCTTCTTCTTCTTTTTTTTTCCTTTTCATTTTGTTTATTGGGGTGACACTGGTTAACAAAATTATACAGGATCCAGGTGCACAATTTCACAACACATTATGTGCACACTGTATTGTGTGTTCACCACCCCGAGTTAAGTCTCCATACATCACCATTTATCCCCCCAACCCCCTCCCCCTGGCAGTCACCACACTAGTGTTCATGAGTTCCCTTTTATTTCTTATTGAGCAGAATTGGGGAACGTGGCCGTTCCTACCTATAGGGAAGGCTGGGCCAGTGACTGGCTGGTTTTCCATTTCAATAGTGGAAGCAGATAGGGGAGAAAAGGAAGAATGAGGTTGGAAATAACTATTGGATTAGCCAGTTAAAACACCAAGATAGTGATGCTCTGAAGAGGGGACGTGTTACTTTTTGTTGCTGCTTGTTTTCACCTCTGTAAGAAAGGCTGTGCCAGAGGGAAGACCAGGAATGTCCCAGGCATCTGTGTCTGTGTGGACATGACAGTGAATGCATCTGGGAGTGGGGGGGGGGAGGAAGGAGGGGAGGAAAGAAGAGTATAGCATGGAGGACAGCATACAGGAGGGGGGAGGGAGAGGATGATGAGAGGGTTGAGGAGGGCGGGGGAGAGAGTGCTGGAGGGGCCAGCAGAGCGAGAGGCTGTATTACCTGATGGGTTTATGTGCTGTCCCCATGCAGATGCTACAGAACACATGTTTCACTTATGATGCAAGTGGTAGGTCTTAGTGGTAGTGATCAGGCGCTTATTTAGATTTGAGCAGTTGCATCTCTGATTATTTGGTTGCAATCACCTGCAATGGATTATGTTGAACTGACTATATTTGCCTTGCTTGCTGGCTAGCAAGAGGTGCTTTCACTCTCTCTCTCTCTCTTTTTCCCCTCTTTCTCCTCAGTTTGACTGGCTGGGCTATATCAAGAAGGTCATCGATACCAGACTGTACCCCGAACTGAAAGACATCGGCCCCTCAGAGAATGTGGTGGTCCGCGTCCCGCAGTACTTTAAGGATCTATTTAGGATATTAGGCTCTGAGAGGAAGAAGTAAGAGCTTTCTTGTGTATTTTACCGTGACTTTTGTTTTTCCTTTTAAATTATAAGGACTTCCCTTTTATGTCCTTTGAAAACAGTTTTTAATGAAAGTTACCTCAAAAGAGTCTCGGGTAGGAAATCATGGCACCCTTTCTGACAAATTGGCCCAAGCCATCGTCTGATGTAATTTACTTGCTGCAGTAATAGCACATACACGATGTTTATTTCTGGCCTTTCTTTATGTTTCCTCTCTGAAAACCTAAATTGTTTGTTGGTTTTGAGAAGTACATAGTTATATAATGATGTTTTCTGAGACTTCTATATAAACATCACCACCCCCCCCCCCCCGCCTCCTATTTCATTCTTGGTCTTTTGCTATTTTTTTTCCTCGTTTCTTTTTAGCCAATAAGTCACTTTGTGGCAATAAACCAAAGCAGCTATATTGAAAAAACATAAGATCACTGTGAGAGTGGTAGAAAAAATTGCACAAATGAAACAACTTCAGGAACTGTCAGGTTTTTCTTATTTGAAAGAATGTTTTCAGATTTGTTGCTGTGCCACTTTAGCATTACAAAACAAGGAGATCCTTAAATGCCCAGGAAAGAGAAGTTTACGCCTTCGTGAAGCCACTGAAATTTGACTACAGAAAACGATGCACAAAAAGGTCAACTAGTTTACAAAGACAAAGGCTAATGGCCAGGCCGTGATTAAAAATTAAGTTTTCTTATTTGGACTTAGACAAGGCTATGTTGCCAGGAGTTATGTTTTTTAAAAAAAGGCACCTGTAAAAGTCTTAGCAATAAAATATAGCATCTCTTCCCGCCTACGGAAAAACACTTAGACACCTTTGAAGAGCTGCTGTTCTATTTAAGATGATGTCTTCTATGGAAAAGCAGTATGTGGTCACTGAGGAAAGCATATAGAACACTAAACATACAAAAAAGGGTGAGAAGAAACAACACATTTATTTAAAAATTCTACTAGAGATAAGCATCGATTCTTTGAAAGTTCCCTAAGTGAAAACTGAGTCTAGAGGTAGATAGTGTTTCTGTGGGGAAGAGCCTTCCTGTTCAAACTGTGCTCTATGGACCAGTAATGCCAGCAGACTGTGGTAAAAATACAGATTCCAATGCCCCCCCCTCCACTGAGGCCAATGAAGTAGATCTCATTGAGTCTCAGGAATCTGAATTTTAACAAGTGCCCCAAGAGAATCTTAGGCTTACTTTTTTGAGGTAGAGGAACTCCCTGTGCTAGAAGCCTTATTCATGTGTACTCCCTAGCTCTGAAATACTATAAATATACTATAAAGTATGATCCAAATGATTTTCTACTCCTACGCCATTGAGTTACTGGGCACATTTAAGTTTTGGTGGCAGTTTCTGTTGAAAGGTAGAGTTTGCCATGCTGTGTATGTATTCTTCAGACCTAGTGAGTTGGTTTCTTCTAGAGTTTGTGTAAACTGGAGTTGTAAATTAGTAGGTACTTTAAGAAATTATATTAATTTTATATCCAAACAAAGCTTAACTGAAAATAAGATGATGGATTGGGCCTTGGTTTACTGTATTAGAAAAGTCATCTCTGTGGTGATAATTTTCCCTTGGAAGTGCAGGACCTGACATAACAAAAGGTACCGAGAAAGGCCCTGAGTAGAGGGAGGTTTTATTTTGGTGCTTGTCAAAATGAGAACTTGGCCAGATGTAAGCGTAGTGAACAACACTGGAAGAATATAGATAGAAAAATGACCTGCAGATAGTATTTACATGACATAAAATGACCTGTAGATACGATGAAACTTTATTCTTAAAGAGAAAAAAACCCTCTCTTTCACATAGTTTACTCCTCAACAACCAATTCATCAAAAACCACATGTATTCTGTATAGTCGAATAAGATTTCAAGACACCTTACATCCTGAAAAGATTGATAGTACTTTATTTGCATATTACAGTAAGTTTTTTATACTGCTAATCATGTTTGATCCTCACTCCTATTGTATTCCAAGAGCAGTCAAGAAAATGTCCCCTTGGGTCCCCATAGTTATCATGTTAATCAGGACATGCTAATCATTACCATATTAATCAGGACAAGCCAATCGCTGTAATAAGCACCTCTAAACTCTAGCTGGCTTGCACAATAAAACTTGTACTCTCGGCTCATGGAACAGTCCCGTGTGGGTGTCCCTGAAGGGGGTGGCTTTCCTCCAAGATGTGACTCAGAAATCCAGGCTCCTTCTTCTTGTGACTCTGCTGTCCTCTGGGGTGTTTGGAATCCTCTATTCAGTTGGCAGAGGGGGAAAGAAGAGAGAGTAGAGAATTGCACAGGGGGTTTTTGTGGTAAGGACTAAAAGTGGTCTGTGTCACTTCTACCCATATTCCATTGCCTGGAACACGGTCACATAACTCACTTAACTGCAGAAGAGGCTGGGAAGTATAATGAAGCTGTGGGCCCAGGGGCAAAATATCAACTTATCTCATTTTCTTGAAATGACCTCCACTTGTTGCTTCACTCTCCCCAATGATCCAGTGAGCACCTGATGGTGGGCACTCTGTATAGTAAGTCCTCACTTAACGTCATCAATAGGTTCTGTGACATTACCTGAAATGGCATATCATGAAACCAGTTTTACCATAGGCTTGTTGATATAAATAAGAGTTAAGTTCCCATAGTGTCTCATCAAGGTTCTAACAGAACAATGTTATTTGAGGACCTGCTGTAATTGCTTTTGTAACTTCAAGGCCTGGCACAGTGCTTCTCATAGTAGATGCTTCGTAGAAATCTGTAGAAGTTACCCAGATGCCCCAGGCACCGCTATTCAGAAGGTGACATGTAAGCAGAATCCCAGAAGATAAGGAGGAGTCTTCCAGGTCGAGGAGAGTGCAAAAGGAGTATGCATGTTGGGTGGTGGGACTGGCGTGTTACCTTGAAAGCAGGAGTCCAGAGAGCTGGGGAGGCATTGCGGGGGTGGCTTGGGCTCAGGATGTGCAGAGGAAGGGTTTCCCCTTATTATTTCTAGCATCCTCCCACCTCTCCCCTGGAGGTACCTTTGAAGAAACAGGCAGCCAATCCTCAAGTTGGGTGTCTTTGCTGTGCCTCTATTCTGAGACTCTGCCTGTGAAAATCACACAGGGGTCATGATGATTTTAGCCACCATGATGACTACGAGTTTCCTTTGATCCTTAAAATAACTGTATGTTTCCGTTTTACAGAGGAAACTGGGGTCAGGTGACTTGCACAGGGACGCACCTCTAAGAGGAGGCAGGGCTGAGATTCTAAACTGGGGCTCCCTCAGTTCTGTGTCCTGACTGTTTTCCATACATATCCTTGTGTGGAAAAGAGACATTTTGTAGACACTTCCCTGTTAGTTTTGGAGATAGACAATTCTGTAATTTTCAGGGTTACCTAACCTTCATGGATTGGTGTGAACCGCTCATTTCTTGACTGCTGCTTTCCCCCTTATATCATGTCACCTGCCAGTGTGGTGGGAGTAGGCCTCTCTTTCTGACTTAGTGGCTTTGGGGATAGTGGCAATGACTCTGGGAGGTGGTGCGAGGCACAAAACTAGAGCAGTGAAATCCCCTAGATCAGGGGTCGGGAACCTATGGCTCGCAAGCCAGATGTGGCTCTTTTGATGGCAGACACATTTTAAATAAAAAAATGTTAAAAATATAAAACGTTCTCATGTATTACAATCCATTCATTTCCTACCACTCATGTTCATGGTTGTGGGTGGCTGGAGCCAATCACAGCTGTCCTCCGGGACAACACCAAATTTTTATTGGATAATGCGTAAGGTACATGGGTCGTTGTATGACTCTCATGGAATTACATTTTAAAGTATGTGGCGTTCATGGCTCTCTCAGCCATAAAGGTTCCCGATTTCTGCCCTAGATGGTATTGGAGACTGTGTTGGCCCTTCAAGGTCAAGGGTGTAGGTTGCCAGAGCAGGGCCATTTGACGGCTTGAGCTGGAGGCCGCTATGGGGAAACAGAGTTGGCTTTAAGTTGGAAAGGGGGTGAGGGTGCAGTGATGTGTTGGCTTCCTCAAGTTACCTCAAATCATGTGCTTGTCATTCTAACTCCCTTGTCGAATGATCTCATGTGGGTAGTTTGAAACCAACTCTGGTGGGAATGTTTACAACGTGGAAATCAACAAATGCTCCAAATCAGTTTTTTCCTTTTTCCCAGCAAGTCTGTTGTCTAGCACATTACTGTGTGAGGGGTGCTGCAGACCCCCATTCCTTCCTGCCCCCCTCAGCTCTTTTCCCCACTACTGACTTGAGACTGTCTTAGGTACCATCTAATCTGATCTGAGGGGCCAGAATGGGAGGGGGGAGGCAACGCAAGATGGGGTCAGAGAGATTTGACTTGGCTTCTTCTTCCTGGCAAGGCCTGACCCAGTGGCGGTTGTGTGTATCATTGGGGCAGGGGTATGCACGCACACACACACGCACACGCACACGCACACAGTGGATTGGCCTAAAGCAAACTCTTGGAGATTTTGCCAAGCCTCTGTGTTCCTTTCTGTCTTCAGTTTTATTTTCATATGGAGCAAGCAGTGTCATTAGAGTAAGATGAGTCTTGTTGGACAGGTGTCCTAGAGGCTTATGTGGAAAGTGTTGTTACATGGACCTCTTACAGGGTCCAGGGATGCTGAGGATGATCTCAGGCCTCGCTCTTCCAAGCGTGGCCCAGGGACAGCAGTATAGGCCTCGCCCGAGAGCATGCTGGGAATGCATAGCCTCAGGCTCTTGCCCAGACCTCCTGAGTCAGAGCCTGCACTTATAAGAATATCCCCAGGGCTTCATATACACGGTCAAGTGTAAGAGGCACTGATCTGAGATTTAGAAAGTCCTAGCTTAGCTGTGTGTGCAGAAAGACGAGGAGATGGAGTTCTCCTAGTCCAGTAGTTCTCAAACCTGACAAGCATCGGCACCCCCTGGAGGGCTTGTGCAAACAGACTGCCGGGCTCCATCCCACAGTTTCTGACTCAGTAGGACTGGGGCGAGGCCCAGGAATTCTCTAACAAGTTCTCAGATGATGCTGACGTTGCTGGTCTGGGGACACAATTTGGGAGCCTCAGCCTTAGGCGTATCTCTGGGCAGCCTCTAGGATTTAGGAAGATTTCTTTGGCTTTGCAAACTTTTGAGAAGAAACTGTGTGGCTCACATCAGGTAGTGTGACTGAGAGGAACAAATGCAGGCTCTGGAATCTGGAGCCCCAAATGTTAGTACTGGGTTTGACACGTCCTTGGAATTCCCTTGACCTGCTCTCTTTGTTTTCTTCATCTGATAATGGAGATAGTAATAATAGTAACCACCCATAGCATCGCCATGAGGGTGAAAAAAGGTACTTTGTGATTTTTGAAATGCAATACAAATGTGGTCTCTCCTGGTGGTGGCCTTTCTTCTGAGATGCCTTGGTTTCCTCTACTTTATTTATTGTCATTTGGGGAAATTACCATACTGCTGAAAATGCTTTTAGGAAAAAGAAAATATCATTTGTTATTTTCAAGGACTGTTGCTGAGTCTGATTTTTGTTTTATTTTGTTTTGGCGTGTCTGAGCGTTAGGTAGCAGCAATTCAGTCATTACGGACAGATCCACTCCCGGCGTGGTGATGTTAGTACTCGGAGGCTGTGCGCGCTCCCGTGCTCCATTGGAGTGTTCATCTCACACAGAGCCACTCATCAGAGCCATTGTCTCACTGTGTGAGCTTCCCCGCCTGCCCTCTCCTGGCTTTCTGAGGCTTTGTAATGCTCGCGATCTTAGCAATGCTGGCCCACGAAGCCTCACACACTGCTCTTTTTTCGTACCTACAGATTTCTGCTAAGTGCCTTTGTTGGAATTTTTTGGCATCGCCGTGAACCGGCAGGACATTTTTGCTGAATTACTAGCAATCATGCATCACTGTGTAGCATGGGGAGAAGCACACAGGCTTAGAGTTCAGACACAGCTGGGTCTGGTTGCGCCTCCATCACTTATTACACCAGTTCTCCAACTTGGAAGCACATGGGGCTTCGCTGGGCGAGCTCGGAAAACAATATTTATGCTAGGTTCTACCCCAGAGTTTCTGATGTAGTTGGTATGGAGGGGCCTGACCATCTGGACCTGTGAAACTGCCCAGGTGATTTTACTAAGTTGGAGACCTACTGACTATATAATCATGAGGAGTCATTTAATGGTTCTAGGCCTCACGTTTCCTTATGTGTAAAATGGGCGCAAAAACATCTCTGCTAGAGCAGTGCTGGAGGGGGGTTCTAGATAATGTAGACATAATAGGATTTCAAGAGAGCTGGAGAGGCCCACGCTTCTAAAACCCCACTATGCTTCTACCACCATGCCTCTGCTACCACCATCAGGCCCCAGCCTAACAGTCTCCCCAGTTAATCTGGCTCATCACTGCCCCCTTGAGGGAATAGCTTAGGATATCTACTGGCCATGGACCTTCCAAGCCACGCGTATGGATCCAGCATAGCTCTCACACCCAGGAAGCCGTATTTTCAGTTAGAAGAACATACAGAACTTGCGTTAGGGTCAGGCTCTGCTCCATTGACACTCTCCACACTGGACCCTGATGGCAGCCTCTGTCTCCCCACTGGAGCTGGCCTTTTGGCTTAGAGAGTGACACGCCTGCTCACCATCCCCTCCAACTCAAGCTATTTCTACATTATTTAGTGTATCTGCGCTTCATGTTCTTTTTCCACACCCCTAAGCCTCCCGTCCTCTGGGCGTAGCCCAGGCCCTGGCCCTCTCATGATGCTTACTCTCCTGCCTGAGTTTGAGCTGCTGTTCCTTCCGGCAAATGGTCTGGCATGTACTTCTAAGTCATTACTGACGCACTGCCTCATTTCCCCTGCTCAGCTAAGAGCTTCAGGAGACAGGGGCTCTATTTCGGTCACCTTCCCAGCTCCCCACTACCTAGAACTGTTAGTACAGATGGAGGTGCTTAGGAAGAAAAATATTTTTATTTTTTATTTTTTATTTTTCTGAAGCTGGAAACGGGGAGAGACAGTCAGACAGACTCCCGCATGCGCCCGACCGGGATCCACCCGGCACACCCACCAGGGGCTACGCTCTGCCCACCAGGGGGCGATGCTCTGCCCCTCCGGGGCGTCGCTCTGCCATGACCAGAGCCACTCTAGTGCCTGGGGTAGAAGCCAAGGAGCCATCCCAGCGCCCGGGCCATCTTTGCTCCAATGGAGCCTTGGCTGCGGGAGGGGAAGAGAGAGACAGAGAGGAAGGAGGGGAGGGGGTGGAGAAGCAAATGGGCGCTTCTCCTATGTGCCCTGGCCGGGAATCGGACCTGGGTCCCCCGCACGCCAGGCTGACGCTCTACCACTGAGCCAACCGGCCAGGGCCTAGGAAGAAAAATATTAAAACTTCTGTATTTTCTTTCTTTTTTTATTGAAAAAAGATTAGGTTTTACAGAGTTCTAAATAGATGGCCATCGACCCTGCATTTGGTCACTATGGGACACATGAGGGGGACAATGTCACCTTCAGTCATTTGTTTTCATTAGCTGTATTGAAAATAATCTCAGACTATTCATGTATACCTATAGATGTATGAATTTTATTTTCTAGTTTAATCCTCAAACAGGGACAAATGGCTTTAAAAGTCTTGCTTAGAAACAGGAATTGAAGATACTACTAGTAAAGTAAGCACAGGTGAGTGGCATGAAAATGGCGGAAGTGGCCCTTTTTCCCACTTGAGTGCACCGTCTTGGTTAGCCAGATGCCAAGGTAACAGCAGTGGGGGCCTAACCAGATCTGACTGGAGCGTGGTCCAAAATGTTTTGCAATAGCCAAGAAGACTATATAAAATATGGATTTAGGCCCTGGCTGGCTGGCTCAGTGGTAGAGCATTGCCCTGGCGTGCAGAAGTCCCGGGTTCGATTCCTGACCAGGGCACACAGGAGAAGCGCCCATCTGCTTCTCCACCCCTCCCCCTCTCCTTCCTCTCTGTCTCTCTCTTTCCTGCAGCCAAGGCTCCACTGGAGCAAAGATGGCCCGGGCGCTGGGGATGGCTCCTTGGCCTCTGCCCCAGGCGCTAGAGTGGCTCTGGTCGCAATAGAGCGACGCCCTGGAGGGGCAGAGCATCGTCCCCTGGTGGGCGTGCCGGGTGGATCCTGGTCGGGCGCATGCGGGAGTCTGTCTGACTGTCTCTCCCCGTTTCTAGCTTCAGAAAAATACAAAAAAAAAATGGATTTATAGCCACTGTCATTGTTGTATTACCCTAATCCTATGTGGATAACGTGTCTGGAAGGATTAACGAATGGTATTTGAAGAATTAAATGATTTTTGAAAATAACTTTATTTCATTTTATCTTTCAAAATTTCTATTTCTACATTTGTCAAAACATTTCTAATATGTTAGTCCATTAGTTTGTCTCTATGTAAATGAAAATAACTACACATATATTGTGTCTATGTTGAAAAAAACTTTATTGCCAGAGTACTCATGCACTGGGTTAGAGGGCCATGGAAATGAGAGCGTTCTTTTTAATATTTAAATTACCATTGACACACAATATTATATTAGTTTCAGAGTACAACCTAGTGATTAGACATTTATATAACTTATAAAGTCATCACCCCAATAAATCTAGTGCAAGTGTGGGTTGTTCTTGATGGGCCAGTCGCCATCATGTTACACTGCTCCCACTTGGCTGGCTAGCTGTCTCAAAAGCCATCTCAGAAATGTGTGTTATTTGTCACCGTGATCATAGCACAGCTGGGAGGAGATGGGTCATTAAAAATTCATCATCACTGTTGAGTTAGAAATTAACTCAGATCACACATCCTTCTCAGGTCAAAACATCTTTTGCTTATAGAAAAAGGGAACACTTAATAATGTGTGATGGATTTTAAAAATAGTTTTATGGGCATTATGTGAGTATATGGAGTTTATATGTTTGGAAGTGAACAAAAATAATCTGGAATTTACTTCCTAGCAAGCATTTTCTTATTTATATTAACCTCACAATAACCCTATAATGTAGGGATTGTCCCCACTGTATGACAAGGAAAGATAAAATCAGCAAGCCTAAGTGACTTGCCCAAGCTCACGTATTGAGGAGTAAGTACAGAACCAGGTTGCAAATCTAGATAATTGGTATTAGCCATTACATTGCTGTTTGCTTACAAAGATAATTCATCTGTATTTTATCAAGTCACCTACTAATTCGAAGGTGTGAGTGTGGAAAATTTCTAGACATGAAAGGCTAGGCAACACGAGACTTTATGTCCTGCGACAGAAATCAAAATATTCACAATGAGACCTGGAAATGGAATATTCATTTCATCTATCTGTAGTAGGTGGTGAAAAGCAGGCCAGTTTTGGTTTAGCTTATTAATATTGTATCATGTCATTTTTCAAGTGAAAGTTCTGCTGTTTTTTATAAGTAAGACGTCCCTCTATGGAGCTTTGCCAGTAGTTTTTCCCAAGGTGTTCTGCAGAGCATCAGATAGCAACCTAAACATAATAAATGTGCATCTCTCTGTGTCAACAGGACCATTGCCAACTATTTGGTGTGGAGGATGGTTTACTCCCGAATTCCAAACCTTAGCAGGCGCTTTCAGTATAGGTGGCTGGAATTCTCCAGGGTAAGTTTTAAAATGATTGCAACGTTACATCACTGGGTAACTTTACAAGCAGGAATAGTCCACATATTAACTAATCCAATAAAAATCATCTTTCGGGATTGGATAGAGGGAGTTTTGTGGGCTAAGCTGAATTTTTTTTTTTTTTGCTTTGTTTCATTGTATGGAGGTAAACCCTACAAACAGTGAGGTACATGGTACACTCATGCCCTGCTCTGATGGGCTATAGAAAGCTATTTAGGGCAATACTTTGGCCCATCACATTGTTTTCACTCTCCACCTTTTATCAGCTTAATCCTATTTGCCCCCTACCCCGTGATTTTAACTGTGTTGCTGTAATTACAGTTTTCTTGTTTCTTTTTTTTTTTTTTTTTCTTTCATTTTTCTGAAGCTGGAAACAGGGAGAGACAGTCAGACAGACTCCCGCATGCGCCCGACCGGGATCCACCCGGCACGCCCACCAGGGGCGACGCTCTGCCCATCCTGGGCGTCGCCATGTTGCGACCAGAGCCACTCTAGCGCCTGAGGCAGAGGCCACAGAGCCATCCCCAGCGCCCGGGCCATCTTTGCTCCAATGGAGCCTTGGCTGCGGGAGGGGAAGAGAGAGACAGAGAGGAAAGCGCAGCGGAGGGGTGGAGAAGCAAATGGGCGCTTCTCCTGTGTGCCCTGGCCGGGAATCGAACCCGGGTGTTTTCTTGTTTCTTAATGATGCATTTGTAACTATCATTTCAGTCTTCTGAATATTCAGAACATGCATACTATATGTATTAGGACGGTAAAGTTTCATCTTTTATTATTTAAAAATAATTTTTTTTAAGTGAGAGGCCGGAAGACAGACAGGCTCCCGCATCCACCCCAGCCAGGATTCACCTGGCAAGCCCTCTACCGGGTGATGCTCTGCCCATTTGGGGCTGCTGCTCTGTTGCAACTGAGCTATTTTAGTGCCTGAAGTGAATCCATGGAGCCATCCTCAGCAGTGGAGGCAACTTGCTTGAACCGCTTGAGCCATGGCTGCTGGAGAGGAAGAGAGAGAGAGAGAGAGAGAGAGAGAGAGAGAGAGAGAGAGAAGGGGGAGGGGTGAAGAAATAGATGGTTGCCTCTCCCATGTGCCCTGACTGGGAATCGAACCCGGGACTTCCACACGCTGGTCCCACGCTCTACTGCAGAGCCAACCTGCCAAGGCCGTAAAAGTTTCATCTTTAAGGGTTGATTTTTGTTTTTAACTTTACCTCGATCTTCAATTTTTGAATCTATTTTACCACTGCTAGGCCGAGAGGCCTAAATCTAGACTCTTTCAAGACCTCATTCAACTGAAACCCTTTCTCCCCTCTCCCTCCCCACGCTCTTCGAGTTTTGCTTCTGTCCCACTCTTATTCTCACTTTATGGAGCAGTTAACTCTTGCCTGTTTCAGAGGCTTTTGTCTGAATAATTCTCCCACCACTAAAGGACTTAAAGATTTTGTGGCCTTTTAAAAAATTAACACTAAGAATTTAGTGATTTTTCAAAGGATTTTACTTTTCTCTAAATTCGAAGTTAAATGAGTGATGAGTTTTATAAGCTATGATTTCATTTAACAGAGGCTTTAGTTACTACAGATACTGGGTAAGTATAGAAATTCTTAGTGAGTCGTTACTCTGAGGAGTGACACAATTATTTTGAATCCATTTTGGCCTTCTAAAGTCACTAGAATATTGAGCTTTTTATAGAACAGCGTAAAACAACTATACATATTGAGGTCATATCAAAGGGTGAAGCTACAAAATAAGTAGATTGTATACATATGTATATTTAGCTTCTATGGATCACATAGGAGATGCCAACAAGCTGCTTTCCACCCCGGTGTGAAGAGAACCAGAGATACAGAGGTGTAAGAAGTAGGTGTGAAAATTTTGAGGTTAGGTATGAGGGAATGTTTCTTTAGTTGGAAAGTGGTAAATATAATACTGAGTTGCCAAAGAAAGTTGTAGGATCTCTTTCTCTAGAGGTTTTAAAAATAGATGAGTTCCTTGCCTCTGAGAGGGGCTGTGTTAGCAAAGAGTAGAGTGTAATTGTTAATCGTCCTGCACCGAAGACCTGGGTCGAACATTGTTCCAGGGACACCGGCACTCACTGTTCTCAGGGCCTCCTCTTCTCACTGGCTACTTTCACTTTGCATTCTCAGTGCTCTGAGCTCCCAATGGCCAAGCGTAAGGAAATAATATTTATTTCTTTGCTTTCATCCCCAAGAGCAAACCTTTGAGCCTTGCAAATCCTGCTTTGGAACCTCCTTACTTGTTTGTAAATGTTTTCTTATAATGGTTTAATTGGGACAGATGGGAAAAACATTTCCATCTGGTTTTGACTTGGTTACCAATGTGTTCTTTGCTATGATGCAATGTATATATGCTTCCTGGGTCGTTCTTGGTGGGTCATGTTCTCCTGGTCTGCCTTGTGAGTGTACTACCCTGAGCAAGGAAACCCTCGCTGGGCAGGAACTTCTATCACCCATTGATTCTAGACCTTACTTTGTGGAACTTTAGTTCTCGGTAGGCATTAAATACTGTCTGGACATTTGGAGAGCATCCCCTCATGTCTCTGTAAACTACAGAGAAAACCATGCTACTGTCTAAACACCTTGTTTAATGGGGAAAATTGGAAGGAAAGGAAAACTACATTATTTTCTACTGTCAAAATATTTTCACTGGGTTTGAGACATAACTGGGGACGAGCAGACTGTTTTTCTTTTTCCGCTTTCACCTTTGGCTCCGCTTCAGACCCCTGTATATGAGTTGAGGTGTGCACTGTTTCATATTTCATAGATTGCTTTCTTCAGCTTGTTTTTTTTGTTTTGTTTTGTTTTTGTGACAGAGAAAGAGAGAGACAGAGAGAGGAACAGATAGGGACAGACGGACAGGAAGGGAGAGAGATGAGAAGCATCAAGTCTTCGTTGCAACACCTTAGTTATTCATTGATTGCTTTCTCATATGTGCCTTGACGGGGCCTACAGCAGACCGAGTGACCCCTTACTCAAGCCAGTGACCTTGGGCTCAAGCTGGTGAGCCTTGCTCAAACCAGATGAGCCCGCACTCAAGCTGGCGACCTCGGGGTTTTGAACCTGTGTCCTCCACATCCCAGTCCCACTCTCCCTCCACTGCGCCACCACCTGGTCAGACTGTTCAGCTTGTTAATTTTTTTTTTTCAGCCTTTGGTTTTACCCAAGTGAAACTAAATTTGGGTCCATTGTCTCCCACAGGTAATCCAGGGGACCACAACTTTGTTGCCTCAATGGGATAAATGTGTAAACTTTATTGAAAGTGCCCTCCCTTATGTTGTTGGGAAAATGTTTGTGGACGTGCACTTCCAGGAAGATAAGAAGGAGATGGTGAGTACTACTCCCCAACTTAAAACTAATGACAGCTAACCAGATCTGATGTGGCTGTGGTTAAACAGGCCACTGTCAGTGTCGTCTTTACTAACGACGCAAATGTAGAGGGAACATTTCAAAGTGAGAAAAGTATGAAATCATACCACATCAAATTAGATTTCTCCTATAGAAATGAAATGTGTGAAGTCCACGCTTCGGAAAAAGGGCTCAGGTAATTTTATGATTGGATATTTGAACTGTTGTGTTTACAAAAGGTGGAGGTTTTCCATTCGGGCCTCTCTGTTTTAGAGATGAGGAAGAAGGTGACCTAGAGATGGGGTGACTTGCAATATATTTCACATTTTGTAAGTGGCTTAAAAATAGAAATGAGATGCAATGTTGTTGTTTTTCTCCTCACGCTGTTTTCTAAAAACTAAAGGGGTGTGCCACTCATCTCACAGAAAACACGTTGTGTATTTTTTCGTAAACTTAAAGTGAAACCCTTTAATTTTGGAAATTCTAAACATATGAAAGTGGAAAGAACAGTGTAATGAACTTCCAGCTGTCTGTGCTCCCTGGCTCTTTGTACTTGCAGTAATGCCACTAATGGCCCAGCCGGATACATCTAATAAGAGCTGAGGTTTGGTTTCATTCATTTAGTCGTCAAATATTTGTAGAACAGGTATTACATGGCAGACACTGACCTAGGCCACGGGGTACATAAGAGAACAAAACAAATGGGGGAGACAATAGAAGACAGTGCATAAATGAACAAGTGTGTTAGAAGATGATAAGGCCTCTTGAAAAAGAAATCAGGCTGGCTAGAAGGTGTGGGTGCCTGGGGTGGGTTGTAGGATCCAATAGGATGGTCAAGGAAAGCCTTGCTGTGAAGATGCCACGTGGCAAAGATTTGAAGGAGGTAAGATATGGCAGTTATTGGAGGAAGCGTGTTCTAGACAGAAGGAAAAGCCGAAGCCATGCGGCAGGGATGTGCCTGGAGCCAGGTGAGTGAGGATGAGAGAAGTGGGCCCCGAGATCAGAGCAGTGATAGGATGGTGGCTCTTGTTAAGGCCTGCTGGCCAATGTAGCATGCTGGCTTTGGCCCTGAGAGAGGTGAAGATCTAATGCAGGCTTCTGAGCAGAGGCCTGATGTGACCTGACTTATGTTGGGAGGATCATCATGGCTGTTTTGTTGAGAAGACTAGAGGGTGTCAAGAACAGAAGCAAGGAGGGCAGTTAGACTGTTGGACGGACCAGGCCAGAGATGATGGCGGCTTGAATCAAGTGGTAGCAGTAGAAGTAGTGAGCAGGGAGTGGATTCTGAATACCGGCCAAAGCATAGAGTCCATTGCTGACATACTAGATGAGGGACCTGAGAGTCAGAGCTCTGAGTCTGATTAAATGGAAGTATGGAGCTATTAACTGTTAAGGGCAGTACTGTGGGAAGACCGGGTTTGGAAGAGAGGGTGGGGAGCTTAGCTTTGGCCATGTGAATTTAAGATGTCACTGGACTTCCAAGTAGAGATGTCAAGGAGACAGTAGTGTCTATGAATCTCAAGTTCAGGACAGAGGTCAGGGTTGAGGGCTGGAGGGGAGAGGAGAGGTGTGAAAGAGTTGCCCAGGGGAGTGGGGGAGTGAGGAAACTGAGGAAATGTGGTATAGCTGCTGGAGGCAGTAAAGGTCTAGGTGAGTTTGGGGGTCATGAATTTAAAGAGATTCCTCGCCTTGGCAATATATGCCTCATCCGTCTCAGCTGCATTGGAGGAGTGTGTGTATTTTGAATTAGAAATTTAGATTTAGCTAGGTTTTTGGTGTTTTTTGTTTGTTTGTTTTTTGTCTGCATTTTCTTTGAGAAGAATTATATTTTATAAATGGCATGAAACAGAATATCTAAGCATGATTAACTAATGTAGAGGAGGAAAAAATAATTTTTCTTCTCTCCTTCTACACTCTTGGCTAATGTTTCCCTGTAATCAAAGACAGGGACAGTTTTGGGAGTCGACCAGGAAAAGCATGGTAAACAAGGGCAAGGTTGATTCTGTGCCTTCTCTGTTAATACGAGTGTCTGAGATTTAGCCAGCCTTCTGTTCCTGGCACATAAAGGGAGATGAGATGCCCTTACAGTAGAGATTTCCCTTGCAGATGTTAATTTCTCTCACCAAAGGGTAACTTCTCTCTTTTCAAAGCTTCTCCTGTGTCTGCAGCCTCTCAAAACTAAATCAGACCGAAATAATCACTGTGTCAGAGAGGCATATCTTGAGGTGATATATTTTGTTCTCCTTCACTAATAGCAATCCATTAGAGTCAGTCAGATGCACATACAGGCAATCCCTGTGTTATGAACGAGATAGGTTCTGGAGGTTTGTTCTTAAGTTGAATTTCTATGTAAGTTGGGACAGGTCCATTTACCTATTAAATGCAACTTAGACAGATGTTTGTCTTAACTTAGTATTTATTTTTACCTTTATGTGCCTATAAATACTTAAACATTTTCAAATACACCCTCACACAATCTTGGATGATGCAGAAGATGATGGACTTTCTGGAAAGAATGGAACTGTTGTTAGAACAGTTGAATCAAACTGTTGTTTGATTCTGCTGCTGGAGTCAGTTTCTTGAAGCAGGCATCTAGGGAGGTTTGGACAGAGCTTTCCTTTTTCTTGTCATCAATGGCCTGTAGCATCTCAGGCCCTCAGTAAGTGCCCGGCAGACTTTGGTGAGCCTCTCTGTGTCAGGATCTTGCTCCTCTAACTTTGCCATTCCTGCGTCAGTGGGATGAAGAGCATCAACTAACTCTTTCGTAGAAAACTGTTTTGATTCTGGAGTTTCTAGGTCCCTGTTTTCTTCCCTAATGCTGTCTGTCATCTGCTGCTCTAGTTCCATAAGGACTTCTTTGGTTAGTTCTTTGCCATGGGAGTTGAGTAACTAACTCTATGATCTCATTCACTGATGTCCAACTGCAGTTGATTACCAAAAGCCCCTGTGGCCCTTCATTCCTAAGTATGAGTTGCATGTAACTCAGATGTTTGTAACTTAGCGACTTACTGTATATGAACAGCTTGGACGCAGGTGGTAAGTAAATGCCAAATTTAAAGGTAAAGAAATATGTTACGGTAATTCACATGATTGGTAGTATGTGCTACTATATAATAATGCCAACTGGTTGGTATTATGTGTTGATATGTAATACATAACTATGTATTATATGCTGAAGTTGGCTTTGGAATGCCATAAATCTAAATGCATTTACCTGATGTTTGCTGTCTCTTGATATTTTGGAGAATTAAATAAAGTTTGAAACTGTATTTGAACCTGAAAGTCCTCTTCTTGCAAATAATTCCACTGAAGGATTAATGTCTTATTTCAAAATACTCAATATTCCCATTGTGTGTTTTCTTTCACTCCTTGGTTGGAGTAAATAGATTGAGATTTAGCAGATAATCACAGTGGTAACATAACCTCTTGGAAGGATATAAAAACAATTAAGGGATAATGGGGGTGTTTTTTAATATAGCAGGACTTTTTTGGCAGTAGAAGAATTTTAAGTAATATGAAAGGTATGTGGATTTTGTTTTTCTCAGTTTTGGTGTGAATGTCCCTTTTTAATGTGTCAGGGTGTGACATTCTACAGCAAAGCTGATTTCGGCATTCTCCTTGCCCCGTTATTTTGATGTACATGGAACGTGGGGGTGGTGTGATAGTTACATAGATACTCATCTATTTTATGTAAAATTACTTGCCTCCCTTAAGCTGAAGCTATTTGCCTTAGGGAGTACTTAAGTTGGACACTTATAAGGGAAGTATCTGGCTTTTCATACCCTGCTATAGGGCTTCCATCCAGGAACCACCTGGAACCACTGATTTACATAAAAACATTTTGTATTATTAGCTACAGCCCAAAGAAAAACAGAAAGATCTCCAGTGGGCCAAATTCCAGAGACTCTAACTCAGAAGGAAGACTGCATTGTTTTATTTACAAAAATCTGTTGTTAAGTAAAAGAACACAGTCAGAAGGTTAAACTTCAGGTATTTCTCAAACTGTAATGTGTACAGAAATCACACGAGGATCTCATTGCATTTTAACAAGGGTCTTTTTAGCTTGGGTCTGGAGTAGGACCCAGGAATCTGCATAACAAGCTCCCCGGTGACGCTGATGTTGCTAGTCCTGGGATCATACCTGAGAGTAGCAAGGCCTTCACATCATTCATTTGTTTGCAGTTACCGCTAAGAATCCCTGCCCTGGTGAGTCACGTGAGCAGGGCAGGTTGCTGAGTCAGGCAACGGTACCACATTTACCAAAGCCCATTGCGTTAGTCCAAGTAGCCACTCTTCGGTTTTCAGATCATTTAAACATTCCCTGATTCAGACTGGTTTAAATGGTCTGTGCCGAACCCTGTATGAGGTCTTCTAGGCTTCTTGCTCTTTTTTCTCACCCCCCTGAACTATTTAGTTTTTCTTCGAAAACTGGTGCCTAGGTTCCTCCAAGGGACTTGCTGCTTCTCAGTATCTCTGTTTCTACAGCCTTGTAATGACATGACTGCCTCCGGTTGGCACGCTTGGTCATAGAGTTCGGCAGAGAGCGTTTTACTTTGAGGTTTCGTTCATAGAGGAAGTAATTTTTTATGACTTCCCACATGCATGTGTGCATGTGCACACAGCCTGTACACTCATTGATTGACTCACTCACACATGACTATGGAGATTTTGCAAATTTAATTCGAAATGGGAAGAATAACATGGAGAAAGTGGAGACTCCTTCAACAGAAAGCCACCTAAGGAGGCCATATGGAACAACCTCCTGCCTCTCTGATGGTAGGACAGGGCCTGGACCCACGTGGGACTGCCTGCGAGCCTTCCTCACCCGAGAGCCAGGCCAGTGGAGTGAGAGTAGGGAGTTGCAGAACTCTTGGGACACTGCTTCTCTTTGTTACACCAGTAGCACTACCTAACAGAACTTGAATATGAGCCCCATATGTAAATCTGCACTTTCTAGTGGCTTCATTAAAAAAGTAAAAGCAAACAGGTTGAAGTTAATTTTAATATGGTTTGCTTAACCAAATATATTCAAAATACCATTTCAACAAGTAATTAATATGTTAATGTTATCATTTATATGCTTTATTTCATACTAAGGTTTTGAAACCCCATGCGTGTTTATACTTAGAGCACATTTCAATTTGAATTAGCCACATTTCAGTTGCCATGTGTGGTTATTATATTGGACATGTGGTTACCATTATGAACAGGGACCCTTTAAGGAGGGGTCTCTTGAGTTCAGTGTAGTAGGTCTCAGTCCTAGGTGAGCAGGTGCTAGTAGCCAGGACTGGGAAGGTGGGGTGGTTGGTTCCCCACCAGCTGGGTTCCATGGAGGGAGGGCTCTAATATCGGCAGGGAAGGACTCAAGCAGCACTGGGATCCATGGCCCGGGGATAGGGGTGGGGGCGGAAGTCCAGCTGCTACTTGGCGAGGATGTTTCTGGTTCCCTGGCATCCCAGCTTAGAGGAGGAGAGAGATTCCAGACCGTACTCTGAAGACATAAGCATTGCAGAGGCTTGGTTCTCATTGGCTCAGGGACTAGGTGGGTTGCAGCCTGCAACTTAGAGATGTTCAGTGCCTGGGAGGTACAGAAGACTCAGTCAAGGTGAAAGGCATGGCTTCCCAGCTCAAATACCCGCACAGTCAGTGAGAAACATTAAAGAACATACATAAAGCTGACCCGGGATCCGCACCAGCCAGGGCAAGTGCAGTGTTGAGTGGTGACTGTCCCCCAGCCTTGCTGTCTGGGTGCTGTAGCAGTGCAGAGGGATGAATGTGCTATATCCACGATTCAACTCACACTGTCTTCATGCAGCAAGCCTGAGGGTTGCTAGGTTTGTGGAAATCTTATTTATTTATTTGAGAAAAGTCAGAAATACAGATTTTTATGTGAAATCTCCCACATTTTAAATCTTGGTCAGTACATTGGAAGCCAAACTAAATATGTGCTGGGTAATACAATTTTGTGCCTTTAAACACTTATGTACTCTCTTCAATCTTTAGAACCAAAAATCAGGACTTGTATGTTGTAGAACTTCCTGAACTTTTTATGTTATTTAGAAGAAGATCCTGCATAATTTCCAAATACAGCATATTAGCTAAGTATTTAGCAAGCAGTTTTTGTGGAAAGTTATACACAGGGTATGAAACTGGGACTCCCTCAGAGACTTCATGATGTATTGTCACTATAAATAGAGATGGTCCTCCAGTCCCACTATGACGTGCCCTAGTCTGGATGCTCATGACTCATGTGATGGGAGAGAGGATTAGGGGAGTGTGTGTGGGGAAGGCATGTCTAAAGGTATTTTCTCTTCCATTTCCTTTTTATTATTAACGACCATTTATATCTGTAATATATAAATCAGTGCCCCCAGGTGGATACCCACATCCATGGAGGCCAGGTGAAGATGCCAGTGATGGCTGGGAAGGGAAGGGATGGTTGCTGTGGGCCTACTATGACTGTGATGGTCAGGATCTAATACTGTAAAAATCTGGTCATGATAATAAAGGAGTTAACTTTTACTGAGGTTTAACTGAATGTCTGGCACTCTTCTAAGCGCTTTCAACTTCTTAATTCACTTAATCCTCACAGTGGACTTCCAGTTGCTGTTACTGCTCCCATTTAGATGAGGAAACAGGCTCATAGAGCAAGTTTCCCAAGATCATACACCTTGAAACGGTTTAGATAGGTTCCAAGCCCAGACAACGTTGCTTTAAGCCACTGCTCTATTCCCTTACTTCTCTCTGTAAAAAACACCATTGAATTTTCACCATTTCCAGGACTAGAATGAGGAGACCTGTCATAATGAAGAGACTTAGTGGCTGTTCTTATAATTAATTCACCCTTATCAGAAAATTATTCATATATTAAGATATTTAAAAAATAAAATATATATTTTTATTTTGTAGCATTTTAAAGATATGAAACAGTTGGAATAGATTTTGCTTCTAGTATTTCAATATTTTAAAGACAAATACAGTTGAAATCCTAATCAATTCAAATCCAACCTGTGGACATTGCATTTTTTTTTTGGGTATTTTTCTGAAGCTGGAAACGGGGAGAGACAGTCAGACAGACTCCCGCATGCGCCCCATTGGGATCCACCTGGCATGCCCACCAGGGGGCGATGCTCTGCCCACCAGGGGGCAATGCTCTGCCCCTCCGGGGCGTCGCTCTTTTGCGACCAGAGCCACTCTAGCGCCTGGGGCAGAGGCCAAGGAGCCATCCCCAGCGCCCAGGCCATCTTTGCTCCAATGGAGCCTCGCTGCGGAAGGGGAAGAGAGAGACAGAGAGGAAGGAGAGAGGGAGGGGTGGAGAAGCAGATGGGCGCTTCTCCTGTGTGCCCTGGCCGGGAATCGAGCCCGGGACTTCTGCACGCCAGGCTGACGCTCTACCACTGAGCCAACCGGCCAGGGCTGACATTGCATTTTTGTGTTCACCTGATTTTCAGAAGACAGAGAGAAACGATAAGAAAAAAGTCAGTCATCAGAAATTTATCTTCAAGCAACTTTCGAGGTCTATCTTTGGCTCAGTCCACCCTGAGCTCAAGTTCCACTATTTTCTACATATATCATTTGGAGGAGTGATTTTTGATGTTGGCCCAAGGATCAGTAACATTTTTCATCAAAAATTCTTTTAAAAATGTTTACCATTCTTCAGTTACTAAGGAAAAAATGTGAACATATACATCTAGGAACAATTTATTTATTGTTGAAGCAAAAAACAAACAAACAAAAAAAAAACAACACCTGCTTTTACTGTCATTTCTACAAAATTCAGTGAAATTGGAGTTCCCGTTTTGACATTTTGGCTGAGCCAAGTTATTAAACCCTATCATTTTATTTCATTATAGACACTGTCCCAAACCACTTAACTTTATTCATATATCTCAGTTTTGCCAATAGGTTTTTTTTGTTTTGTTTTGTTTTGTTTTTAGCTGTTCAATCAAAATTTCTGTGTTTTTCTAATAGGGTGAACCCTGTTAAAGAAAAAAAAATTCTGATACTTGTTAAAATGGTAAGGAAAACTTAATTCAGGACTATTGCAAAAATTGTGAAGGCTTCAGCATAGGGGAAAGCGATAGGGTTCAATAGCTGGGGATTTATGGCCGACAAGCACACTGAGGGGATCAGTGTATGGAAAATTACTGAGTGGAGACACCAAGGATCCAGGACTTAGGCTGAAGGTGGGCCAGAGTGCTCAGATATCGAGGGTGAGGAATTTGACCAGGTATGGAGGCTGCACAGGTACAAAAGGTGGGGGATTCTTTCTCATCTGGCTTAATCAGGATTCTTGCTAAGCAGGCTTGGTCAGGACAGGATGGGGCTAAGGTCGAGGCTTCATAAAGAAGAGAGGCTAGATGCAGGCGTCCCCAAACTATGCCCCGCGGGCCGCAATGCGGCCCCCTGAGGCCATTTATCCAGCCCCCACTGCACTTCTGGAAGGGGCACCTCTTTCATTGGTGGTCAGTGAGAGGACCACTGTATTTGGCAGCCCTCCAATGGTCTGAGGGACAGTGAACTGGCCCCCTGTGTAAAAAGTTTGGAGACCCCTGGAGGAACCTGACTCAAGTTCAGTCAAGGAGAGAGTCTTTGTCAATCCTCCCGTCAAACCTGCAGTCATTGGTCTCGCATACAGTGACACATTCTGTTTACAGATGGTTAATCTTGTTAATGAGCAACGCATCTTTTATTACACTTCAGATACAGACTTGATTGAGTGAAGAATTAAAACTTACTGTGTAAAACAATTCTCTGATTTCTCCTGTACTCTAGTAGCGTGTTCTTTTTTTCTCTTTATGGTAAGGACATTGTTCATGTCCCCAAGTAATGAAATAGATGACCTATCGTATCTTCCAATTTTCTGAGCTGCTCTGAGTGAGCAGTTCCTGTAGTAAGTCTTATCCCAAGAACAAGTTTCCCCTCCCACCCCATACTCCTGCAGCTGGTGCTGAAGACTTAAGCACCCACATGGGTCCAATTGCAGTGGTGGAGTTTGAACTTGCAACCTCCCTACACTAGGAGTTCACCTCATTAGTAAGCCAAGATAATTGAAGTGATGGATTGTCATTAATATTCAAGTTCTCCAATTCCCCTGCTCACTGTTTCTCTCAGTGGTTGAGTAAATGAGATGTTCTTCTAATGTTGGTGGCAGAAGTCACATGAAAGTCAGTGTCATGCATTATAGCGATGCCCTATGCTGAGGGGTTCTCCATTCCTCGCAGATGCTGCTGCTACTCATGGGGGTTGGTCTCAGTATGGCCATTCTGCACAGGTCATGCAAAGATAGGATATTCTCTCTGGCTACCAAGTGTCCCTGTTTCTGTTTGTCTAGTCAGTGGGATCAGCTACAATTTCAAGTTCAGTTTCTCTGAGTCTTTGCTTTCTTTACAGTTATAAGATATTGATCATATATAGAAAATGACATCCAATTTTTTGCATTAGCATCTTATATGCCAGCTGTATTCTTAGTAATTTGGGCAAGTTATTTAACCTCTTTGTGCTTCTGTCTTCGTGCTTATAAATGGGACACGAGTTTCTGCTGCTTAAGTAATGCTGCATAATAAGCAATCATAAAACCTCAGTGGGCTTTACCAAGAAGCAATTATTGCTGATACACCTGGAGTCAGTTGGTGCTTGCAAGGTCCACTCTGCTTGCTTTTGCTGGACTTCTCGAATATCTGGCGATTGGCTGAGCTAGACTGGCTTCAGCAGAGATGATTTAGGTGACTCACTCCTGCTCCAGGTGTTATACTTCCTTCAGCTTGGCTAGCCTGGGCATATTTTCATAGTGATGGCGGAGGTGCAGGTGAGCAAGCAGAAACCCATGAGGCCTCTAGAGTGCCAGGCTTAGTTAGAATTGGCATAATACCATGTCTGCATTCTGTTGACTAAAGCAAGCCGTGGTCCAGACCGATAGAGTAGGGAAATAGACTCTGCATGTTTAATGAAAGGAACTGCAAAACTACATGGCAAAGGGTAGGATAAAGGAAGAGGTATAGAGTTTAAGCCATCATTGCAGTGAACCACAGATGGGGATACAAAAGTACAGTGGTCTTTCCTTGTCTGTGGGGGATACGTTTCAAGGCCCCCAGTGGATGCCTGAAACCATGCATAGTACTAGTACCGAACCCTATATAGACCATGGTTTTTTCTATACAGGCACACCTGGGAGACATTGCGGATTTGGTACCAGACCACCGCAATAGAGCTAGTAGTGCAATAAATTGAGCCATAATATTTTTACTGGTGGAGGGTCTTTCCTTCAGTTTGTTAAAAAAAGAACCACATTTGCCCTGGCCAGTTGGCTCAGCGGTAGAGTGTTGGCCTGGCATGTGGAATTCCTGGGTTCAATTCCCGGCCAGGGCACATAGCAGAAGTGCCCATCTGCTTCTCTACCCCTTCTCCCTCTCCTTCCTCTCTGTCTCTCTCTTCCCCTCCCACAGGCATGACTCCATTGGAGCAAAGCTGGCCCGGGCGCTGAGGTTGGCTCCATGGCCTCTGCCTGAAGCACCAGAATGGCTCTGATTGTAGCAGAGCAACACCGCAGAGGGGCCGAGCATGAACCCCTGGTGGACATGTCAGGTGGATCCTGGTCAGGTGCATGCAAGAGTCTGTCTGTCTGCCTCCCCCTGCTTCTCACTGAAAAAAATAGAAAAAACAAAACAAAATAAAAAAACCCCCCCACATTTGTGAAACACAATAAAGCAAAGCACAATAAAACAAGTTATATCTGTACATATGTACCTTTGGTAAAGTTTAATATATAAATTAGTCACAGTAAGAGATTAACAACAATAATAAAAGAGTTTTAGCAATATGCTGTAAAAAAGTTATGTGAATGTTCTCTCTGTCAACTGATCTGATAACCAAGACGGCTACGGCTACTAAGTGAAAAATAGGTGGGAAGCATATACAGTGTGGATCCTCTGGACAAAGGGATGGTTCACATTCTGGGTGGGACAGTGCAATGTTGCATCTTGCTACTCAGAACAGCACATAAATAAACACTTATAAATTGTTTATATCTGGAATTTCCCATTTCATAGTTTGGACTGTGGTTGACCACAGGTAACTGAAACCACAGAAAGTGAAACTGCAGGTAAGGGGGGATTACTGTACCTAACTCATTGATTCCCGGTGAGGACTGAGGGAGATAACCTACAAAGCAGGGTTTGCATGATGCTTGGTGCATAGGAAGTACCAAGTGAACATTAGCTACTCTTACTGCTGTGTGTCATGCCTGAGATTAATCGTAAGGAGAAAATTCACATCGTCAACGTCCTGGCATGAGCTGTGTCAACTCTCCTGCATTAAGATCTCTTTTTAATTTCTCTTAGAAAAAATGAGAGTGAGGAAGGTGCCTTAGGCTGTTTGCTGTTCCTCCGTACAGGCCCCGTGTACTAGCTTTCAGTTGGGGTAAAGATCCTTTTAATGCTAGTGCCCTGGCCACATTCCAGAGCCGGCTGTATCTTTTAATGATAAATCAGGCTCATATGAGAGTTTCATGAAACTACTCAAGGGGCCAAATGTAATTTCTATAACAGATCCAGGTTTCACAACTCTCTGCGGACTAAATCTTGTTTCAGAAATGTCATCAGACCCCAATTCTGACAGCTCTTTTTAAGCAACCTTTGATGAAATGACATCCAGCACAACAAATAGTTTAGATATCTCATTGGGAATTCTGAAATAAGCATGGACACTGCTCTTGCCCTTGTCCTTGAGTGTGCTGCCACAATGACGACACACTTGGCCCACCTTTCTTGTTTGTTGTCTACCCTACATCTCTGGATAACATTGGACACTGTTGCCTCTGCCACATATTATCGGCTATAGTCTTGTCAAGCACATCTGATCAGATCTGTGGGCTGCGAACACACCCTGTGCTGGAAATTCATTCACTGGAAGAAAGCATTTATGCCCTCCAACTGGGCTGAAGTTTGCAAGTGGCCAGGCAGAATTATTTTGTTGGGGAAGTTTATCCACAGCCAAAGTCCAGATCATTTGGAGACAAGTTGACTTCTAAGTATTATTCTGGTCTCTGTTCCATTCTCTCTCAGAGATGGGAAGTGGGAAACAGAAAAAGATGAGTTATAAAATTAGAACACAGTCTATTTGTTGATATCCAGTAAATAAGATTTTCATCTGTATTACCTTCACCTCAGTCTTAGGCTTTTTGATAAAAGGACATACTAAACCTCTGCATCACCAAAGTTAACATGCTTTAGAGCAGTGGTAGTCAACCTGGTCCCTACCGCCCACTAGTGGGTGTTCTAGATTTCATGGTGGGCAGTAGCGGAGCAACCAAAGTATAAATAAAAAGATAAATTTAATTATAGTAAGTTGTTTTATAAAGATTTATTCTGCCAAACTTAGTGGCCAAACTTAGACATAAAGTACTTGGTAAGTAATTATTATTATATGCTTTAACTTGCTGTAACTCTGCTTTATAAATTTTATAAACTAAAGTTACTTCCCTACTTTATAAATCACCAATTACTGTGGAACTGGTGGGCGGTTAGAAAATCTTACTACTAACAGAGATACAAAATTGGGCGGTAGGTATAAAAAGGTTGACTACCCCTGCTTTAGAGCATGTCTGGGGCTCAGATAACTTGATATTCTTTTTATTTTCTTTTGCCAACATGATTAATACCTATTCAAGTTTTTTAATCTTGACAAACTGGTATGATTTGTTTTATTAGCTCACTTAGCTACCAGAAACCTCAGCATTTTCTGACTAGCCTTGGTTTTTCTGGCTTGAGTAGTTCTTCCACCTCAGTATGGGTCCCTTCTTTACCTCTGATTTGTACGCCATTATTGTATCTTTATCAGAAATCAGTTCAAACTATTTTAATAAATACAGTATAAATGAGTCATTGAATATTTAATATTTATTAGGACATTGATTTATTTAATGTCTGTATTTCTAGTAAATTGCCAGAAAGAAAACTTTTAGGGACTTCCTTCAAATTGTAGCTTATTTCTTTGGGCTAATTACATAAATGAATAATGATTTTCATTTTTCATATTCACTTATCAAGTGGTTATAACTTAAGGAACATTTCCCTGATCTATACCAATGGGGATCCCAGAGAATTTTTAATCTTATGTTTTATTAAGATATTACTTATAATTTATAAATTCTTAAAGAGGAAAATTATTTAATATTATGTCTTTTATTTAAGAATTTCATTAAAGTTGCATTTTTTTTCAGATTAATACACATAATCAACCTTGAAGATTTTTCTTTTTTGTCTTTTTAAACAATCTATCAGCCTATACTTATTTCTACCAGATATATTAATATATGCTTAAACCATTCTTAGCCATTTGTCGTAGACCATATCGAAATTATTGATCTCAGAATGGACTGGGTTGACTACTTACTGAGTCATTTGATTTCTCCTAAAATTTATTTTTGGGCTGTTACACGTGTAAACAATATTTGATTCATGTGTAAACAATATTTGATTCAGTTTCATTTTTTTGCTAGATACCCACTGGAGGATTTGAAAAGTATGAATCAGCTTGTATTTACTGAGCATGTGCTATATGAATTATGTGAAAGATATAATATCATGTGAAAAATATGTGAGACATGAAATTGTAAAACAACTTTAAGTTTATACAACATTGTAGTGTAGAAACAAATAATTTTCCTTCTACCTTTTTAGGTTCTTGGCTAAGACCCTTCTGTATTAAAAAGATAGATTAACAGAAGAAAAACAAACAAATGTAATGACATATATACCTCCTGTACTCATAGAAGAGACCCAGGGCTAAATAACTGCTGGAATGGCCTAAGCCACCACTTGCAATACCGTCTCTAGCTAAAGACAAAAGATATTGAAGGGAGAAAGGGCAGTGACTGGGGAAAAGCACAATAAATGAGGACATGGTTGTTGTGCAGATTTCAATCTTTACCTCCTCTACTGATAAGATCTTGTTTCTAGAGATTGAGTCATCCTCCTCTTCCTGGTACAGAGAGGGAGACACCCTGACAAATGGAGATTTCCCCTGTAAACGTGCATATCTTTTACAAAAGGGTAACTTCTCAGTTTTTAGAGTGTTTCTTAAGTTTGTTGTTTCTTAACAACAATCAGCTTAAGGTAATCCTTATGCCAAAGAGGTATATTTTGGGGTGGCAAATTCTGATCCCCTTCAACACTTTTTAGTTTGCTTATATATCCATGATCTCATTTGATCTGTTGTTTTTTCTTCTTTTCCAAGTGAGAGGATGGGAGATAGAGAGACAGACTCCCGTATGTGCCACAACCAGGATCCCTCCAGCAACCCTCATCGGGGGCCGATGCTCTGCCCATCTGGGGCCATGCTCACAACCGAGCCATTTTTAGTGCCTAAGGTGGAGGCTCCACAGAGCCATCCTTAGTACCCAGGGCTGATGTACTCGAACCAATCAAGCCTTGGCTGTAGGAGGAAAGAGAGAAAGAGAGAGAGAGAGAGAGAGAGAGAGAGAGAGAGAGAGAGAAGGGGAAGGGGAAGGGGAGGGGTGGAGAAAGCAGATAGTCGCTTCTCCTGTGTGCCCTGACCGGGAATTGAACCTGGGACATCCACATGCTGGGCCTACACTCTATCACTGAGCCAACCAGCCAGGGCCTCATTTATTCTAAATCAGGATTCCTGTTCTCAGAGCTTACAGATCTTGTTGGGCAAACCAAATAAATATAAATGGCGATTAAACACACACCTATATTCTAATTTTAAGCATAACAGGTATTGAAGAAGAGAATGAAAGTGTGGGCTTAAGTGTTAGGGATTCATTTCTGTATGAGGTAGGATCTGATTTGGTAGGATGTCTTTACTGCCAGACACAAAGTTTTACATTGTACTATAGTTTATGAAGTGTGCAGTAGTATTATGTCTTAAGAAGTGTTAACATATCTTAATTTAAAAATATTTTATTGCTAAAAAGCTAATCATTATTTCAGCCTTCAGTAAGTAGCAATCTTTTTGCTGGCAGTGGGTCTGCGCAATGTTGATGAAAGCACAATAACTGTGAAGTACAATAAAGCGAAGTGCAATAAAACGAGATGTGCCCATGTTGGCATATATCCCTGCAAGTACATTAACCATACCATCATGACCCTTTGTAAACATACAATGTTCCTACGTTCATGTGATGGGAGAAGGGTACGTAGAGGTCAAAAGTGGAACAGCAGATGAGACAATTTGTATTTTGCTAACATAGGAGAATCTTATAAAACAACAACACCAAAAACAACCTTTGATGGAAGCTAACAGGTGCATGTGTATGCATGTGTGAGTCACCAGTGCCTGGTGTCTGATACAGAACACCACAGGCAAAATCCTGAGGTGCAAAGCACAAGAAGGGGAACCTACTTTTAAATAATACTGGTTGAATAAAGAACTAGCAACTGCCCATACACCAGTCAGATGAACTCTATTTTCACAGTGTAGAGCCATAAAATCTGAAATACATAGAACATAGATGCCAACAAATTGCTGCTTTGCCTGAAGGTCCCTTATCCTGAATGTGGCCGATTTGATCACAATGACAGTTGAGTTAATTTTTATATGTTGTATTTTGACTTTTGATTCTAAATATTTTCTTGGATAACTTCACGCTATGACTTCCACTTTAAGTAATTTCTGTTAAAGTTATATATTGCCTGGTTGGAGCATTAGGTCAAGGTTTGATGAAGCAATACTATTTCTCTCTTTTTATTTATCTTAAAAATTTAGCAGGCTTTTGCTGCCTTGGGAACCATGACTGAAGGCGATGTTATTATGTGGTGCTGTAGAGTTGTCTAAAGATAAAAATCAGAAATGTTCAGCGATTTATCATCATAGTTCCAGCAAGCTAAAGTCCTCATTTCTCTTCTTTGCATTGACATGCCAATTAATGACATTAACCATCTTCAAAGATTTCCCTTGTCCTTGAAATCTGCTGGGGTCATTCAGCACCATTTCATAGAAATGTTATATAGTAATTCTCTAAAGTCTGCAAAAAAGAAACAATTGGGAGCCTGCTATGGGGCCTGGGGCGAGGATTGGTGGTGCCTGAGGGGGCTAGAGCGGATTCCAGTGGAGGTCACGGGAGAGCAGAGAGGGAGGTGATTGCAACCTGGGTTTGCCACTGGGAGAGGGTCCCAGTGATATTGAGCTACCAAAGAATGCATTAGGAAAGACACGGGGCGGGAGGGTGGGGGGAGGGGCGAGAAGGAAAGGAAGATGAAGAAGGAAAGGAAGATGAAGAAGGAAGATGCATGTGAGTCAACTAATTGCCATTCTCCATCCTGGCCGTAGGCTGAGATCTTTTTGGCTCTTTATATTTCCACTTGACATGCTGGTCAGCAATGTACAGAGAGCTTTGAAAACCTATGCAAAATGCTTAAAATGTTTAGTAATTTGATAGTCATGCATATTTTCATTATTTTCCTCCTCACTGAATCCTTTCCACCAGTATCTTTTTTCCCCCCATTAAAAAAAGACATTTTTTAAGAGCGTTTTATATTTACAACAAAATTGAGAGGGATGTACAGACATTTCTCGTATACCCTCTGACCCTACACATGTAGGGTCTCCACCATTATCAACATCACTTTACAGCGCAGTACATTTGTTTGCCAAGATGACTCTATATCGGTATATCATAATCACCCAAAGTCCATAGTAGTTTACCTTAGGGTTCACTCTTGGTGTTGTACATTATATGAGTTTAGACAAAAGTATAGTGATATATAGCTATTATTATAATATCACGTGGAATTTTTTTTTTTTTTACAGAGACAGAGAGTCAGAGAGAGGGATAGATATGGACAGACAGGAACGGAGAGAGATGAGAAGCATCAATCATTAGTTTTTCATTGCGACACCTTAGTTCATTGATTGCTTTCTCATATGTGCCTTGACCGTGGGGCTACAGCAGACCAAGTAACCCCTTGCTCGAGCCAGTGACCTTGGGCCCAAGCTGGTGAGCCTTGCTCAAACCAGATGAGCCTGCGCTCAAGCTGACCTCAGGGTCTCGAACCTGGGTCCTCTGCGTCCCAGTCTGATGCTCTATCCACTGCGCCACCGCCTGGTCAGGCCGTAATATTTTTTATTGCCTTAAAACTCCTCTGTGCTCTGCCTGTTCATTTTCTCACCACTCCCAACCATGGGAACCACTGATTTTTTAAACTGTCTCCATAGTTTTGCCTTTTCCAGAATGTCGTATAGTTGGAATAATACAGTATGTAGCCTCTTAGGATTGATTTCTTTCACTTGGTGATATGTGCTTTTGGGTCCTTTATGTTTTCTTATGATGCAATAGCTCATTTAGTTTCAGTGCTACATAATAATCCATTGTGTGGCTGAACTGCAGTTTATTTATTCATTCAGTACAGACTGAAGGACACCACAGTTGTTTTCAAGTTTTCACAGTTATGAATAAATAAAGTTGCTACTAACATCCATGTGCAGGATTTTTTTCCTTTGTGGATGTAAGTTTTCAACTGCTTTGGGTAAATATCAAGGGGATGTGATTGCTGGATATGGTATGAGTCTGTTTAATCTTGTAAGAAATTGTCAAACTGTCTTCCAATGTGAATGTGCCAATTGTACACTCATGGCTGAGAATTCCTGTTGCTTTACCTCCTCACCAGCATTTGATGTTGTCAATGTTGTGGATTTGAGCCATTCTAATAGTTGTGCAGTGATATCTCATTATTGTTTTAGTTTGCATTTTCCTGGTGACATATGATGTGGGACATCTTTTCATAGGTTTATTTCCCATCTCTATAGCTTCTTTGGTGAGGTGTTTGGCTCATTTTGAAATTAGGTTGTTTGTTTTCTTACTGTTGTGTTTCCATTGATATTTAAACAGCATACTCTCTCACGTGGTCAACAATCACAACAGCAGCAGCAGTAGCAGCAGCAATGAACATATGCATACAACCCAGACCCCTAACCCTCAGACCCCTCTCTGAACCCTAGATCCACTTCTACTCTGTCTTTTGCTTTCTCTCTAGACTTTGTATCTCCACTCCCCATGTTCATCCCACTGATGTCTGGTGTCCGCCCCAGCCCTTTCTCTTCCAACATTCCCAGTCTTAGAAAAATGGCAGCACGATCCACCTAGTTGCCCCCACCTGAAGCCTGAGTTAATTTGACTCTCCCCACTTTCCTCACTGCCCACATACAAAGTAATCACCATTGATTCGGTCACTGACTCCCTCTGAAATCCATCCATCCATCCACTGCTTTCCATTCTGATTGCCCCTCCCTAGTTTGGGAAGCTATTATGTCTCTCTTTGTATGAATGTGATGGGCTGGATAGCGTGTGTTACGACACGAAGAAGTCATAAAGACTTAGGGGTGCTGGCGACCACATGGGCAAGAGCTAGTCCCTGGGGATTTCCTTGTCGTTTTAACACTCTCCTTGCGCAGGTTTTCTGTATGAAATGTTTCCTTCTGCATCTCTCTGTTGGTTCCCTTCTACTATACTTCCCTGGCACTTTCCTCTGATGCATCAGGGACACCTCTGTTGCTCCAAGGAGTTCTGAGCTCATGACCGTCATTCAGCACTGTGGTGCAGTCCTGGCTCTGACCTTCCCTAGCTGTAAGAGCTGGAACGGATTATGGACTCTCTGACTTTTATTTCCTTATCTGTAAAATAAGTCGCTTCCCCTAGAACAGTGGATCTCTCTCTACCCAGTCTGCACAATTACCTCGGAACTTTGAAAACTCCTGACACCCAGGCTACACCCAGACCAATGCCATCAGCCTCCTTATGCTCAGGCCTCTGGATTGTTTAAAGCTACCCCTAAAGATCCAGTGTGCAGATAAGATTGAGAACCAGCGACTTAATAATTTTAAAGGGCCTTTGCTCTTCCGTCATTTCATGTTTTTATCGTGCCCTAATCCCAAGTTGAAATTTCTTTTAATATTTTTACTAAGTTCAGAAGAAATAGCTGCGAAGTTCCCCCCACCCCTTTCCATCTGCTATTTGTTCTTATTTACATACTATGGAACCCAGCCCGCAGATTTACGGCCCTGGTTCCCTTACAACTGTTATTGAACTGAAAACAGAGCTGAAAACTTGTTAAACAGAAAAAAAATTATTTCGAGCTTTGTGCTGAGAATTCATTATAGAACCAAGGGGACCATCTGAACTTTTTTTTCCCTTTAAAATTAAGTCTAAAAATGGATGCCAACCCCATAATATCAAATGAAAGATTTAATCCTGGTGCTAAATCCAGTGTTTATTCTTCCTTGAGTCTCCCATTAAGACAACTGGAGCCTCTCTGCAGGAGAATGGCCTTTTGGAGAGGTTTGCATCCTAAACAGGCAGGGCCTCACCAGACTGGTCCGTGGAGGGCTCTGAGGTGAAGTGTCAGCATCCCCCTTCCCCCAGTCCTCTCTGCTGATGCACAGACAAGCTCTGGGAGGGAAGCCAGAGCCAGCACATCAGGAACATGGGTGTGGTCTCACTGCTGAAACACTTTGGGACAGGTCTTTCAGAAGATAGTTTTCTGTAGCGGCCCCTTACACTCACTCACAGTGTGAGATTTGAAGTAACGTAGTCCTTTTCTGAGCTGCAGGGGAGTAGAGAAGAGAGTGGGAAAACCACAGAGGACAGCCATGTATTTGGTGTAACCACTGGCGCTGACTTTGGAAAGAACTGAGTAGTGATAGGAGTGGGATTTCTGTTGGAGGTGTCTGTCTACTTTGGGGTGCTAGTTCTCCCTGCCTGTTTCTTTGTTCACAGTATCTGTATCGACTATTCCCTCTCTGTATTCGGCAAAACCACATGCCTTTGCTTATCTCTCAAACCCTTATTAAAATATACTGCTCACAAAAATAAGGGGATATTTCAAAATGAATATGAACATGCAGATACTCCAGTCCTCTGAGCCTTTTGTATAGTGCATTTTCACCAATGAAATGAAAGTTGGTTTTGCTTCTCATTTGCATAACCGAACTTTTTTTGATGTCGTTTGCTTTTCTGATGTTCTTGTTTAATAGAAAAAAAAATCAAATGCTTTTATCACTTCATATTCATTTTGAAATATTCCCTAATTTTTGTGAGCAGTGTATTAAAATTAATTGTTACCTTGATAAGGATGGGCTAATAATTGTTGTCATAGAAAGAAATGGTTAATTATCTTCTAGCGGTGAGAGGAAAAAGGCTTTTTTCTAGGAAAAGGACTGTTGCCAGAGCAGGGAGTCAAGCTGAAAGGAGTCTCTTTCTCACCATGCTTGGCGTTGAACTATTTATCATGGCCTAGAAAACCTTGCCTGAAGATTCTTGATTTTTGACTTGCCTCTTTGGATATATATGTATTTTGTAGATGGAAGAATTGATCGAGGGTGTTCGCTGGGCCTTTATTGACATGCTGGAGAAAGAAAATGAGTGGATGGATGCAGGGACCAAAAGGAAAGCCAAAGAAAAGGTAAGGATTCCTTTTATGGAAACAGAACAGAACAAAACAAACTACAAAACCCCTGATTTTTGGTTTGATGGCTTTTCATGCTCAACACGGTGTAGTTGATTTTTATATTGACTGAGCTGTTGACTGAATGACTCCAAAGTTAGGTGTCTGTTTCAGGATAAATATATAAATTTCATCACCCGCAGGTAAGAGAAAATAAGATCTGACTTTTTATTTTTTGAGCTGCCTTTTTAAACACCTTGTAATTCTGCCTTTCCTCCTCCTAATTGCTGTCCGCAAGAAGTACATGGCTTGCTGCCCAGCGAATTTTTGCCATAAACCATCATTGGCTATGGCAGAATGCAGAGCAGTGGGTAGCCTTGGGGAGCAGCTGGCAGAAGAGCCCTCAAGGCACGAAGGAGAAAAACCCATATTGGCCATGTATCCTTCTGTTCTGGGCGTAATGTGTGCAAATGTCCTTAAGCAAATCCTTTCCTGTAACCTAGCAGATTTCCTTTCTACCACATCGCTTTGCACAAATGATCCAACTAGCATGCATGTAAACCGCAGGCCACTGGTAGACCATTGTGTAGAAATAGAAAATTTTTCCTAATCAAAGTGAACACTTGCTGGGCCTTGTAAAATTTCCTGGTACCGTGCAGCAAGATAATGGAATAAGTGAGAAAAGCATTAGTAGCCAGGCTGTGGAAAATAAAGAATGAGACCCATCTTGAATTCTAGGTGTTCTGATGGAGCTGGAGCTCAAGTGGGTGCGGAACATCTGCTCCAGTCTTAGCAGGTGCTGCTGTGCAGCTGGGAGCCCCTGAAATGAGGAGGACCTCTTCTTTAGAGCTATCTATTTGAAACTTTCCTGATGATAGCAATCACCTGGGGTATCCGGGCCCTCTAAGCTTTCTGGGCCCCTCCCCAGCAAGGTCTGATTTAGGGATCGAGGGTACAGTCTGAACGTTTGTGACAACCAGTCTCCCTGGTTATCTTATCACTCAGCCAGCCCAGGGAGGACTGCTTAGAGCCATATTAAGTCAGGCTGAGCACAGATTTTTTTTGCTTTATGGTCAAGAAACGGAGAACTTGTAGGGCCATGAAGCTCCTCTGGATGGCACAGTAATGGTGGATACATATCATGATACATTTGTCCAAACTCAAAATGTACAGCATTCTGTGACTCCTAATGTAACCTCTGGACTCTGGGTGGTGATGATGTGTCAGTGTGGGTTCACTGATTGTAACAAATGTACCACTCTGGTGCAGCTGTTGTTAATGGGGGAGGCTGTGCAGGTGTGGGGGCAGAGGGTATATGGGAAATCTCTGAACTATTCTATTTAATTTTTCTGTGAACCTAAGTGTGCTACATAAAAAAATAAAGTCCATTAAAAAATAAGGGCAACAGGCCCTGGCCGGTTGGCTCAGCGGTAGAGCGTCGGCCTGGCGTGCAGAAGTCCCGGGTTCGATTCCCGGCCAGGGCACATAGGAGAAGCGCCCATTTGCTTCTCCACCCCCCCCTCCTTCCTCTCTGTCTCTCTCTTCCCCTCCCGCAGCCAAGGCTCCATTGGAGCAAAGATGGCCCGGGCGCTGGGGATGGCTCCTTGGCCTCTGCCCCAGGCACTAGAGTGCCTCTGGTCACGGCAGAGCGACGCCCCCTGGTGGACAGAGCATCGCCCCCTGGTGGGCAGAGTGTCGCCCCCTGGTGGGCGTGCCGGGTGGATCCCGGTCGGGCGCATGCAGGAGTCTGTCTGACTGTCTCTCCCCGTTTCCAGCTTCAGAAAAATACAAAAAAAAAAAATAAATAAAATAAGGGCAACATTCTGGGAATGCTTAGCCTTGTTGAAATGAGAACACACAAAGGTTTAGCAAGGATGTTTTCTAGAGCTTTATAGTCTCGCGATGGATAAACATTACCATAGATATTTTTGCCATTAGACAGGAAAAGGCTGTTCAGTGTTTACAGTGAAGAAAGAATTGGATGGCGGGGGGTTGCGGGTATTCAAGGGAGACAAAGGGCAAGTTGGATTTGTCTTAAGTCATGTAAGGTGCAGGCTGACGAAGGCAGGAACAACACAGGCTGTGATGAGAAACTTTCCAGATGGCAGAAGAAACTTTCAGCACCAACATACTGTTTTTTATTTATTTATTTATTTATTTTTGAAGTCTTTATTTATTTGTCGGGCTAGCTTGTGATGTTGCAACAGGATGTGTCTTCCACGGAGTAGCTGACAGCTCAGTGCATTGGGGGCTCTTGATCCTAGCGTGACCTTTTGTGCACTGAGCGTCATCGGTGTGGAGGATGGGGTGGAGGGGTTGGGGGAGTGTGCGTGTTAGGAATGGATGGACTCCCATGGGGCTGTTCTGGGACTGCAGTCAGTTACTTGTGCAGCAGGGCTGGTGATTGCTTCGAGGAGTTCTGAGTTGCATAAGGGAGTTGGGGGCCTTACCGTTAGGCCTTCTAGGCAAATGACCAATGGGCTATTAAAGGAGGATTATTCTCAGTTTTAAACATTTAATTTTATTTTTTATTTTTTATAGTGACAGAGAGTCATAGAGAGGGATAGATAGGGACAGACAGACAGGAACGGAGAGATGAGAAGCATCAATCATTAGTTTTTCGTTGTGACACCTTAGTTGTTCATTGATTGCTTTCTCATATGTGCCTTGACCGCAGGCCTTCAGCAGACCGAGTAACCCCTTGCTTGAGCCAGCGACCTTGGGTCCAAGCTGGTGAGCTTTTCTGCTCAAGCCAGATGAGCCCGCACTCAAGCTGGAGACCTCGGAGTCTCGAACCTGGGTCCTCCGCATCCCAATCCGATGCTCTATCCACTGCGCCACCGCCTGGTCAGGCTATTCTCAGTTTTAATATTAGACATATTCCTGTTTGCCCCCCCTAGTTGCTCTCTATCTTCACATTGTATTTCACTGAGAGCCCTCAGTTTTTCTTCTGAAAATACAGCAAGTCCCCACTTAGTCATCTATAGGCTCTACAACTTTAAGCAAAATGATGTGTAATGAAACCAGTTTTACCACAGGCTAGTTGATATAAACGAGTTAATTTCCTACGGCATCTCATCAATGTTATAACGAAGTGACGTTTGTGAAGTGAAATAAAGTGAGAACCTGTTATCTTTTTTGAACACTCCAGGCTGTCTTTGAGGTGAGTTTAACCTGCCCAGAGTGGAGATATCAAAGGCAATTGTCCTACTGGATCTCATCCAGTTCCCTGAGTCTATTTTGTATTTCATGGTTCACAGCAGTTCCTTTAATGCAAAACAAGAAAGAGGGAATGTTGTCTAGGAATTTCCAGCAGTTCTCTAAGGCAGGTCAGGCATTGGACCCCAGGAGATGCAGATTTTTTCCCCCCAAATTAAATTAACATGGAGTTCTAGAAATGACCTCTGGGTGGAGCTCGTAGTACTTACAAAGACAGCATGTAGAAAGCTGAAGGCTTTATGCAGCTTTCTGCTCTAGGGTTGTTTTTGAAAAATTAATTTTTTCTTGCCCTTTTTTTTTTCTGCTGTCCTCGATTTGATTGCCTTTTAATAGTCAACAAGAAAGGAGAGGCTCTGCCTAATAATTCCTTGACTCTTAGAAGGAACTCTGAGGATCTTAGGGCTTTGTCATTTTTGATACTGAGTAGCCCCTGCATTAAGACAGGATTTGCCTACATTTAAAGTAGAGGTGAATAATTCTTCTCTTTCTGGTATGACTTGGCACTGTTCTTTGGGCATGTGTTGCATGCGGTATATCAACCAGGCGGAAGATTTCTCATCAATAATAGTGCCCACACCAGCTAATGCTGAGTCACTTGGCAACCCATTGGGAAAGCTCGAAAAAAAATGTTGCGATTTGCAAGGGGGAGAAGCTTTTCTTTCCCTTACCATTCAGCTCTGGACTGCAGCTAATTATAGTGCCTCCTAAGGGGTATTGACCTCATCATTCCCTAGTGACTGGTCTCCTGAACTGGGAGGATCCAGGTACCTTCAGTGGTGTGAAGCATAACCCCTTGGCTTTTGTGGTAGTGGCCTATGTCTTAAAATGGAAGCATGAGGATGTGGCTTTGTCCTGCTCTTTGCTAGGGGTGATCATTGTAAAAGATTAATGAGGATGCCTCTGTTCCCATGAAGGATAAATTTGTTATCTCTGTCTCCCTGCCCTTCCCTCTCATCTCTTAAGGGGTCACCAGTGGTTTTGTGCTGTGAAACCGACAATGTAGGTTTCAACTGGAAAATTAGTATGATGAAATAAGCATCAATTTTTATTTAGGATTCTGTGTTCCCTGTCAGCATGTGCTGTTATTGTAAACAAGCAGCAAAGGACAGGAAGCCTGTTATATTTTTGGTTATCATAATGTTGAATGAGTGTAGGGTGATAACAGATGATTTTAGGGGGTATCTTCTGAAAGATTTACATTTTCCAGAATAGAGCGTGAGGATCTCAAGGTCACTCTGTAATGATTCTGAGGCCTGGCAGGAAAGGATGCAGCACTGCCTTCCACTGTCCTGGCAGTTGGAACAGGGCTTTTGCTGGCAAACTCTGTGTCAGATCAAGAGGAGCAGCTTTCTGAACTCAGTTGGTCACCAGCTGGATTTGATTCTGTAGCCAAAAGCTGGATACTTTTAGAAAACTTGTTTGTACTCTTTTCCCCTGGGGCCTATGCTTGCCAGGCCATCCTCAGAGAAAAAGACCCAGATGGAACTCCTAGGGAGGCTATAGCTTCAGGATGCTGTCAGTGGCCTTAACTTTGACCACAATAGGTACAAGTGTTCCTGCTGCATGGTCATCTCCACAGGCATGTGGCCCCTGGGTGAGGTGGGAAGGATATAGGCTTTGGTGAGGTGGGAAGAATTTTCTTATAGAGAGTACAAATGAAAGTGTATCTTACCTCTTTCGCTTTGTCACTGTTGGAGAGGAAAAATAATCTTTCCTTCTAACCTTCTAAGTTTTTGACTGAGGCTCATGTAACAAAAGGTAGGTCAATAAGAGAAAAACAAGCAGAAATTTATTAATGTGTATATCTCCTACATCCTTTAGAGAAACTTAGAGAAATGAGTAACTCAAAGAGGTGGCTTAGAACTCGGGCTTATGTGGTATCTTACGCAAAGAACTATTAATTTGTAGAGAAATGACAAGCCAAAGAAAAGCAGTTTTCAACTTCCAAGTGTGGCAGTTGTGGGAAAGTAATGGTAGGTATAAGCTAGTTAGTAAAATTTGTCATTTCACTATCTGGTGCTATCTCCTGGCTGTTAGGGTCTAAAGTTGTCTCCAGTGGTTCACTTTTGTCTTTCCTGATAGAAAGGAGAGGAGGGACAATTTTGAAAATCTATATCCTGCCTTGAGTCAAATTGGAGGAGGGTAGGGAGCTTTACTTGTATTTGCTGCTTCTTAGTTGCCTTCAGATCAAAATAATTTTTATGACAAAAGGACATATTTTGGGGTGACATTCTGGTTTCCTTCATCTTTAAGCTCTTCCCAGTCCTAGGTTTTAGATTACCCACAAGTACCAGTCTATGCCAACCGTGTTGGCACCCTGCCCACATCCTCAGCCCAGTGGTTTTCAAGGTGTGCTTCTAGACTGGCAGCAGCTTCACCTGGGAACTTGTTAGAGATGCAGATTCTTGGGCCTCTCCACTGACCTGTTGATCTATGGGTGTCTCTGTATTAACAAGCTCTTTGGGAGATTCTGATGCCCACTCAGGTTTGAAGGCCCCTGCATTGCCATTGCCATCTCATTACGCACTTGTCTGACTTCCAGCTGCCAACACCTGCACTCTGCCCAAGAGATTTCTCTTCCTGCTGGGGTCTGTTATGCCACTCAAAGGGCCAAAGGTCTGGGGAATGCACACACCCAGTGGTGATTGATGGGGTTTGTCATGTATGTGCCCCAGCCCCTCCTCCTTTGAGTGTATGTTCTACCCAGAATTTCCCCAGTGGAGTAAGCTCTAACTGCCCACACTGGCAGCTGGCTCAGAAAGATACCTGGCCTTTCTCCACTCACTTTCCCAGTCCCCTACCAGTCTTTGGTGTTTCTTCCACCTCCCTAATGAACTGCTTGCACATGAATCTTTTTCTCAGGGTCTACCACTGGGCGCTCCCCAACTAGGACACAGTTCCTGGGATATGTGCTCTTCCTGCTCTTCCTCACCTTAAGGTGTGATAGATAACACATCAGACTGCATCTGGATGCCAGTATGAGTTTAGCAAATTCAATTCCACAGACAGTTCCAGAGCTGAGGATGGACCAGAAGCTGCAGATTCAGAGGTGATCAGCTGCAGTCCCTTCCCTGCAGGGGTTTTCACACTCCCAGGGGGCACAGCAGTGATGCAGATAGCAGGCAGAGGGGAGGATGTTAATGTGATGGAGACACAACGAGGTCCTGGGAGTCTAGGGAAGGGATCTTCTAAGGCAGTGGTTCTCAACCTTTCTAATGGCATGACCCCGCAATACAGTTCCTCATGTTGCGGTGACCCCCAAACCAAAAAAAATTTTGGTGGCTACTTCATAATTGTAATTTTGCTACAGTTATGATTTGGAATGTAAATGCCTGATATGCATTATGTATTCTCATTGCTACAAATCAAACATAATTTCAACATAGTGATTAATCACAAAAACAATAATTATATATTGAGAAATATTTATTACTAATGGACCTCCTTACCTAGTGTATTGGGGCTACCATTCTGTAAATAGCTGCTTAACTAATGGATCTGTTTTTTCCAGATTAGTGGCAAGTTTTCTATATAGAACAGTGTGAACTACGTCATAGGATACACTGCAGTTTCTGCATAGCATGGTATCTTTCAGGGCTCTTTCACACTATAAAGCAGTGGTTTCTGTGGTGGAATCCACATCTCATTTACTTCAATGGGAGACCCGTGGATTCCGCAGAAGAGAGATCCTCTGTACGGCAGAAATGCAGTTCCGACACATTTCTTCCTCTCCTATTCAAGTCAATGGGAGGCCGAAGCAGATTCCGCTCAAATATAGAGCATGTTGCTTAATTTTTTCCACGCTAGAACTTTCCCTAGAGCAGAAAAATCCCAAAGGTGGAATCGCCACCCCCAATAGACTTCTATAGGAGGCAGATCTTTTACACTGCAGAATCCACACAGCAGATTCCTCAGTGTGAGGCCTCTTTCAGTCTATTGGGGGTGGCGGATTCCACCTTTGGAGTTTTTCTGCTCTAGGAAAAGTTCTAGCGTGGAAAAAATTAAGCAACATGCTCTATATTTGAGCAGAATCTGCTGCGGCCTCCCATTGACTTGAATAGGAGAGGAAGAAATATGTTGGAAACTGTCATTTCTCCGCCTCTTATTGAAATCAAAAGGAGGCTGCAGCGGATTGTGTGATAACCCGAGATTCTCGGGAGCTCTCTTCCACAAAATCCGCCGCATTCCCAATGAAATCAATAGGAGGTGGATTCAATGCCGGAAACGCTGATTTCAGCAGTTTCCTCATTCAGAATATGGGAAAATAGTGGGAGATAATTATACATTGGGGAACAGTGTGAACTACATCTTATAGTGGTCTCTTATAGTATAAGACGGATGCAGTTCACACTGTGTAAATGTATGGTGCTTTGTGTAAGTGTAAGCTGCTTTGTGTACTGTGTAGTGATTACACACAAAGCACCTTACACTTACACAGTATTGTGTGTATGGTGTGTGTACTGTTTTTACATTATTAACCTTTTTTACACCAGCAGGCTGTCTCGCAGGCTCTCTTGGCTCTCTGCCTCTTGCCTTTCTGCCTCCTAGGCTTCTGTCCTCTGACGCTTGCTGCACCCGCCCACTGATGACGTCAGCAAGCGCCGGACACACGTAATGCGCTGCTATGGACTGTGGAGCGCCCCCCCCCTGCTTCCCCCGCCCTTTAGGTCCCAGACGGATGATGTAATCACGTCTGCGCATGACCGCAGGCATTCAGTTTGGAACGCACGTCCATAATGGCATGCGTTCAAGCTGAATAGCGCTGCTGCAGATGGTAGTGCGGCTTCTCAGCGGCTAAAGCCATTGGAATTTCCGATGGCTTTAGGCGATCCCTGTGTTTTGGTCATTCGACCCCCGCCGGGGTCGCGACCCACAGGTTGAGAACCGCTGTTCTAAGGAGCCCAAGCATGCTGTGTTGGAGTCCCTTTCTCGGGGCACGCCTGATTTGCTGCGCATCCCGCGCATCACCGCACATCCCACGCATCACTGCGCATCACCGCGCATCCCGTGCATCACCGTGCGTCACCGTGCATCACTGCGCGTCACCATCCATCCTGCGCAACACCACCCATCCCATGCATCACTGCCCATGACCCTGCAGCCAGCCTGTAGGCAAGGCTGCCTCTGCCTCTTCCTTCCTAAGTGTCCCAGAGATTGCATCCACCTGTTACTTTCCCTGGGTAACTTCACTCCCGCTTCATCTCACCTACTCCTCAATTGTTTGTAGAAGGAGAGCAAAGGAAAGGCTTTGTCAGACTGTCTCCTGCCCTTCCCTGGTACAGAGTGAAGCTTGTTTGCATTACTGCTCAAGAAAGCAGTCACCCGGTCCCTGACTTCACTCCAGTGATTACCCAGGGCCACCCGGGGACTGACAGAACAGCATGTAAACCACCTTTTGGGATTTTTCTTCATGTCCTCCACATCCCTGGCTCACATGCGTCACCATCCTGAACTTGCTGGCACCCTCTGACTCTATCTCCCTGGCTCTGTGTCTCTCTTGCGTGCACACACAGGCCATGTTAGTGGCCTGTATCTCCTCTCCCTCACTTTCCTCAATGGGAAGTACAGTATAGAGGTTAATTGTACAGACTCTGGAGCAAGACAGCCTAGGCCAAGAGCCTATATCTACCCCATATTAGCTGTATGACCCTTTGGAATTGACTTAACCTCTCTGACCCTCAGTTTTCACATCTGTAAAATGGGGAGATTAGTTCTTACCTCAGAGATTTATTATAAGGAGTTAATATGCCTACAGTACTCTGAAGAGCACCGGGAGCATGAGAAAGGCTCCCCAAGTGTGTTCAGCTGTTTCCTCCAAACTGCTGTCCTGTGGGAGAGAAGATGCTTTGGCTACACTGTTTGGTAAGAGGTGGGAGATGGGAAGTGAGGTTCCATGTGTGTTTTCCTCTGGGTAGGAAGCAGGTGACTCCATACCATGGTCTTTGAGGTCTCTTTCATCCTTCCAGTGCTCTGATGTTCCACGTCAGAACACTGCCCTTGCCTTCATGGTGTCCCCTCACCCAACCCCTGCAGGGTACTTAATAGTGAGCAGCCCTATCATGAGGGTGGTGGGGGACACGGTGCTTTTCTCTGGATTTTGGATTTTCTGTTTTTGAACAAATGCAGCATTATCTTTGTGATATATGCAGGGTGGGGGCAAAAGTGGGTTTACAGTTGTGAGTATGTGAAACAGTTTATTCTTGTATTATTTTTTGATCAATTATTGTATTATTTCTCTTATGAACAACTGTAAATGTGTTTTTGCCCCACCCTGTATCTTAAACACAAAAGAAACATTTAGTATAAGTAGGACTTAATGCATATACTTATTGAAGACACATTATACCTGATACCTTATTGGAGTGGGTTTAGTTGTGTTTCAGTGTTCTGGAGCCTCATGGGAATATTGCTTCGGGTGATGTTGTAGGTCATTTGTTCTCACATTTGAGGTGCATCAGCACCACCTGGAGGACTTGTTAAAACACAGATTACCAGGCCCCATCCCCAGAGTTTCTGAGTCAATTGCTCTGTGTTGGGCCCCAGGAATTTGCATTTCTGACAAATTTTCTGTGGTGCTGTTGGCCTATGGTAACACTTAAACTAGTTGATTACAGGTGAAAATTCCTGCACTCCAAGACTATGCACTCCAATAAATGTTAGAAGTAGCTAACATTTATTCAGTGACTACTTTGTCTTATCCCTTATAGGAATCCCTTTTCACCATTTTTGCAGGAGAGTGTCCCGAGTGAGGATTGGGACACTCGGAACCCAGCCAGCTACCTGCTCCATTACTGCTCCATCTATCAGAAAGCCCTTCTTTTTGTCACTATGCAAACTCAATTGTATTTTTATGTAATAAAAATCAACCAATTAGAAATTAAAATGCCATCAAAACGTGTAAAATAAAGATAACTTTGACTAAAGGGACAGAAGGCATTGAGCCTGTATATCAAAACTAGAAAATATTGCCTGACCTGTAGTGGTGCAGTGGATAAAGCATCGACCTGGAATGCTGAGGTCGCCGGTTTGAAATCCTGAACTTGCCCAGTCAATGTACATATGGGAGTTGATGCTTCCTGCTCCTCCTCCTTCTCTCTCCCTTCTCTCTCTCTTTCTCTCCCCCCTTCTCTAAAATGAATAAATAAAATCTTAAAAAAACTAGAAAATACTGCTTAGAGAAATTTTTTAAAATTTAAATAAATGGAATGAAACGTTTAATCCTCATAGATTCAAAGCCTCAATAATGCCAAAATATAGATTGTCCCCAAAATTGATCTATAACTTCAACGCAGTCAAAATAAAATTCCAGCAGGTGGTTTTGTGTTAAAAAAGATGCTTCTAAAATTTATATAGAAATTCAGAGAACCTAGAACAGCAACAATAACTCCAAAAAAGAAAAGAAACAAAAGACAAGAAACCTTGGGATTTCCCTGACCTCAAGGTATATACTACAGGGCTAGAACAATAGAGCAATGGAGAGAGGAGCGTTTGTGTAAAGAAACAGACTCACACACACCCAGCCCACTGATAAACAGGTGCCAAAGCAGCTCAGTGTGGAGTTTCCCGGCTTCTCTTTTTTTCTTTCAAAAGGCTTTATTGAGATATAACTTACATAATATAAAATTATGCATGCACGTTGCTTTCTTTTTTTATTGACTCATTCAATTTATATATTTCATATATGTCTATGAAATATTTAGAACAGCTTGAAGAGAGGCCCGGCCATTGTAACTGCAGTTTTTGTAGTTATTAGTGTAAAATGCAAAAGAAATAACCAGATAGATAGTGTGTTGCTTAGGCAAATCTTTATCATCGCAGCTTATTCAGCTTCAGTGTGTGTGAGTTTACGCAGTGAACATTGTTGAGTTGGGTTAACTCTGGATCACTAAGATCCTGGACAGTGATAGATACTTCACAAAGGTCACGTTCCTAAAAATGGGTTCCACAGGTCCCGAATTCCTGACATTATTAATATACTGCTCACAACATTAGGGGAGATTTCGAAATGAACATGAAGCTGGAAAATATCCCCTAAGGTTTATGAGCAGTATAGCTGTTACACCATTAAAAGATTCATGGGCAAAGAAGTTTGAAAAACATTGTTTAAAATAAAGGTAAATTGTTTTGTTTTTTTCTTCTTGGCTGTTCAGAGTCCTTAGTATTCTAATATGCAATAAGTTCAAGAAGAGTTTATGCTACCTTTTTCTCTTTTAGTTTTAGTAGCCCAGTGTAGTGGTTAGACAATTACACAAGGTGGGGCAAAAAGAAGTTTACAGTTGATCATATGGAAAATAATACAATCAGCCTGACCTGTGGTGGTGCACAGTGGATAAAGCATCGACCTGGAATGCTGAAGTTGCCAGTTCAGACCTCTGGGCTTGCCTAGTTAAGGCACATACAAGAAGCATACAAGAAGCAACTATTATGAGTTGATGCTTCTTGCTTCTCCTATTCTTTCTCTCTCTCCCTAAAATCTAATAAGTAAAAATTTAAAAACGTAATACAATCATTAATAAATAATAATACAAGAATAAACTCTGTTTCATATATTCACAATTGTAAACCTACATTTGCCTCATTCTGTATTTTTATTTTCTAAAACTATATGACCCTATGAACTGGATTTGTAATCTTTGATTTCTAAGAATATATTTAACGTAAGTAGCATGCACTGTAGAATTTAAGATCTGAAGAAATATACAACCTGTTTTGAATATATGTGATAATACACTAGTAAAAACCACTGAGGATCAAATAATTCTAAAATTTAATTTTTCTAATCACTAAACAGAATTTTCCTCAACTATTAAATTAAAAAAAACACAAAAAATAATAAATCAATAAAAAACATGGATGCAAAGTGAATTGTCATAAGTCCCATTCCATGATTTAATTTACTTTCTGTTAAGGGTACCAATAACAACTTAATTTCTAAAAGGCAATTCATGAATATATAAGTAGGACTTAAATAGTAAAAAATTAATTATTCTACACCTTCTCCAAGGTTAACCCGTGTTTAAGATAGGAATGCTTTTTCTCATTTCCTGAGGTATTTCCTCTCTTGGAGTAGGAGAGGCTACCATTACCAGATTCCTGCTGTTCTAGGACCTGGTCACAGGAACTAGCCTAAGGGAGAGTGCCAAAAAGTGAGGTTCTGTGCCTCCTTCTGGTTGTGCCTTTCTTAACCTTTATGACCTCAGATTCGTCCCCCTCCTCCTAACTCTCTGCCCCCTTCCCTCTGGGACTTGCTGTCCTGTTTCTGTATCTCTGTGTTATGTATATATAATCTCACTAATCCCTTCACCTTCCCTGATCCCATCTCCTCAGCCCCTTCCCTCTGACAGCTGTCCCTCTGCTCCCTGTGACCCCACCTCTGCCTCTGTTCCATTCCTCAGTTCACTGTGTTCATTAGATTCCACATGTAAGTGAGATCATATGGTATTTCTCTTTCTCTGCCTGGCTTATTTAATTTACCATAATCTCCAGGTCCATCAAAGTTTTTTCATCTATAAAAAAATGAATTGGTTTATGAAAGAGCTCAGGGCTAATGTTAAAAGCTTGTATCTGAAGGTGGAAATTTTTTTTTATTATTATTAATTTTAATGGAGTGACATTGATAAATCAGGGTACATATGTTCAGAGAAAACATCTCCAGATTATTTTGACATTTGATTATGTTGCATACCCATCACCCAAAGTCAAATTGTCTTCCATCATCTTCTATCTGGTTTTCTTTGTGCCCCTTCTCTCACCCCCCCCCCGTAACCACTACCCTCTTGTCCATGTCTCTGAGTCTCATTTTTATGTCCCACCTATGTATGGAATCATGTAGTTCTTAGTTTTTTCTAATTTACTTATTTCACTCAGTATAATGTTATCAAGGTCCATCTATGTTGTTGTATAATAAATGACCCAATGTCATCATTTCTTATGGCTGAGTAGTATTCCATAGTATATATGTACCAAAGCTTTTTAATCCAATCGTCCACTGACGGACACTTGGGCTGTTTCCAGATATTCACTACTGTGAACAATGCTGCCATAAACATGGGGGTGCATTTCTCCTTTTGACACAGTGCTATGGGGTTCTTGGGGTATATTCCTAAAAGTGGGATAGCTGGGTCAAAAGGCAGTTCGATTTTTAAGTTTTTTGAGGAATCTCCATACTGTTTTCCACAGTGGCTGCTCCAAGTCTGCATTCCCACCAGCAGTGCAGGAGGGTTCCCTTTTCTCCACATCCTCGCCAGCACTTATTCTGTGTTGTTTTGTTGATGAGCACCATTCTGACTGGTGTGAGGTGATATCTCATTGTGGTTTTTAATTTGCTTTTCTCTAATGATTAGTGATGTTGAGCATTTTTTTTTTTTTTTGCGTTTTTCTGAAGCTGGAAACAGGGAGAGACAGTCAGACAGACTCCTGCATGCGCCCGACCGGGATCCACCAGGCACGCCCACCATGGGGCGACGCTCTGCCCACCAGGGGGCGATGCTCTGCCCATCCTGGGCATCGCCATGTTGCAACCAGAGCCACTCTAGCGCCTGGGGCAGAGGCCACAGAGCCATCCCCAGCGCCCGGGCCATCTTTGCTCCAATGGAGCCTTGGCTGCAGGAGGG